>NC_059145.1:42885864-43193882 GCF_020740605.2 Lemur catta
TATTTACAGACAGGGACATAAACTGTGTGGAACTTTATGAAAGTTTCCTTCTCTGAGCTGAGCTCGAGACCTGCTCCCTAATACTGGGAGCGAGGAGGATGCACTTGTAGGATTCCCAGAGCCAGGTCAGCTTCTATCTTCTTGGCATTTCCCAAAGACCCCCGGGGAGCCCACAGCTACTAAGGAAGGTAGATAACAGAGAGGACAGATGGCCCGGTGGCAGGGCACTGACATGTTTTATTTGTCATTTTTCCATCCCCCTTTTCGGGCTCTAAAATTTATGCATTTTTGAGTGAACCTCTAAAGTAGACATAGCCCTTTCATACAAACTGCTTTAACTTGTAAAAGAGACACAGAGCCTGGTTGGAGAACTCACTTGTAGGACTCAGCTGACTTGTCCTTAAGGACATTCCTGGACTATTGAAATCCTTTCCTAATAGTCCTTCCAGCCAACACTGCATTTGTTGACATATTGGAGAGTCCTTGGAAAATTCTCGAGGCAGCTACAGCCACACTTCTGTCTACACCTGAAATCTGGACAACCCGGCCCTTCTTGCCCTCGGCTTCTGTGGCTCAGGAAAGCAATTGCATCTCTACAAGTGCCAGGAAGACTCGGGCTTGCTTCACGCATGCTGCACTTGACTGATGGCGTTATCCTTGGAGACGGAGGCTGTAATTATACCAATCACACTGCTGATAGACCTGGAGTATCCCCATGATTAATGGAAGAGATTCACTCAAACCACAAGATGTCTCATTTTCTAGTTGGGTGTACAAGCAAAATACTGCAGAAACATAGCCTCCACTACTCCAGCTAAAATGTCTCAGCAGGTTGCCTTTTGTTCTTAGGCAATTGGAAACAGCAGGGATGTCTCCTTAGAATCCAAAATGATATTCAGGACGGGGGAGGGTAGTAGAGGTCCCAGGTGGTTTTTTTAAGCAAGTTTTTAAAATCTCATTCCCAAAGACATTTTATATAAGTTTGCTGTAGAAAAGTTGGCAATTACAGAAAAAATGTATAAGAGAAACCAAAAGTCATCTGTAATCGCACCAGCCACAGGTAACCCTTATTGGCATTTCTGAGGATCTATTTCCATCTGTTGTCAGTACATATACATTGTAATGACTTCCACAAAATGTTCTGTTTTTTAACTTTCTTTTTACTTTAGCATTCCCGAATCATGGTTAAACACTGCCGGTGAGTGCATATGGAGCATGAGCTACGTACCAGGACCAATTCTCCATGCTCTACTGGTATTATCTACTTAATCCTCCCAATTAGAGGAGAACATACTTTTATCTCTTCCATTTTTATAGACGAGGAAACTGAGGCACAGAGGTGTTAAACGACTTGCCCAGGGTTATCAGCTAATTATATAACGGAGTTAGGATTCAGTTGCTGGCAGCCTGGCCACACGCCCATGCTCTTAGCTGCCACCGTGCTGTGTGTGGTCCCCACTGCTAGCTCCCCTGCTAGTGAGCTATCGACCTGGAGTCCTCAGGCACGGCACCCTGTGGGAACCTTTTCTGAGCACCTACTATGGGAAAGGTACTATGGCTGCAACGTCAGCAGGGTCCCATCACCAAGAATCCTATAAACGGGAGTCCCCAAATGTAGTAAGGGGACAGACACCATTTTGCTAAAGCACAGCCTTGCTTTCACCTCAGTAAGCATGGCATAGCCAGGGAATGCACGGGAAGACCACCAAGTGGCCTGTTGGAGGCAACAGTAAGAGGGGGACCTGCTTATTGGGGTGACCTGGAAGGCTAGCCACAGCCCAGCTTTGAGCACCTGAAAGGGGTGCATGCTCTGAACAGTTGTGGATCCTCGTGGGCTCAAGCTGGCCAGGCCAGGGCAGTGGCAGTGCTTGGAATCAGGCAGTGGCAGTACCACAGTTCTGAGAAGTGCATCTGTTGCCATGGTACCCAGACAGCAGGAGGGGACCAGCGAGAGAAAGCAGCCTCTGCACCTTCTGCCCCTCAGCAGGAAGAACCTTATGGGGGGAGGGCAAGGCCCAGGCAGGAGTCAGGGCCCAGCTCCAGCCCTATGAAGACAAGGGGGAGAGACGACGTTCCTGGCCATGGTCGGCTCTCATGTAGGGAGGGCTCTGGGAAGGCCGAGCTCTGTGTGGGTGACAAGGATGCTCAGGGCAGCCCTGCCAGGCCCCACCGTCTGCCACACTGCCAGCCTTGGCCAGGGCCTCTTGTCCTCAGAGCTCACAGCCCAGCAATGCCTAGGATAGGCTGGGTAGCCACTCCTTTGCCTCCCCCTTCCCCCTCTCTCAGGGTAATAACGTGAATCCTACTCACCTTACTGGGGAACTGTGCAGATGGGAGGGACAGGAGATGTGGACACACTCTGAACAGCTGAAAGTAGCAGGCCAAGACAAGGTGTCTATGGATGTGCTTTTGCCTACAAAAAACTGGGTCATCTTCATGAGGCATGTCTTGAAAATTGAGCCCGTCCCCTTCCAGGTGTTGAGTGGGCTCTGCCCCTCTCTTGTCAGAGCAGAGTCGGTGGCTGGGAGCATTTCCCGGCAACATTTCCCTGACAATGAGTTGTGTCCACAGCCCCTGGGCATCTCCTCGGGGCAGGCACTGGCCAAGAGTTTTAGGAACACTGTCTCACTGAGTCCGCACAGCGGGAGGTGGGTTCTAGTATCACTCTTGTTGAACAGAAAAGGACATGAACTTCAGAGAAGCCAGGGCCACGCTGGAGGCCTCATGGCTATTGCATGGCAGAGCCTGCATTCCAACCCGGAGCTGTCTGATCACAAATTACTCACTCGGCCTTGTTGTGTGACTGTGCCCATTTGTGACACACGAAGCTCCGTTTGGCCTGGAAACGAAGGAAAATTTAAAATCCTTTGGGCTCATTTGGGGCCATTTTGTTCAGACAAAGTGTTCCTGGGCCGCAGAAGTGGCGAGTTGAGAAGTAGTGGGTGGGTTCTGTCTCCATGGGTCCCAGAGCCCAGGTGCCGATGTTCCAGTCCCCACTCAACCCCACCGATGGCTCTAAGGAGAGCTCCAGGTGGGAGCTTTGCCGGGTCTACTGTTGTACCTGCGGCTGGGGACCTGCACCTGCTGCACACGCAGGACTCTGCCTCCGCTAGCGTTCTCAGCCCCCCAAGCCCCTGTTCTAATGGAGGTCATTTGCACCCCGCCCCAGCCCCACCCCCTCACCTCTGTTTATGACCTCCTCCTGCCACCCCCCTACCCCATCTCCAAGGCCCAGCCCACACTCCCCCTGCACAAAACTTCCCACTAGACAGTGGCTGCTTCTCTGCTCACCTCCTGGCCCACCTGTGTGAGGTGTGGGGGCTCTTCCAGAAGAGTCCCTCCCCTCCTCCTCCTCTCTCCCCTCTCCCACTTGCCATTTCATTGTCACCATTTCTTCTTTGTAAGGAACCGTTGCATCAAAGCTATTGTATTGTCACAGGAGGTAGGAAATTATAAAGGCACTACATTTTTAGAATGATGTTTGTAGAATAAAATTAGCACTAAGCATATTTCAGTCTTAGCTGCTGCTTCTTTTTTAAAATAAGATTGTGCATTTCCAAGCCTAATTTTTATATGCCCATTTAAAAACTGCATTTTCCTGTGGGCCCTCACCGCCATCCCCCGCGTTCCTTATGGGCTCACGTAAGAGCCATGGGCTCCCATCACACAGGTTTATTTCACATGACACGCTGCCCTGTAGAGATATCTCCAAACACACATCAGGACAAGGAGACCTAAATCAAAGCAATGGGAATAAAACATAATCCCATTCATTTATTCAACAAATATTTGCTGAGCATCTACTATGTGCCAGATGCTGCGGTGGGGCCCCACCAGTGAACTGAGGTTCAGTGCAGGCAGCAGGAATTAAGCGGGCAGGCAAGCAAGCAGGTGGCACATGTGGGGGGCACGGAGAGTGCCAGTGTGGGGGTGCCATGGTGGTGAGGGACGGCGTTTGGGCAGTGACCTGCAGGAGTCAGGGAGCCAATTGTGGGGCTCTAGGCAGAGGGAACAGCAGGAGCAAAGGCCCTGTGGTAGACATGTTTGGCAAGCCCAGCACACCAGAAGGCAGGTGGCCAAGGGGGCCAGGATTGAACTCTAGCAGATCACCAGGGCCTCAGACAACTTTAAAGGACTTGGGCTTTTGCCCATGTGAGCTGTGGGACTTTGGGAGGATCTTGACTAATGTTTTTAACTTATATCTTTAGAGAATTACTCTGGCTGCTGGGTAGAGGACAGAGTCCGGGGCAGGGACTAAAGGGATGTGGGAAAGCCAGTCTGGAGGCTGTGGTTGGGCTAGTACTGGGTTCCAGGTACAGGATTTCCTGACGATTGGATGTGGGGTGTCAAAGAAAAAGAGGAGACCAGGTGATGCCAAAACAACTTTCAAAGTACCCTTGTGGATGCCATTAGAGTCTCTGATAACCCCTGGGGAGGGAAGTAGGCAGGGCATCTCTTTACAGATGGAGAAATTGTGGCCTAGAGAGAAGGGGCTTGTCACACATTGCAGATAAGAAGAGGTGGTATAGGGATCAGAATGTGGTTTTCCCAGTGTTGTTTCTTAGGGCTGTACCACTGGCTACTTTTATCTCATGTTGTTGCCTTAAGTTTTGAGAGAACCCCAGAAGGAGGGCTGTGCGGGGCAGGAGAGGGAGGACCCAGGCCAAGGTCTGAGAAGGGATCTGCATGGGGCCAGCAAGAAAGGACTGAGCACACCAAAGGCAGGTCTTGGGGGCTGTGGCTGGAGGCTGTCTCTGCAGCTCCTCCCCACACCAGCGACAGAATGACCGTGCAGTCAACACTGTCTACTCTGTCAGCTTCCGTCTAGCGCTAGACCGTGGAGTCGATTCTACCCGTTATGTCCCATGGCTCCCACCCTGGAACCTTCTCCCTGATGGGCACAGCATGATTTGTCCATGACACACAAAGGTCCACCTGGCCTCAGAACAAATGGAAAAACCCAGACCCTTCAAGGTAATTCAGGGAGGAAATGGGATAAACGTGATACCTGATGGGGTTCTTCTACACTGCAAAAGGGTAAGAGGCTTTAGATGTCTTTTAACCTAGCTCATGTGGCAGAGTTCAGTCTGGAAACAGAATCCAGCCCTTATGATTCAAGGGACTTCAATGATGGAGCTGTTTTCAGAGTGTGAGCAGGTTAAGGAGTCCAGAGGCTAGCCACAGTGAGTGGCTGTTGTCAGCCCTGGACCAGAAGACTCAACAAGGAGGAAAAGGTGTTTTCAGAGCCCTGAGAGAGCTGGCGCCATGAGGAGGGGCCCATGGGCCCTGGGGTCATGGGGCCACCACCATGGCCAGAGAAGGGACTGACCAGAGAAGACCTCCCTGGCTTCTCTCTCCTCCCCCACGCAGATCTCTGCCAGTCCCTCCCACTGGCCAACCCAGGCAGAAGGTAAAAGGTGCAGGGACCCCTGGCGATACAGTCCTCAGGACCAGCCTCCTGGTGCACGGGGCAGGGTAGAGAACTGATGCAGGAAGAGTTGAAGGGAAAACAGACAGCATACCCTGAGATGCCTCAACCCTGGGGGAAATGTGTACTTAAAAACCATGCTGGTTATTCATTGCTGCCTTTGACAGATCAGTGCTGAAGTTGCAGCTGGAGAAAATCAAGTTCTCTGGAAAGAACACCCTGGTAGGATTAATGATTAGGTACTAAAAACCAGAGACTGTGAAATCCAGCTTCTGAAGGGCTTTCCAAAGCAGAATTAAACAATCACTGGCATCAGATGTTGGAGATCTTGCAGAGAAGACAGAGGGGTAGACTGTAAGACCCTTGAAGTCATTTCCAGCTCTAGTATTAACACAGATGAGTCAGCATTTTCCAAAATGGCCTATATCATTTTGATATAATGGATCTATATCATTTTCCAGACAAATTATATGTACTCAAATATAAACCGAGACTACTACTATGTACCCCTTTTCAGGGAAGATGCACCTTGACAATTGGGATGGTATGGATGGGTCCTAAAGTCCCTATAAATTCTAAATAATTAGGATGTTTTAAAACCAAAAGGAATTCATTGTGAACCATGAGTAAATACAATGTCTTCTTAATTTAAAATATTATTTTTTTTAATTAATGCTTTTTTTATTCCTCTTTTTTTCCCAACTAAAATCCAGGTTTCCACGGGAGCCCAGCCGGCCTTTTAATTTGAGCAGAATTTGCAATCGATTATAAAGTCAAAGATCAGTGTTTAACAGAAAGCAAGTCAGCCTGGAAATCTTTTATTTTCCCTGAGCTGTGTAGGCGGCTGTTCTGATAACGAAGGAACGCTCACTCTGTGTTGGCATTTTGGAGGTGTTCTGTATCTGAAAAGCACCCTCCAACCTGCTTCCCTCCCAACACCCATGTGAGATTGATTGGCATTTCCCCATAGGTCCTTTGTAGCAGTGCCTGCAAAGGGGCCTGAAATCTCACCAGGACACACCATCTTTACCTCTCAGTTTCCTCTGCCTCCACTCAATGGCTAGTATTTCTAGCTTTTCACCCATTTTTTTTCTTTCTCCTTCAACAAGAAATTTTTAAAGAAAAGATTTTAAATTATAATTTTGCAATCTTATTCCTTCTAAAGAGGGAGGATTTGGGGTTGTTGGATCTGCACCCTTTGCTCTGTAGAATCCAGGAAATAGGGAAAGACAAAATCAGATTTGGATTCTGATTTTAATGGCTGATTCCTGGAAGGCTGTATCACATGGAACCTCTTAGCCTTAGCATCCGGAGCTCCAGAAAGGGAAAAATTTCAAGTCAGGTAGAATTATATATATAGCATTTCTTTGGAAACTTAAGTCCTCAAGATGGCAACATCATGACCTCAGTGTCAACACAATTGCTCTTAGTCCTCATCTCACTGCTTTTGGTGCTGCCTGTTGTTGAAGCAGTGGAGCCTGGAGATGCAACCGCTCTCTTGCTGGGTGCAGTTCTCAGCATTACAGGCATCTGTGCTTGCTTGGGAATATGGATGGAAGAGAAATGCACAGATGTGACTTTGAAGGACCTCCTGAATCAAACCTTGCGCTGAAAATCTTTGTGCTGTTGAGGATAAACCTGAGCTTTGTTGTCTGAAAGTTTCCAAGAAATGGTAAATAAGGGAGTTTCATATTCTTTGTTTTTCCCTTAAAATGGGAACAAACTGATATATAAATGGGAAAAAATGTTTTCTTTACAAGTAATGCACTAAAAATTGCAATCTATAATTTGCATTCGCTAGTTAGAAAGGGAGTCAAAGAAGTAAGATAGCTGAAATTTATATAAGTAATATTTCATAGTTTAAGAATTTTCAAAGCACATGAAATAGCAAGAAGAAATCTTTTGCCCAGAATCCTGGGAAATCACCACTGTTAAGTTATAAGCACTGCTTCCTGGATTGCTGAGGAGTCTTTTCTCCATATTTTTTATTAGATTTTTGTTTTGTCTCCCAAGTTAATATTATATTTAGATATCACATAGTCATCCAAAAGTTGAAACTTTTATCTCTGGGGAAAAAACATTCAGAAAAATGTATTCAGTGTATCTAATATTGAAATGGAGAAAAGATTAAATGTTAAAAAAAACACAATTTTATTAACTGATTAACAGCCCCATGGTGAGAAGTACTATATTAAATATAAACCTATCATGTTGTAAGTTAAAAAATAAAATAAAATCAGAGTTGGATGACTAGGTGACTGGGCATATGAAGCTAAGGAAGTCAGAGTGGCATTGATCTATACAGTAAAGGAAGAGCCAGAGAAAAGAGGGAAGGAGGAAGAGAAGAAGGTTGGCAAAGGGAGACATGGTCTTAGTGGAGCGAGGAGGGTTGGGGATCTGGGAGGGAAAGAAGATTTGCAGGAGTTTGGTGAGGTGTTTTCAGTTATTTTCAGCTGCTGACCTGGTACTTATTTGAACACAAGCTGCCACCTGTCGGGGTCACATGGAGCTCTGGGTTTATATGGGTTTCATTTCCCTCGTCTGAGAGAAATGGGTAGCCCTGTCCTTTCCAACTCTCTAGATTCTTTCTCCTTCCTCACCCCCTCTGGGAGTTTGCTCCATCAGTCACCCATTTCCCGTCTTCATTCTCTCCCTCTGCCTCTTCCTCACGTCCTTCCCCTGTACCCATAACCATGCCCAGACCATCCACCTTTGAGAAAATCTCACTGAGAGGCCGAACTGTCTGAGCTTCTGTCCTGTAATTCTTTTTCCTTTTTCTTTGCTTCCTCTTCCTCTTCCTCCCACCCCACACTAGGCTGCCTCCTCAGTCTCTCCAAATCCCGTCCCACCGTGTGAATGTTGCGAGTGGGCCCCTGACCTGTGTGTGCCCATGCTCTCTGCTTCCTCGGGCCAGTGCTGCCCTCGCCCTCCAACTCCTTGGCTTTTTCTGTGGCTACTTCTGCCCTCTCCACACAGTTCCCTCTCTCCTCCCCCTGGGCCAACCCCAGCCCTCTCCAAACACAGGTCTCAAGGAGGGCTGCCCTTCCTATGCTAAATGGGGAGGAACATTAATGAGTAACACATTGTCCTGGCATCAAGGACTCAGAATGGTGGAGACAGAGACAGATACATAAACAAAAACATGTGCCAGAGTATTATGGGAGCAGCTGTTAAGTTCCAAATGGGCACCAAGAAGGGAATGGTCCCTTCCCTTAGTGTTATCCAGCTGGCTGTGAGTCCTGGGGCTTCCCAAAAGATGGGAAAGATGGACCTACGACCAGCATCTCAACACAACCTCTTTTTACCAAAGCTCTCAGCCAACCCCCCTTTTCCCAGCCCCTCTGCTTCCCCAGGTCCCCCAACACCTCCATTACTATGTTACCCCCAGGCTCTCCGGTCTGCTCACCCCAGCTTGAGGAAGAAGAGCCCAGTACTAGCTGTGAAAGCACGTAGGGATGTGAAAATACACTCTCCTAACACCAGATGCACGAGATGAACCCTCTTGGGGAGGCCAGCCTGGGAAGAAAACACGATAAACTGTTTGGGGGCAGAGCAGGGAGGATACAGGGTAAGAACTCAAAGGTGATGGTTAAAAATGAGAGAGTAAAAGGAATTTGTTGTGTTCCCGAGAGGAAGAAGGGAACAGAAAGGAGGCAAAGGCACAGGGAAAGAAGAGGAGAGAGAAGCCAGAGTCCCGGGGGGGGGGGGGCTTCCTGGGGAGAAGGTCACAGAAATGACTCACGCTGATGGCCAAAGGGATGTGTAAGAATGAGGAGGCCTAGAGGCCAGTTGTACGTTGTAAACCCTTCCTCATATCCTCCACCGTCACTCCCCCAACACACACCTCAGAGAAGCTCAGTAATACTTGGACGTCTTTTAGTCAAAAACAAAGGGCTGAGCCTCATGCCCGGGTGAATGCCCTTTGGCATAAAGACAGGGGGCTAGATGCAGGGGCAGACCTAAATTTCATGGAACCTGAAGTTCATAGTTTGGTGAGATCCCTTAAAGAAAAAGAATATAAAAATACCAAACTTTTGCAAAGTTTATAAAAACAACATGGCCACATGAACACTTGGCTGAGGCCTCCCACAAGCGAGTGGCCCTGGAGTTGGAGCCTCATTAGCTTCCCTGTAAATCTTCCTCTGGGCAGATAAGACCACAGGGAAGCCAGGCCCCACTTGTAAACCCCCACAAATCTTGGAGGGGGCTCTGGGCTTCCACAGTCTGTGCAATGGGGGAGTTTAAGTCAAGCAGATCTTGATTGTGGGGTCCAGCCAGATACAACTGGCAGCTGGGTTCTAATCACTTTCCTGATCTCAAGAACCAAGTATAATCTCAGAGGAGGAGAGACCAGGGGTGAAGGAGATGCCAAAGGCAGTGCAGTCAGACGCTGGGAGGGTGAGCTGAGAACTCGTGTTTATGGAGGGCTGGGAGGGAGGATGACCACAGGCCAGCAGGGTGATAGGAGCCTGCTTTTTAAAAGCTCTTTAAGTCTTATTAGAAAATTGCAATGGAGAGATCTCCTGCTTTCTCATCCCTCCCAGCACACACAGTAAGATCTTTCCTCTACTCTGATTACCCTCATTTTGGAGCTCAGAAAGAAGCTAATCAGAGGGCTGACATTGTAGAAGCTACTTCAAGCACAATTTAGAATTCAGCATGATGAAGGGAGCCACTGGGGGTGTGATTATAAAGAAGCATTTCAAAGTAATTAAGGCATGAAAGGTACAGGGCTCAGTATTTAGGGGTAGGCAGGTGAAAGGGGGGCACAGTTCACTGCCACTGTCGGTCCCCACCTCTGCACACCAACCAACTAGGATAGCCAACTTTACTGCCTTCTTACAACTTGTCCAGCAGCGTCCCTATACTCCTCAAGACCACCCTGTGAGACAGGTATACTGGTTTTCTATTGCTGCCTTTTGTCATGGAATATAACATATTCACACATTCCAAGGATTAGGGGTTTAGGATATGGATGTGTTTGGGGCAATTATTCTGCCTACGATGGTTGATAATATTATTATCTCCTAGTTTCCAGGTGAGGAAAATGAGGCACAAAGAGGTTATGTGACTTGCCCAAGAGTTGGAATCTCCCCAGGCCATCTGATGGTTTAACCTTTAAACTGCACTCCTTCCTTATGTTCCTCATTCTTTCATTCAACACTTTAGGGAGGGCCTGTGTTGATGAAAATAGAAGCATTTGGGGTGAGGCAAAGGTAACAAAAGGTCTCCAGAAGAAAAGGCAAGGCAGGAGGCAGGGATTGCTGGTGGTGTGGATGTGCAGGAGTGCGAGAGACATACTGTGCACCCCAAACAGAGCCAGATGGGTGGCCATCTCCCTGTGTTTATGAACAAAAGACTTGGGTCCAATTCCCAGCTCTATGTATCTGTGTACCTTCCAGCCAGTTGCTTGATCTCTGAATTTCCTTATCTGCACAATATAAGTAACAATGGAACCCACCTGTAGGTTTGTCATATTAATTAAAATTGGATATATGAAGTTCCTGGCTGTGCCTGGTACACAGGCAGTATTCTTTAAATGCTGCTGTTTCTCCCTCTCTCTCTCCTTGCCCCCTCACTCAAGGAAACTTAACTTTCCCCCATGTAAGCATGAATGGAGGAAATGATGGCTGAGATTTCTGGATTCTAAGGAAGCAGATCTGGGATAGGGGAGGCTCCTGGGTATTACCTCACCAGGCTCGATGGAAAGATAGTCAATATACTTGATCGCTTTTCATGAGTCAGAAGCCAGCAGCCTGCAACGGGTTGCGGGCAGGAGGGAAGTTTACCCAGAGAGGCCCCAACCGATTCCATCAAACAAGGAGCTCTGCTTTCATCTGTCTCGAGTAGTCCATGCTCGATTTAATTAGGGAGAAATGGTTCTGTGGCTAAAAACAAAATTTTAAAACACTAATGTCTTCCTTTCCTTTCTTCATCTCTTTCCTTTCTTCCTTCTCTCCTTTGTTTTTTAAAGAAAAGGTTGGCAAGAGAAAGAGAAGAGAAATAAAATGCCCATTGGAGTTAAAATTCTTTGGCTGCAACCAACAGAATGTGACTAACTTAAATAAAAATGGGAATCTGGTCGAAGGATTCGGGGTAGCAGAATTGACAATGAAGCTCAACATCTTGGTCTCGGGAGGAACAGGAGCAGGAATGAAGGGAGTCCCTAAAGTTGTCTGCTCCCCTGCTTGGCAGTGGGTCCGACATCCCTCATCCTGGGAAGCAGTGAGACTAGCCTCACCTGGGAACTTGCTGGCCCCTTGTCCTGAAAGGCAGGGAGGGAGCCTTGGCCAACTGTCCCTTCAGAGCATCTGCAGAGGACAAGATGCAGTTGCCCAAATGAGAACACAGCAGTGGAGAAAGAGGAATGGTTGCTGGCAAGCTCCACAAGCTCCACCTGTGACTACATTTTAAGTGTAAATTTCACTCCTGGCCTCCCCTTCCAGGCACTCTTTCACTCCCAGCTTCCTTCTGTTTTCAATGCAAAGCGTCATTTTTTATGGCTATTGCCATAAAAGCAAAAAACAAGAAAAAGGAAAGCTTTATGGTTCTCAGTGCTTATGAGAGGGAAACATTTTATTTACGTTTTATTATGGGGCCAACCGAATTTGGTCAAGATGAGACCCTTAATGCAGTGGCCTCTTGCTGTGTCAGCATCAGTCTGAAGAAAAAGGAGCCAGCATACGCCAGCACCTAATAAGAGGCTGACCTGGCTTAGCCCCAGACTTTAGGGCTGAGACACAGGTCCAAGCGGTTCAGTGTCCTGCTGAAGGTCACCCAGCAACTTGCAGGCAGGAGCACTGCTAGCTCCTTCCCTCAGCCAGCCCAGGCCGTTGGAGTTTTCAGTGCCTCATGGAGAGCGGGGCCTCTTCTTATCTGTCAGGCACAGCATTGCCTCATCATGGGCGATGACATGAATGGCACCTCCTGGCGTTTACCACGTGGTGACTGAGCCCCAGCCCTCCCAGGCAATGGCCCCTCACAGATGGGGAGCAGGTGTCACCTGTGCTCACGGTCTGCACACAGGAGAGCTCATGCCACGCTGGGAGTCGGAAGCAGCTCTCTCAACAGTCAGTGCCCCTTAGGGTTTAAAAAAAGAAAAAAAAAAAGGGAAAGAAAAGAGAAACCCCTCCAACTTCTTGATCTTGCAGAACAAGGAAAATTCCTCATTTTGATAGAATCAAAACCCAAATCTGTCTTACCAAAAGACCAAAGGAAAAGATAAAGTTCAATAGACATTTTTTCTTAAACAGTTGGACCCCATTTGAAAGGGAAAGGGTTTCTTTCCTTAGCTGAGAGAGACAAGTGAAATGAGTGTCCCTCTAGCATCAAGAATTCAGAAGCGTGGCTTGCCCCCAGGCACCCATAACCTGAGGGGGGTGGGATGTTTCAGGGTGTGATTGACAGGTCATTTGAACAGGGGATGCGGAGCTGGAAGAGGGGGTAGGTTTCCAGAAGAGCTGGGAGACTCCCCTTGTCCAGTGACTTCCAAATCTCATTCTTTGGTTTCCAGGAGGGCAGAGCAGGGTGAGCAACCCTAATCAAAGTCCATCCTGTGGTGCTCAACAGCCCCCTCTGCAATGGCTGGGCTTAATTGCCTTGCTCGAAAGTAGAGAAAATCTAAACCCAGACACCTCATTTTCCCTTTATTACATCTCTAGGCTGTCCTTGAACCCCAGGCTCTTCCTCATGAATAGGCCACTTGTGTCAAAAACAAAACAAAGCAAAATAACCCAAGACCAAAAAAGCAAAACCAAAGAGCAAGCAAAACCGAGAATATATTTCCCTAGGAATAAAATATCCTGTTGTTCATTTTTAAACCCAGACGCACATTGTTTCTTACCATGTATACCCCATTTTATCTTTCCAATACATTTAGTCATCAGTTGATGGGAATTTTCCAAAACACTGCTCAAATGTCATCTTTTCTGACAGGTTGGCCATCCTGTCCCTAATAGAATAGGGCCCAGCACCCACAGCCCCTGGCATACAATAGGTGGCCAATAAACATTTGTTGAATGAAGCCATGGCAAATTCTTTCACCAGGATTCTTCCAGAAGCAGTCCTGCTGATGCCCAAGAAGTGAGTAGGTCATTGCACAGTGTTCCTTGACTGTCCCCTAAGGCAGACCCAGTGGGCACAATGTGGGAAGAGAAAGGAAATAGTATCCCAGATCACAGCCCTGGTGGACTTGACTGTGTAATTTCAGAGGAAATAAAATGTATTTGGAGGTTATATAAATTAGTGAACTTGTAACAGAAACAAAGTGGAGGCAACGGAGCAGTCCATCTGAAAGTGATTCCATTCATCCATCAAAAATGTGCTGAATGCTTCCTAGAGCTGGTCGCTGCACTGTCTGCTGACGGATAGTGACTTTTGAGGTCCCCCTGCCCTCCCAGAGCCTCAAGTCTGGTGGAGTGGGGAGAGGGGGAGAGGAATGCCCAGAGACAGAGAAAGTATAGGTTTCACACTTTAAAAGAAATGGGTTTAATAGTGTTTAATTACCTTAAAATTAAAGTACAGCCAGGCAAGGTGGCTCATGCCTGTAATCCTAGCACTCTGGGAGGCCGAGGCAGGAGGATCGCTCAAGGTTAGGAGTTTGAGACCAGCCTGAGCAAGAGTGAGTCCCTATCTCTACTAAAAAAAATAAAGAAATTAGCCAAACAACTAAAAATAGAAAAAAATTGGCTGGGCATGGTGGCACATGCCTGTAGTCCCAGCTACTTGGGAGGCTGAGGCAGAAGGATTGCTTAAGCCCAGGAGTTTGAGGTTGCTGTGAGCTAGGCTGACGCCACGCACTCTAGCCCAGGCAACAGAGTGAGACTCTGTCTCAAAAAACAGGAAAAAAAAAAAAAATTAAAGTACAAATTTGACCAAGAATTAAAAAGCAAAAATTCTGTTTTAAGTCCATGAAACTTATTTCATTAGAATCAACTTTTAGAGCCGAGGCAGAGCATGGAGAACATGTGGCCCACCCCACTCCCCCTTTATTATTGAACATGGACAGTGAAGCTCAGATCAGCCTGTGAGTCGTTTTCCATGTAAGAAAGAGTGCCGGTAACCCTCAGGTGAGGAAATCACAATCTTTAAGCAGTCATGTGTGGCCTGAAAAGCATATAGTAGGAGAAGTGTTTTCATTGTGCTTATGGAATTTTATTGACTTTTTAAATTTCATACATCATTAAAGCTGAATGGGAGATTTGTGTGTTTATCAAAATAAAAGTATGTGCCTTACCCAGTCTTGTCAAAAGTGTCATGGTCATAAAAGAGAAAGACGAAGACACTGCACAGATCGGAGGACACCAAGGAGACAAAATGACTGAATGCGCCCTGATTAATGGATGTATCATGGTGATGTAAGATGTTAACATTTTGGTGAAGGGCCTACAGGAATTTTCTGTCCTATCCTTACAACTCTTCTATAATTCTAAATTAAAAAAAAAAATTCTTAAGCCAGTTTGATTTGACTTACGTCCCCGCAATTTTAACTAGAACAAAGGGATAAGAAGGATTAAAAGAGAAATGGTGGGGGGAGGGAGTAGGACCAGGCCTGTGTCCTGTCTTCCACTTAAATGTAAGTGGTATGTATTGCAGACGCTCTTGGTTGCCTACTTGACATCCAGCCCCCACCTTCTCTCTTGTTAACGGAACCTCAGTATCTTGCAGGCACCATCTTCACCCAATGATGGAAGGTAACTCAGTTAAATTCAGATTGGTTCTAAGCTAAGCAAAGTAGTCTCACCCCCCACTTACCAGTGATTGGCTCAGAAGTGGACATATGACCAGGTTCCTCCAACGAGATGTCAGGGGAGGTTTCTGGGAAAGACTTCCCCCTCTCAACAAGGAGACTACAGGAGTGATGGGCCCTCTCTGCCTCCAATCAGTGTCAATTGCAATGTGACACCTGGAATGGCCACAGACACCTTGTGACCACAAGGCACCACTAAGCGGAATAACAGGCAGGGAAGGAACCTGGGCCTTTGATTACATCAATCTGCCTGTTGTACCTTGCCTGAGGCATACCCTTTTCTGCCTCTTGCTATGTGAAATGACAACTGGTTTGAACTGGGGTTTTCAGCTGTTCATAGGTGCAGACTTGATGTTGTGGAAGCTGAAGGAAGCTGACTTACCAACTTATTTTACTGAGGAAGGAACTAAGGCCCAAAGGGACAGCTGGGCGCCCAGGTTACACAGGTAACTAATAAGCAGCATGAGACAAGAGACTTACCTTCCTTCTCCTAACACAGGCCTCATCCTGTCATACCACTGGTTCTAGAATCTTCCAGGTCATTGTACTCCCCCCATCTCCACCCCTACACGGACAATCAGCCCAGACCCTTCTGTAGTCAGATGTGTCTGTGAAAGCTTATCTGATTTGAATCCAGCCGGCAATATTCCGTCTAATTAAGCAATTAGGAGGAGGAAGGCTGTCTCCAGAGCCTACTGCGTTTTGTAATGAGCCTTTATAAACCCTCAGTGGTTGTTGTGACAGATGCTGGGGTCTGCCAAGACCTCTGGAAGCAGAGTCTTGCTGGGCCCCCGTAGGGGCTGTGGCTGTGGCTGTTTATAGAATCCAAAGTCTGCATTTGGGTAATTACCTCCATGTGATTGTCAGATTAATGTCACCTGAATCAGAAAGTGTTTTTGCTTAAGGGAAGAAAAACAATACCCTTTGAAGATGCCCCAAAGACTGTGAACTTGGAAAGATCTTGACTCCTAAGAGTTAGTGAACCAGTTTGGTGAGGCTGGAGCACAGCCCCATAGTCAATGCCAGCAATTAGGCTGCAAACATACAGCCCGGCAAACACACGTGCCAAACAAGTGTGTTTGTTAAGGAGGTAGGGAGGAGCCTGAACAAAAACAAGATTTTCCTACTTTCTTGATGCACACATACACTTACCTGACCGTACAGAGGAACGAGGGCAGAGAGTGGCAGCAGGCTTGTGTTCAGGTGGGAGAGTGTGTGCTTGCCTACAGGAACAGGTAGGGATTTGTATATCTCTGAATATGGGAAATGCCTGGTACTTTGAGGAAAGAGCCCTGAACCAGGAGCCTAGAGCCACATGAATAGCAATAGAATACAAGCTAGGTATGTAACTTTCTAGTACCTGCATTGGAAATAAATGAAACCCATGAAATTAATTTTAAAAGTTTACTTAACCCAACATATTCAAAATATCTTTTCAATATATAACCAATCTAAACATATATAAATATTTTACATCCTTTTTTCTCTTACTAAGTCTTCAAAATCTGGTGTGTATTTTACATTTACGGCAACATCTCAGTGTGGATTAGCCACACATCAAGTGCTCAGTAGTCACTGTGTGGCTCATGGCTACCGTACTGGATGGTGCAGGTCTAGAGACTTGAATTTGAGTCCTCACTCTTTCTCTTTTCGGCTTCATAACCCTGAGAAAATTATTTGTTCTGAGCCTCAATGTCTCCGTCTGTATAATGCTATTGATAATAGCCCACCTTATGGCAATTGTTTCAGTGTCTAGCACATTGCTGGGTACCTAAGAGACCAAATCAGTGCTGCTGGACTGGCTTGTACTATGAAGTGTTGTAATTGATTCATACTGGTTCACAAGAGCTGATTGTTACATATTCAGGAATTTTGCAAACTGGCATTAAACCATTGGTGTCTTGAAATTGGCCATGGCACGAATACATTTACACCATGGAAATCAACAAACAAATCAGCACCCCTCTACTGTTCAACATTTACCTGCACACCACTGAACTCACGTATGTTTGTATGTGATTGCAGGGGTGACCGTGGACTGGAGGCTGCTTCCCTGGCTGGCTTTCCCTTGCTGGGGCCTTGTCATCTCCCTTTAGATGCCCCTGTTTTGTGGTGGCCTCATCCAATTTATTCTCTCCCACTCTGAGAGGGCTTCAGAAATGAACGGAAGCTACCCCAAGCCTTGTTATCTGGCTTCCCGGAATGCCAGGGGTTCTGTGGGGGCAATTCCCAAATCAGTGCATGAAAAACAAAACCAACACAACTGAGTGACTCTGCAAACATTGATAGAAAATACAGGCATCAAAGGGATTTGGGGCTTACATTTCCAGATCTCTGCTCCCCTTCTTGGACTGAAGATGACAGCCTCTAGTATGTCCTTTGCTCTTAAAACCAGCCCCATCCACCGGGGCCAGTCTGGAGATGGAGGGCTCTAACACTCCAGAGCAGCCCACAGGGGGCATCTCTGCTCTCCCCGCCCTGCCCTGCTGCTGATCTACCTTCTGTTGACTCCATTCTTCTCTAGGCTCTGGCTCCAAGGCTTTTTTCCCTACCCCAAAGATGTTGTTGTCATTATTCTTACCCTAGGAACCCAAAGATTGTCTCCCACAGAAACTCTCACCTCCTACTACATCTCCCCTTGGGGCTCCAGCTCTAACCTTGGCCACTGACTAGGTGGGACAGGGAGACCTCAAAGGAGCTGGAGAGATTTTACCAAAGAAGGGCCTCCATGTTCCTGGGTTGCTTAAATACCTCTATATTAATACACACTTTTTAAGTGGAAGAAAAATGCCCAAATTAGAACTGGTCGAAATGCTGCAAAACACTCCCTGCCAAACTCAGAAGCCAACAGAGAGGGTAGATTCTCCTTGGCAACACTCTGGCCAATTACCTGCACTCCCTGTATTCTCTTCCCCCAACCCCCAGCAATGTGTCTTCCCCAAGTCTCTCCCTTGCCCCCGCTCCTTAAGGAAGGTAATTAACATCTGAGCCGAGGTCTCTGACTGACATTCTGTCAGTGCCTCTGTCTATTATAGTTCTATACCATTTCTGATGACTTTCAACACAGAAATAATTTTTTAAATGTAAATATCTTAATTATAAAAGTAAAGCTTCATTTAAGCAAAATTTTAAATAAAGAAAAGAAAAAAATTATTCATAACTCCCACACTGTAACACAACCACGGCCATCCCATAGGTGCTTTTCCTTGCAGTCTCTGTCCCTGTGAATATGTTTGATTTTAATGCCGTGATGTTTGTCTTGACCTGGTTTCCCCAGAAAGCAGAGACTAGGTTAAGAGATAAAGGTTTCTGTGCAAGAATTTTATTGGAGAATATGATTCCAGGGAGCAGGAATGAGGAATGTGGGAGCAAAGCAGGCAAAGATGCATTATGGAATTGGCCTCAGCTCAGTGCAACTGGGTCTGCATCCAGAACCATCTCAGGAGCCCTCTGGGGACTTTCCATGTGTGGGGAGAGAAAGAAGGAAGCATTTTTCTCAAAGGTTTCCCCCGTTGGATGTCAGCTGCCCCCACTTCTGGGCTGCCCTTTGCATGGGTGCTGAGTGGGTTTCCTCTAGGAGGCAGAGTTCAGGTGGTGATGCAAGCAATGGGGAGCGGCTGTAAATACAGATGAAGCTTTGCTCGCTCACCCACCACTCACCTCCTGCTGTGCAGCCTGGTGGTTCCTAACAGGCCATGGACCAGTAACAGTCCATGACCCAGGGGTTGGGGACCACAGATACTAGAGATACTTGGTATCACCATGTCTTATTACTGGTGATATTGACTTTGATAACTCGGCTAACATGGTGTCTGCTCAGTTTCTGTTTTTCCCTTTGTAATTAATAATTATCTTGTGGGGGAGATACTTTGACACTATACAAATATCCTGTTTCTCCTTACTCTTTTGCCCACTAATTTTAGCATCCATTGACGATGCTTTCTGACAGCAGTCATTACTGTACTGTTGCCTAATGCTCATTTCCTATCTTCCTTCCTTCTATCACACATTTCTAATTGGAATTCTACTGTAAAGAAGAGCTATCCCTATTCATTATTTTTTTATTTAAGTATTTATTTCTATCAGTACAGACTCATGGATGTTTATTTTATTCTATGGGTTATAATGAATTCCTATCATTATTTGTTGCCCAAATTATCTGAGATTTGGCCGTTGGGAACTCTCTCAAGTTGGCTCCTGTGTATATAGGAGGTTTTTTAGGTATCTTCATTTTTTATTATAAAAGTAACAATATGTCTGAGTAAAGGGTACATGGGACCTCTCTGTATTATTTTGCAACTTCCTGTAATAATTATTTCAAAAGGAAAATTAAAAAGTAATATATGCATATTATTAAAAAAATTCAGGAAATACAGAAAAGTAAAAAAAAAATCATCTCATCTCTTCGACATAATTTATGTCTGTATGCTGGTGTTTTCCTTTCCAGGTTTTTTCCTTATCATTTTAAATGATATTATCACATAATTGTGGCAACTCTGAGCACCAACATTCTGGTTTTGTCATAGACAGAATTCGGGCCAGAAAAACAGGCACTAATTAAACCATTAACAGCACCAGCCCTGACTTCCATGTGTCCGCCGCAGACCCTCAGGCTCTGCTGGTTCATGGCCTCATCTAAATGCCTCCCCCAGCCATGTTAGGAAGGGTGGTGTGGGCAGTACTGATCAGCCCGGGTATTGGGAGGGTCTTGATCTATTGTATCAGGGAGAAAAAAGTGTCAAGGTCATTAGAAACAGAAGGAATTAAGCTAGTAAATTCAGAACGTACACAGGTCAGGCCAACTTTGCAGAGAGAGAGAGAGAGAGAGAGTGAGTTTAGAGGGAGAGAAGAAAAGAAAGAAAAACAGAAAATGTCAAATTTTTACATACTTGCTACCAGGAAACAGAGGGCAGCCAAAAACCCCGTGGGTGTTCAACCAAACAGGGTTAAGATTCAGTCAAGGATGGACTTCTCACCTCCACTCTGGGTTGCCCTGACAACCTCCTCCTTCTGGTATTGACATTATAGTGAGAAAGAAGGAAAAACAGGCAAATGAAGGAAATAGTCATTAGAGGCGGAACCAGCTGTGATCTGGCTTGCTCCATCTTGGGGGAAGGCTGAGGAGGATGGAGCCAGGGAAGGAGAGAGGGCTCTCAGGCCGGTGCTGCGGACAGAGGCACCAGCCCTGGAGAGACAGAGTTTCCTATGCAGTGGTGGACTTGAATCTGCCTTCCAGAGACACCTGAGCTTCTCTCAGAATTTGACAGCCATTCATGTAAACTATAATAAATCTCAATAGTTGCATATCCTTGTTGTTGCATCTGATCTCTTTAAATTGATCAAAGATGCTTAGAAGGAAAGCCCAGAATCCCAGACTCGGGAAATGGCAGCCACCCATTCTTCTGGCTGGACTGAGTCCTCACATCAGCCCAGGGCTTCCCTCTCTCCTTTTCCATCACCCAAAAGGATTGGGACTCTTAGAGGAGGGAATGGGAATAGAAGAGGAAGTCAACAGTAGTTACTACTCTCATCTCTTACCAGTTAGGGAAAGTGGGCTGACACATCAAGTAACTTGCCTAAGTTCCCAAAGTTAAGAAGTGGCCAGGATTCAAATCCAGGTCTGCTCAATTCAAAATATTTTCTTGGTTAGGTAGCTTTGGGGTTTGGCTGGAGAATTTGTATTGATTCTGCTGGTCCTGGGACCACACTTTGAGAACAACTTGTATAAAGCAAGCCATTTAACTCTTAGACCTCAAGTACATTCTTTGTGGAACAAGGAGTTTGGAGGAATAGGATTAGATAATGTTATCTTAAGTTCTGTTCTGAGGACCCCTATATGTACCAGAGGTGCCTTGGCCATGGGACAGAGATAAGAAGTCTGAGGGAGTTCAGGTCCCCTACCCTGGCAAAGTAGATCCTGTTGGATCCCTTTACATATTAGAGTTCCACGTGGGATTTTATTAGAAAAGAGGTTTCTGCTATTAAACATAAAACCAAGGATTATAAACAACTGAACTAAAAGATGTTAAAATGCTCTTTGTTCCTATTATCTGTTGCTATGGCTTAAAACAACTATTTTAATATATCTTATGATTTTGTGGGTCAGGGATCTGGGCAGGGCTCAGCCGGGCAGGTCTACTGTCATGGTGCCCACTGAAGTTATTAGGTGGTACTCAGCTGGCACCCAGGCTGCACTGCAGGGTCTGAGATGGCTTCACTCACCTGTCTGGAGCCTTGCTGAGGGTGGCAGGATGGCTGGCTCAGCAGCGACTGTTGACTGGAACCTCTACACGTGGCCTCTCCGGCATGGTGGTCTCAGGGTTGTTGGACTCCACAGTGGCTCAGGCCCAGAGCAAGTGTTTCAAGGCCCTCTTAAGGCCTGTCCTGGATACTGGCACAGCAGTACCCTGCTGTCTTCTATTTGTCATCATAGTCAGGAGAGCTCCCCCTCCCCAGATTTAAGGGGTGGGGACACAGACCCCACTTCTCAGTGGGCAGAATGCTTTGTCACCCTCTTTGAACTGCACCTGGGATGTCTCATCCATGCCTGAACCCAGTTTAGATGGTGAGACTAGTCCTGCCCCTCAAGCCTGCTGTGGGAAGAAGATGAGACTTTGGGGGAGGAGTGTATTTTGCATGCAGGAGAAATATAAATAATTTGAGGCCAGAGGGTGGGTTGCAATATGTCATAGAACACCTGCTTTTGAAGTCCAGTCACCTTGCTAGAGGAAGCCTGGCAGCCCCATGGAGAAGCCCATATGGAGTGAAACCCAGCCCCCCTCCTTCACCTCAATAGTCTGCTGCTGAGTCCGGGGCCAGCACTCACTTGCCAGAGAGTGAACGAGCCAGGCAGGAGGGTGTGGCCCCTCAGCTCCAGCTGAGCTCCTTAGCTAACACCCCATGGAGCAATGTGACACAAACTAGGGCACTGTGATGGTTAATTTTATGTCAACTTGGCTGGGCCACAGTGTCCATACATTTGATCAAACATTATTCTGGATATTTCTGTGAAGGTGTTTTGGGGATGAGATTAACATTTAAATCAGTGGCCTTTGAGTAAAGCAGATCACCCTCCATGATGTGGACGGGCCTCGTCCACGTGTTCTGCCAGCAGACCACCTTTGGACTCGCACTGTAACTCTTCCCCGGGTCTTCAGCCCACTGACCAACCCTGCAGATTTTAGACTTACCAAGCCTCCACCCACAATCACATGAGCCAATTCTTTGAAATAAATATCTCTTTATATATATAAAACTCCTGTGGGTTCTGTTTTTCTGGAAAACCCTGACTAATATTGGCATCTAGGGCAGTATTCCCCAGAGTGAGCTCTATGAAACACTCATTTTTGACCATTGCTAATAAGTCCTCAGCTATTTACAAAAAATGGTTTTGTGGTCAATTATGTTTGGGGGAACCTTTTGTCAAATAATGCTTAAAAGGTGCCTGTGCTGCAGAACTTCTCATAATTTGGGCATAGATCCTTTTCTGTACAGCGCACCTGGTGCCTTGGTGAAGGCTGGTCTGGGCTTATTGTGAGCTTCCTCACATCGGATCTTTATCCTCTGTGAAAGTAGGTCACCCTGGTCAGTTCCCCCTCTTTTAGAGTGCCTCATTTATAGGAGGAAAGGGGTCTCCCTTTTGGAAGATTGGTGCATCGCCTTGGTCCCCTCCACCAGAGCAGCGCTGCGGGCCAGTGAGGTGCAGGCAGAGAGCTCAAGGGCCATTGCAGCCTCCGCCCAGCTCCTGAGGCTCGCCCCTCCCGCGAGGGAGTCCAGACCACTGGGGGAGATATTCTAGAGCAGAACGAATGAATTGCTATTTACACACTATCTGGTGGCAAAGGATGTTAATGAGATGCTAATGTATACATTAGTGTAAGTTCAATGCAATTCCTGTAGACTTCTTTTATTCAGGGACACTTGCTCTGCCCCCTACTTGTGGAGCAAAGGAGCAAGGAACTGAAGGTGTCTCAGCCAGCTCTTTGCAACGATGTAGGCCAGAGGACCCCAGAGCCCTTGCTCTTCTGGCTGCAGGCTACCCATCCTCCTAGATCCCATTTTGGGAACTTAATGAACAGCCAGGAGAATGTTTTGCTGTCACAGGAGCAGGACAGCATTCAAATCACCTCCTCCAGTATGCCTTTCCTGATCTATCCCTTCCCTACCTGCCCTCCTCTTCACCTTCAGGCTGAGAGATACGTCCCTCCTCTGTGTTTGCAGCTACCGTGTGCTTCTCATCATTGTAGATTATGAGGCTTTGCCATGTGTCTCCACCAGTAGACCCCGAGCTCCTGAGAGTGTGCAGTAAGTGTCTTTCTGATCTTTGTCCCCAGGACCAAAGATGGTGCTTAGTACAATTCAGGATGTTTGGACACTGATGGATTAAATTGAATTGTTCATATGTGGTTAGTTAATTCAGAAGGAAACTCAGTTATTTTGATTGGGATTAGTCTTTGCCTTTGGATCTGCTGAGCAAATTTAATATGTAAATAAGACTTAGGTGGAGAGATGTTAAGCACTCTTAAAAAAAAATCTTTTCCAAGAGCTTTGGCAACCTCTATTTTATGAATAGTTCACTAATTTCAACTGATTTAAATGTATTTATTCCAGTAGGTTATATAGGACCAATCTCTAGTTGGCAAAATTCCGTCAACTCTTCTTGTCTTTTACTGTAAGGCCTTAGAAGTAATTCACTTTCATTTCATTTCCCTTCCTGCCTTCCTGCCTTCCTTTTTCTTTGTAAGTTTCATTATTCAAGCTCCCACTCATTCAGATGGGCCTTTGCCCCCACAAGGAACAGAATGAGTAGGCATCGGAAGGTAAATCGGTGGTTGCGTATCTTGCCTTTACTTCTGCATGGCATTGATGTTGTGCGACTCTGTCACACCAGAGCTCTCAGCGAGCTCTTTGCCATTCAGTGTGTGTGGCCCACGGGCTGGCAGCATCGGCATTCCCTGGGAGCCTGTTAGAAATGCAGAATCCCAGGCCCACCCCAGACCATCTGATCCCTGGGAGATTCGTATGAACGCACATGTTTGAGAAGCAGAGGTTAAACTAACCTGAGCAATGCCCCTGCCCCTGCCCATACCTTATAGATAATGCAGGGACAAAACCAGGACAAAAGTATCGAATACATACCTCTTTGCAATGTGTCAGCACTAAATTAGCCTACACCTTCGCTGGATCTACACACTGAACAGGTTTCCTTGCCTGCCCACCCACAGCTCCTAGAAGGGGCAGCCCCACATATTCACCAAGGGCTGGCATTCCTGGGAGCTCATGCCGTGCCAGGCCCTGCACCCAGTGTTTACATGCATTCTCACGTAATCCTTGCACGGACCTGAGGTGGGTACCACGCCTATCCCCTTTACAGGGGAGGAGCTGAGGATTAGGGAGGTAGGACAGCTTGCTTGCTGCCACCCAGCTCGGCACAGTACTTGGCCTATAATAAGGGTTCTGTAATCGAGGGCTGTTAGCATCCTCCTCCTCTTTCTGGGGACCGGGTGGTCCAGACTTAAATGGCTACAGAACAGTCCAGTGGACTGATAGACTGCCCTGTGGTGGGCATCTCCTGTTTTCAACCCTTTGTGGGCTCTGGAATGACATTTCCTCACTCAGGCTGCTGCTTCTTCCTCTGGCATGTTCTTCTCCTCCTCCTACTTCCTCTCCTCAGTCTTCTCTTCCTCCTCTGCCATCCCCTCCTCTTTCTCTTTCTTATCTTCCTCCTCCTTCCTATTCCTCCTCCTTCCCTCCCTCTTTTCCTTTTCCTTCCCCTCCATCCTTCGTCCCCTGGATTCCAGGTAGACAATGTAGACGCTGATGATGGTGATTTTTGTTGTTGCTACAGTTTGGCCAGCCAGGACTTCCAGTTCTTTCTCCTTCTTTGTTCCTCTCAACTTCCCCTCTGGTCGGAAGAAGAGCAAGAACTTAGAGCTCTGCTACGAGGCAATCAACATTAGGAAGAGAAAGGCCAGTCTGTCTTATAGATTTAGAAACTATGTGGGGGAGAAGGGAGGAGCACAAAGGATACAAAAGACTGAGGGGAAGTAGGAGGGAGAGGAGAGAGAGAAGACACTTGAAGGTTTCTCCCCAGATAAATATTCTGATTGGTCCGAAAAGTAATTAGTAAAAATAAGTTCAGGTAGGTTTGGCACCATCCTCTCTACTTGGGGTGTGTTTATCACCAGCCACTGGGAAGCCACTGGGAGGTGAAGGGCGTGCCGGCCAGCCCTTCCAGCCACTGAAGAATATTACGGGGCTGTTGTGTTATCATTGGTGTTAGTATCAGCTGGCCGGTTCCCAAGCTCCCTCCATGCACCTGGCGCTTGTTTCATTCTTTGCACACACAACTTCCACATTCCACAGACTGGGCAGAGGGCCCTGTGTACTCTCTACTTGTCTGCTGTATAATTTGGGCTAGAAAACACTAAACCAGGTCTTTGGGAATAACACATCCTTTGCTGTCCTCTGTAAATAAAACTGTACTGCGGATCAAGGATCAGAGGACCATAATCTTTGACTTAATTAATTTATAGACTACTTGGGAAGGCAAAATACATGCACAGAAATTCAAGGGCTAATTAACTCTACAAGAATACAAGAGATGCCCAAATGTGGTATGACTAAATGCCCAATTAATGGTAGAAATGTAGGAGCTATAGGAGCTTATTAAAATTTGTTTATTAAAATTACAGACATCACCAAAATATGGGCAAGATACATTTAATACATTTTCAAATAAATGCATGTCACCTATAGCCCATTCTTAGACTAACAACAAATTCTGAATATATGCAGGTCAAACGTAACTCAATACTGTTTTATAAAATTCAATATTTCTTCAAATAGGATTATCTTTTTCTAGAAGCAATCACAAGGCCTAAGGAGATTTGCAGCAATGGAAAGGATTTTTTTCTCCCCTGTAATGAACAGATTAAAAGCTTAATCCCAAGGTCTGTCTCTGCATCCAAGCATAATTGTGGTATGAGTCATTCTGAGTAGGTTTTTCATATACACTCAGAACTGTAAGGTGTTTGGGGAAAATACCAAAGTTTTGAAAGTTAATAAAAGAGATCACTTTCAGCAAAATTTATGATCCTGGGAGGGATGCCCCAAATGGGTTCTTTTTAGTATCAGGCTTCCAGGAAAACATTGATTTCACTCCAGGACACTTGAGGGCTGGATTGTTTTGCCGCAACTCCCATTTTTGTAGTTACTGGCCTCTCAGACATCGTAAAGATCCTCATGAATCCTTTGGCTTATCAATGCCAGGCTTGACCTGCTGGTCAGCAAGAAGCAAAGTGAAAAAATGGTCCATCCAATCCCTGAGCCTATTTCCTGAGAACCAAAGGTTACAGATAACAGGAAACTGATTTCTTGTCAGTGCTTAAAAGAGAATAATTTAAAACTTTCTTGGGGGGGTCACACGATTAAACACCTGAAAACAAGGCCTGTCTGGACATTACATGAGTGAAGTGACACTCTAAAGAAGCTGAGGTTCAATTTGAGGAAAACCAGGACAGATGCCTTTCAGAACAAGGATCAAAGAACCCCTTTCATCTTACCTTTGTGTGGAGGGGACAGGCTGACTGCACGCAGTGGTGGCTGGTTGGCAGGCCAGTTGCTGTTTCAACGGACATTTAACTCCCATTTGTCAAGCAGATATGTGCAGCAATAATAAGGGAGACGGCCTGGCTTTAGTTGTTAAGAGCATGCACTCTGGAGCCAGAGTACCTGGGTTCAAATTCTGGTTCTAGCACTTAGTAGCTGTGTGGTCTTGAGTGATTTTTTTTTCTTTTTTTTTTTTTTAAGAGACAGCATCTCGCTCTGTTGCATCATAGCTCATTGTAGCCTCGAACTCCTGGCCTCAAGTGATCCTCCCACTTCTGCCCCTCAAAGTGCTGGGACTACAGGCATGAGCCACTACACCTGGCCTTGAGTGATTTTCTTAATCTCCCTATGTCCCAATTTCCTCATCTGCAAAATGATGGCCATAGTACCTATTGGGAGGGATTTTTATGGGTTGATGGATTAATATTCATTAAGTGTTTAGCACACTGCTCAATACATATTAAGTGCTCAACAGATGTTCATTGCTAGAGTTACTAGGTGCTGTGACAGATACAAAGGCAAACCCAGAAGTGGGGGATACCTAGTGCAGCCCCTGTACACAAATGGATGTCCAGACAAGAATGTTGAGTTGACATTTCATTTTTCCTGTCTTGTATCTATGTTCCATTCATAGTGGAGTAACAGAAGAGGAGTGGGGACTCTTCCCTCATGTGGGTTCCTAGAGGAAGGTGTAGGGACCTCAGGGAGAGGCTCCTCCTCGGGCAAGTCTCTGTGGCAGATTCATCCAGCTCTGCAACCCTGAGCCCTGAGGCCCTGTCAACTCATGGCCCAGTTGAATTGGCAGATGTTTATGAAGCTGGGACTACAGTCAAGGAAGCTGTCTGGCTACAAGAGGGATGGGATAACAAACATTGACTGAAAGTCCCATGTGCCAGGCATTTTACACAAATTATTGTACTTACTGGTGACACCATCCCTATAAAGTAGGCATCATCATCATTATCCCCTTTACAGGTGAAAAAAATCCAGAGTAGATGATCTGTCCAAGTTCACACACCCAGCTAATGTCTGAGCCTCAGTTCTGCCCTAGAACTGTCTTCCTCCTGTGCTTATTTATTGGCCAATATGTCTCCCAAGGTGAGTACAAGACTCAGTTCCTGTCCTCAAGGAGTTACAGTCTAGTGGGCACATCACAGATGCATACTCCTTACTATTTCTTCCCCCACTGAATGAATGGGTCAGTGACAGAGAGAGAGAGAGAAAAAGAGAGAGAGAGAGAGAGCGCACTTGCTTTTCCTTTTCTATACAATCTTAACACTTCCCAACCACTTAATAGTATGTGTAGACCAGCTCTTTAAATAAAAGTAGCAAAAATAATGACTATGATTTATTGAGTGTTTACTCTGTCTGGGACTTGGCCAAGCACTTTATATGATAATCTCATTTAATCCTCCTGGCACAATAATCCTCATTTTAGGGATAACTGATGCTCAGGGAGGTGGAGTAATTTGCCTGAGATTGCACATTTTGAAAGTGGTAGGCCTGGGCTTCAGAGCCAGGCTGCCTCCACCCAGAGCACGAGCTCTTGAAGACTCAGCTATGATGTCAGAAGGGCTTAGTCTCTCCTATTTGCTTTGTACATATAGCCATTTCTAAAGGCTAAATTGCATTAAGTGTGGCAGGTTAATATGACAGTCAATGTTACCATGGTATCAGTTTAAATTAAGCATCTGATGTTGGGGGTGGGAGAGATCAAGAGACTTGGGTTGGAATCCTGGCTCTGTCATCAACCAGATATGTTACCTTATGCAAACTGTGTCCAATTTCGGGACCTCAGTATCCTTGTCTTTGAATAAAAAGGATTGGACTGGAAGTTCTAAACTCCTTATGATCCTCAATTCTGCAATTTCAGAAAGGTACTATTCTGGCAGGCCAGTTTTGAATACCAAACCTTTTACAAAATTGGCGTATGACCTTGAGCAAAATGGTAGCTCTGGTTGGGCTTCAGTTTATTCATCTATAAAACGAGCAGACTAGACTAGAAAAGAGCTAGATCTTTTCTAGCTCTCACATTCTAAAACAGTGAATTTCAAACTTGAATGTGCCTAGAATCACTTCGAGGTCTTGTTAAAATACAGAGCCAGATCGTTAGGTCTGGGGTGGAGGCCGAGTTTCTCATTTCTAGCAAATTCCCAAGTGAGACTGATGCTGGTCTGGAGACCACACTTTGAACAACAGGGTATTTGGATTTTGAACTTTCAGGAAACTTTGTTAAAGATATGGAAATGGGCAAAAGAGAATACTGGGTGTCCACTGTGTGGAGTGCTGGTCGGGAGATTATCTGATTCTATAGGGGTGTGCCCCTTTGCTTGCCTCCCTACTGACCAGTTATTGGTTGGCTCTGTAAGAACAGAAGCTGATGTAGAATAGGGATACAGTAGTCCTCCCTTAACCACAGTTTTGGTTTTCCTTAGCTTTCTGAGGTCCTAAAATATTAAATGAAAAATTCCAGTAGTAAATAATTCATAAGCTTTAAGTTGTGAGATCTCTGAGTAGCCTGATGAAATCTCACGCCATCCTGCCTGGGACACGAATCATTGCGAATTATCCCTTTGTCCAGCGTATCCATGTTGACTTAGTAGCTGTCTCAGTTATCAGATCGACAGATCACAAGAAGAAGAGTGAGTATAGTATAACATTTTCAGAGAAAAAGACTACATTCACTTTTTTTTATTACAGTATATTGTTAAAATTGTTCTATTATTGTTAGTCTCTTACTGTGCCTAATTTACAAATTAAACTTTATCATAGGTATGTATGCACAGAAAAAAAACATAGTATGTATAGAGTTCAGGGATCCACTGGGGGTCCTGGAACATATAACCTGAGGATAAGGGGGTACTACTGCAGTAACGTGATGAATTTTGTTTGGTAGAGGTACAACTGATTTCAGCCCTGTAGAAAAATATGGCTCCCAAACATAACTTTTTCTTGTCCTATAGGATATCAACCAATTTTGCACAATTAGCAAATTCATTTCAGTATTCTTGATTGCCCACATACGTGTTCTTCAAAATCTCCTTTAAACAGGATTTACCCTTTTGAAAATTATACTTTAACACCACAGGTCCTTTGCAATTGATTGATTGATTGATTACAATCAAGAAACACTTGCTGGGTGTGTGGTGGTGACGGTGGGCATTGGGATACATAAACTCCTCTAGGAAAGGCATCATGCCTTCCTGACTCCTAGCCCACTTGCCAGGTGAGAAAAGTACTTTACCCCCAATCTATGCTTGGTCAGGTAATTCGCCCGTCATCTGCCTTCAGGGCTAAAAGATCATGGAATACGGAGAAAGAAGGTGCCCCAGTCATCACGCGGTCCAGGGTCAATAGCAATCAAGAAGCCAAGACACCTGCCCAAGCCTCGGAGGCGGTTGTTGCCACGCTGGGATTCGAACGCTGGCGTCTGGGCTACCCCAAGGCTCTTTACACCACCTGCCGCCTAGCTTATTCTGGGGCCACTGAACCAGCGGTTCTTATACATTTGCCACAGTGGTAATAATTTAAACCCCAGAAGTCTAGAGCTTGGCTGACGCTGCACGCGTGGCAAAAGCTGCGGCTTTAAAGCTGCGCCCCGAGTCGGGCGCAGAGCACGAGGCGGCAGCTCATTCGCCGCCGCCCCGCCCCATGGGCTGCCGGGAGCCCTGGACTCCGCCTCTTCCCCCCCCGAGGCTCCGCCCCCGCCGCCCCGCCCCACGGGCTGCCGGGAGCCCCGGACTCCGCCTCTTCCCCCGCCCGAGGCTCCGCCCGCGCCGCCCCGCCCCACGGGCTGCCGGGAGCCCCGGACTCCGCCTCTTCCTCCTCCCGCCGCCCCGCCCCACGGGCTGCCGGGAGCCCCGGACTCCGCCTCTTCCTCCTCCCGCCGCCCCGCCCCACGGGCTGCCGGGAGCCCCGGACTCCGCCTCTTCCTCCCCCCGCGGCTCCGCCCCCGCCTGTCTGTGTCTGTGGCGGCCGCTCTCGATAAAGTTGTTGTTCTGCCAACATGGCGGCGCCCATGGTGACCGTCCCGGCCGTGCTCGCCTGAAGGTGGGAAACGAGGCATAGAGGAGCTGCAGGTCAGAGCCTATGAGCAGGTAACCCCCTTGCTGGGGCTCAACAGAACAAGAAGCGTGGCCCGATCTGCTCTCTCCTCGGATCAAGAGGTTCCGACTTGCTGAGGCAGGAAGGGAAGGTGCGGGCTGGGTTAGGTGGTTCCGGAACCTTGCAGTTTCCAAAGTGGAAAGTCTCTGAGATCCAGGTCTTCAGGCTCTTTGAACCACCAACCCCATTGATAGTGCTGGATTCTTTCCCCGAAAAACGCACATGTACACATAGTTTTGTACTCAAGTCCCCCTCTCCATTGTTCCGCTACCGCAGTTCATCGCTGGATCTTTGCTCCCTGGGCTTTGGACCCAGCTGAAAGTCATCCGATACATCTCCGGGGCCCATTGCCACAACATGTCAGGGCTCGAAGGTCCTCAGAAATCATATGGGTCTACTTCCTTAACTTACAGAGACGGAAGATGAGGTTCCAGACAGGAAAATAGTTTGCTTGAGATTACACAGAGAACGCGTAGCTGCAAAATCCAAGATATGTATTTTTTGCCACAAAACTTAGTTTCCTTAAGATGAATTTTCCCATGTACATTCTTGCTCTTTCTTTTGGGTGTGCACAAATGCCCTCATATGCCTCTCCCAGGTGTTCTGTTTCTTTGTCTCCTTCACTTCTCCTAGGTTTCTGTGTCTATATAATAGGATCATCATTTTGGGTCCAATACTCAGGACCCTCCTATTCTCAGAAACCTTACCCTTAAGCCCCAAGTGCGGTTGAGGTCAGCGCTGATTCTAAAGAGGGCTGGAGTAGTGGGGAATGATGCTTTGGAAGGATGTGGAAGAAGAGACAAGATTCCAAACATGTAGGGAAGGAACTGGATGAGCTAAGGAAGAAAAGGGCCAAGTTGATCATAAACATAAGACATAAGCCACAACTTTCACTTATTGTATCCACATAGCCCTCTAAAAAAATATCTGCTCCTTGCTGTCAAAAACAGGCTGTGCCCATAGGCTTTGGTGGAGGGGTACTGGAGTGGCTAAGAGCAGGGCCTGGGAAGTAAAGGAAGGGAATAGGAAGTTCTGTAATGAATCATAGCCATGAGTACAGACTATATTTTGATTTTTGTGAATCAGAATCTGAGAGTGACTCTGGGGATCCCTAACCCAAAGGGTGTGAACTTTTCTTAAAAGTCTTGATTCACATTACCAGATTGCTCCCCAGAGAGGTGGAATCAATTTATATTCCCACCAGCAGTTTATAAAAATGCATATTTCTTTTGATTTAAACAAATTTTTGCCAATCTGATAAATAAACTATTTCATTGTTGTTTTTACTTGATTTGTCATAAAGTTGATCTTTTTCATATTATCCATGTGTATAATATGTTCCCTTTCCTATTTTCCTTTGCCCATTTTTAAAATTAGGTTTTTAGCGTTTCTCTTCTCATACATGAATTTAGGAGTTTATCATTGCGTTTTCATAAACCTTTTTTCTCAGCTAATTGTTTGCTTTCTAATTTTGTTCATTATGTTTTTGATATACAGATACATTTTTAGAGTCATATTTATTAATATTTTCCTTTGTGAATTTTTCCATTGTTTTTATGCTCAGGAGAGAACATCCTGCACCTTGTAAAGATTTATTAAATACTCACCTGTGTTTTCAGCTTTGTTTTATAGTATTTTTAAAAAACATTCTTTGTCTGGGATTTGCTGTGTTTTATGATTTGAGGTCAGGCTCTAATTTTAATTTTTCTCCCATTCATTGAATAATCTATTGCTTTCTAATCTGCTTGTGCTTTTTTGTTTTATAAATGAACTTTATTTGGTTATTTTGAGACAGGGTCTGGCTCTGTCACCCCGGCTAGAGTGCAGTGGTGTCATCATAGCTCACTGTAACCTCAAACTCCTGAGCTTGAGCAATACTCCTGCCTCAGCCTCCCAAGTAGCTGGGCCTACAGGCACATGCCACCATGCTGGGCTAATTTTTCTATTTTTAGTACAGACAGGGGTCTCACTCTTACTCAGGCTGGTCTTGTACTTCTGACCTTAAGTGATCCTCTCTCCTTGGCCTCCCAAAGTGCTAGGATTACAGGCATGAGCCATTGTGCCTGGCCCTAAATGAACTTTAAATTCTTTAAAATACCCAGATCTGTTTCAAGATTCTTTAGTCCATTGGTTTATTTGTGCAAAGGAGAGGTTATTAGTGAGCCAGGTATTATGTAAACATTTTTAGAAAGCTTGTTCTTGTTGTATGGACAGGGAGTGTTATCATGTGTTGTTTATGATTTAGGTGTATAGTATAAGTAAGTTACAGAGACAAGGTTAGAATTTTAAGTGAATGAATAACCATTCTTTATATTGCTCATATTGGTGATCTGTCTGCACTCTTTGATGTTTCATTCATCACAATGGCTAACCAGCACTGAAACCAAAAACTTGTGAAATTGCAAGTCAGGTCAATTTGTATCTTATACTTTTGTTGTTTCGCATTGTTTCTATTTGAGAGGATAGCCCAGAACACTCTCCTTATGTGTCCTTAGGCAATGCTGTCTAGGAGACAAACATTGGGCATCTATCTGTGTGCCTTCTGCTAAACAGGCATTCTTTGACTTGCAAAGGTATGGAAATGCTGACTTACCAAGAGAATCATACAATCAATGATTCCTGTAGATAGAAACCTAAGCCCTAAAAATAAATGTAATTGTCTTAAGCGTACAATATCAGGCTGGTCATATGGGATTGCTAATATTTAACCAATTTCATATAGTTTACCTTAATACCTATAGTTACATCTAAGCTTTAAAATAGCCAAGCCTCTCATGCCTGTAATCCTAGCACTCTGGGAGGCCGAGGCGGGAGGATTGCTTGAGGTCAGGAGTTCGAGACCAGCCTGAGCAAGAGCGAGACCCCGTCTCTACTAAAAATAGAAAGAAATGTTTTGGACAGCTAAAAAATATATATATAGAAAAAATTAGCCGGGCATGGTGGCGCATGCCTGTAGTCCCAGCTACTCGGGAGGCTGAGGCAGTAGGATCGCTTGAGCCCAGGAATTTGAGGTTGCTGTGAGCTAGGCAGACGCCATGGCACTCTAGCCCGGGCAACAGAGTGAGACTCTGTCTCAAAAAAAAAAAAAAAAAAAATAGCCAAGCCTAACTAATAGGAGATTGGTTTTTTAGATTCTACCACTAAAGAAGCAAGAGGTATTTAAGTCTGGGTGCAGCGACTTACGCCTGTAATCCTAGCACTCTGGGAGGCCAAGGTGAGAGAATCGCTTGAACTCAGGAGTTAGAGACCAACCTGAGCAAGAGTGAGACTCTGTCTTTACAAAAAAATAAAAATTAGCTGAGCACAGTGGCTTATACCTGTAGCCCCAGCTACTCAGGAGGCTGAGGCAGGAGGATAGCTTGAGCCAGGAATTTGAGGTTGTAGTGAGGAAAAAAACAAAACAAGAGGTGTTTAATACAGTGGTAATTGGCATGTCAACAACTTTGGCAGACCAACTTGTAAGATGCTAACACTATGATGCCATTTTATGTGAGTGAAACTCACTTGTATAAGCCTATATTGCCCTTCCCAGCAACATTTGTGATCCAGCAGGCTATACCCTATAGATATGGAAAGAATTTTGAGAGCATCAAAGAATTAACACCAGTATAGAGTGCCAGGTTTCTTTATTTTTCTCTTGTTTTTAAAAGATCTGTTTTCACTGTTTTTTCACTGTAGCACTTCTCAAATGCTATTATGCAAGAAGGCAGAATGTTTAGGGAATTTAGTCATAAATCTTAAGTATTTGGTGAAATCTTGTTTCAACCCTTTAAACAGTGAAAAAGCATGAAACTTCTTGAATGAGGTCATATTTATTTGTTTCTTATCTACTTCCCTGCTAGTATGTAAGTGCCGTGAAAGAAGGGACTTTGTTTTTGTTCACTGGTGTATGCCCAGTGCCTAGAACAGTGTATGGACCTAGTGGCACTTAACAAATATTTGCTAAGTGAATGAGGAACTAAAGGGATAAACAGTCTTCTAAATAGTTATTTCCTGGGTCAGACTACAGAATATATTTAACTCATAATATGTATGAAAAATGCTCAGTCTCTGGTCCTCTGGGAGACCTGTGTTCCAACCCCTTCTGATATCTGAACCTAAGGCCAAGCCAAGCTGTGCTTGGAGCTCTTCTGAGTTCTGGAGAGATGGGACTCAGAGCCTGCTGGAGAGGCCCTGGGCTGGCCTACAGGGAAGGGAGGAAGGGGACTCCCTTGTCTTCCATGCAGCTGGTGAGGCTGTGCAGGAGCTGGCCCGGCTGGTGGTCTCCATTTGTTCCTACAGGGTTTTTGTATCTTTGGTGCTGGGGGGCACTGACCACCTTGATATTTTCCATTACAGAGTTTGTGTTTAGTTCAATTGAACCTCTAAAGTATGCTTTTCAGGGAGAGAAATCATTAAAAGAATAAGAAGAAAGCGTGTGAACGGTCAAGAAATACTGGGCTGTGCTTAATGGAAAGATAAGCTTGGGAGAAGGTTCCAGGCAGCTCATAAGTGTGCTTTCTGCCCTCTTTTTCAGGCCCTTCTCACCCTCTGAAGAATGGCTTCTGCTTGGCAGAGATTGGGTTTTTATGCCTCTCTTCTGAAAAGACAGCTACATGGTGGGCCAGATGTCATCAAGTGGGAAAGGAAAGTAATTCCAGCATGTACCAGAAGTATTTACAGTGCCACAGGAAAGTGGACGAAAGAGTATACGTTGCAGACAAGAAAGGATGTTGAGATGTGGTGGCATCAACGAATAAAAGAACAGGCCTCCAAAATTTCAGAAGCTGATGTGAGTATTCTGAGAGATTCTGAGAGGGTAGAGAAGAGGGGCTAAGGGCTTGGACTCTGGGGTCAGACTGCCTGGGTTCAAATAAGTTATTAAGTATGTGACTTGAACCAAATTATTGACTTTCTCTGCTTCATTTTTCTTGTCTAAAATGGAGGGTGACAATAATGGTTGCACTATTGTGAGGCATAAAAGGATTGTGAGGGATAACTGAGATGATACAAGGGCAGTGCTTAGAAGAGTTTCTAATGTGGTGGATGTGTACGTGGTCATATATTGTACACATGAAGTGCCTGGCAGACAGCACCACACCAGGCATTCTGGAGCAACATTTACTGGGGGAAGCTCATGAAGGCAGGAGCTCTAGCAGCTGTCGGGTCCTTTGTGGTCCATTGCACAGGGGGCAGGAAACAGGGATCTGGAGGGGTCAGATGAGAGACTCCAGGAAAGACACCTGGGCCCCTCACTGGCTGCATGTTCTGAGAAGTATCTACCCCCTCCCCTGGCATGACCTTGGCCTCCAACTCTGTTCTGCCACCACAGCACCATGGTTTTGGGGATACCAGCCCCTCCCCCAGTGTGATCTGGGTCTGGGGTCCAACCTTGCAGTAGCAGCTATATGAGTTAGTGGACCCTAGGCTGCTGGTCTAGATGCACCAGCTCCACACGTTATCTGAATTAATTGTGTTAAGTACTTGGATGTAGCCAGTTTCTATGGAGTATGCTTTGCTCCTTTTCTGGGAGGACAGCCTGCTGGGGTAAGTGTGATAACACTTACTTCTTGATACTGGTCAAAATGACAGATGGGGCATGGGATTTGTCACATGAAATGTTTGAATCTGATCAGAGTGAAGATAGGAGTTTTAGTCTTAAATTCTGACTATCCCTTTGTAATAGTTATAGTTACATAGTACAGACCCTCTGTGTTTAATTAAAGAGATTGGGCCCAAGGCAAGCAGTTGAGTAAGTATAGCTGTGCAAGACTACACTTCGCTGGACTTGCCTTTTCCCCATCTCCCGATTCTCACTGTCATCACACTTGTCCTTTCTGTGAGATTAGTCATTTGAAAAACGGACAGGGGGAGGGGAGCTATTTGTGTTAAACTGAGTGATGGTTTGGGGCATTGGTCAGAAGGAAAATCTATTGAGAGAGATACGGTATGTAACAAGTAAAATGAAATGATAAAAAGGAAGATTTGAATGTGATACATGGTTTTACAATGAAAGCTTGACGTTTACCTCATTATGAAGTGAAAGCTGTTGTATTATATCAACATGACCAGACCAATGCTTCTAAATGTATTTTGGAAACAAACTCTAGGGAACAGTTTAATTCTGAGTGAAGAGAGTAAAATTAGCCTTTTTTTCTTTTGGTTTAGGTTATAATTTAGTGACTGCCAAACATTTTGAAGTTGTAGCTTATTGGTTTTATGTTATCTCATTCTTCTTAGGCATATATATTTTTTTTTAAACACTAAATGGATCAAAATAAACTATGCTTTGATAATTGGGGAGATAGCTTAGGGGACATGGTGTGTGATCCCCTGGTGGCACTCTGTCAGGATTTGAATCAGGAAATGGCAAAGTGGAAAGAGCACTCTGTAACACCAGCTCTGCCCCAAGAAATCAGTGTGGTCCAGGTCACGTCGTCTAACCTCTTGGATTCTCGGGCTCCTTGCATTGTTTATCTCACAGAATTGTTTTGAAAATCAAATGAGAAAATGTGGCTGAACACATTTTACAAACTGAAGTGTTATATAAATAAAAAGTACAAGAAGATCAAAACATGTGATGTGTCATTATCAGGAAGTGAAACTATGACTGTATGCTGGTGGATTTTTGAAGCATTTATAATTGATCTCACTCTGGTATTAGATACATTTGGAATCCACCCAAATGAGTTTTTCCAAATTGAATGTCTTGCCATAATCATTATTTTTAAAAAAAAAGCCACTTCTATTTAATGAGCATTTTACCATGTGCCAGGCACCGTCATTCCATCAATTATCATTTAATCCTGAAACAACCCTGAGGATAGGTGTTATTATCCGCATTTCGAGAGTCAGAAAACTGAGGCTCAGACAGAGGTTTGGTAATCTGCCAAGATGCACAACTAGCATGTGACAGAGCCAGGATTCAAAGCTAGACACGTTTGATTCCTGAGCTCATGGTTTCGCCTGAAAATTTCTTTTGTCTCACCTTTGATTTACAGAGAGCAACTAAGCTCAGAAAGGCAAAGGAATTTGTCCAAGGCCTCACAGCTAGTGGCAAAGCTAGTGCCAGAACTAGGGCTCTGGACTCCCATTGAGGTACTCCATTTACACCGCCATCCTCTAGGCCCAGCGACAACTTCAGAGCATGATCTGTTATATAAAGAGTCAGAAGTCATCTTTCTTCTAAAGTCAGAAGCTGACAAAAATAATAGGACCCACTTCTAAAAGCCATTCTTTCCCCATCACTTACAATCTTAATTTTTTAAAAGGCTTAAATTCTTATACTTTTATATAATTATGAAAATTTCCCTTTCAGTCAGATTCCTGCTCAATTATAATATAAACTCCCGTCATTCCGTCTCTCCTTTCCACCCCCAGATGATAGAACTCATTTCATTGTCATAGAGGAAAATGACTTAATTCACACCAAAAAGCAAAATGCAGGGACAGGCAGTAAGCTGAATACTTTTTCTGCAATAACCAAAAATATTCATGAATATTAAAGACTTTTGCTAACAGTACTTTTCTCTATGTTTTTGATAAACTCAGATTTAGAGCTTGGCCTAGCTAATGTATAATGAATCATTTGATTTTGCTTTTAATTTTTTAATCTTCATTGAACAAACATACAAAAAGGAGACACTAGTGAAGAAGCTATGTGTGGAAAATGTTTGGGACAAGATTGTTAAATAAACATAACTAATAAAAACAAGGTGATTATAATAAAAATAGTTCTAGGTAAAAACTTTAAAATGAAAAACTAGAAACAGCTTATATCAAGGATTTTACTTTTTCTAGTTCCCAAAGAATTCTAACAGCTCTTTCTCTTATATTTCTAAAAATTTCTGAAGAAAAGGCCATAGGCCTAATACATTGCAAGAAGGAGTAAAGTTTGAATAGAGTGGATGGTTTTCTTATTTCCAATTCTGCACTAAGTAAAAAATGAGTTCCTACACCTCCTTTGAGGGGCTTGTTCACGAGCTGAGAGGATTATCTGTCACTTGCCTTCTCAATGACAGTTACGAAGTTCCTGAGTCCCCATCAACTCAAGTCTCAGGTTTTTCCTCACACTCCTAAGGTTTTCCTAACAGTTATGAATCCAAGATATCCTATTAAAGTATGACCCATGTGTTGCTTTCCATCCTGTTTATATAAATAAACCGTAGTTGTCATTTCTATAGTTAACGGATGATTTTCTAGTTTGTGTATGATCCAGATCCCTTGTTTATTCTCTTTTTCCCTTCTTTTCCTTCAGGCAGCTTTCCTGACCACTGCTTGGTGATTTCTAGATGGTTAGCATAGAGAATAGTTCCACCCTAGTTGTATTTTTTTTTCTTTCCAGTGTTAAAGGGTTTGTTTAACTTCTTTGCTGAAGGAAGGAAGATTAAGAACTTCTTGGCAAGAATCTGATTTCTGATTTCTTCTACTCCCATGATTACAGTTGGCTATGTCCATTATCAGTCATGCAAAATAAAAAACCATCCTCCCACACGTGTACACAAAAGAAGGGTTATGAACATTCTGTTTTGCATTTGTTTTCATTGCTTGGGGGGAAGCAAATTCTTAAAGAACTCTAGTAAAGTTCTAGGAAGGAAGTGAGGCCAGAAAAAGAAATACAGAAGGCAGAAATAAATAAAACAGTGATAATAGCAGAAGGTCTGACCCTCAGTGACCAAACAGAAGCAGTTACCTGTTGCTCTTCCTTTCTTCAGAGCCCCCCTCCCTCCTGGCATGAAAGGATTTGAGGCCGGTTAGAGGAAACCTGTCTATTACCTGGACAGTTTGCTGGGGTAAATGCTGTGTGCTAAAAAGTGCTTTACAGGGGGCAGGTTATCAAGCTTTTGGAGGACAAAGGCCAACAAACATTTACCCAATAGCTATTAAACTCCTGCCGGGTGGTGGGGCAGGCACTGAGAAAGAGGTGATTAAAACACAGTCCTTGCCCTTGAACAATAGGTGTCCCCAGTAAGGAGTCCATTCGATGACTACCTCCTTTTCTTTGGAGCCTTATCCCTTCATGTGCACAAACTCATGACAACATTCACTGTTTTACCGATGGAAGACCTAAGATGCCAAAAGTCAGCGGCCCATTAAGGACTCATTGCCCTGTGTTCATTCTGTTCAGATACATGTACAGTTTTCTTGTGTTTCTCATGATGCAGCAGCTGCTTTGGAAGCTGGAGAGTTACATAACCTTGGTCTGAGGCTGCCTATTTGTCACCCATGGAAAACAACAACCTTCTCTCTTTTTTGGTTAAGATCTCCTCATTACCTTCCTATTTCAACTTTTTCTGTTGAAAGAGATCACAATACAGTGGGGGAAACTCAGGACCCAAACTGGGTACCTTAGGATCCTGCTCTTACTGCTAAATCTAGTCTGAATGCAGCTATAAGGAATTTAAGAAGAGCATCCATTTTTAGAGATGTCACATCTGTGTGATTCAACTATTGCTTCCTTGAATTACATGGATATATGTGTTAAAGCTTCATTTGGAAAAACAGTTCTTGAAGACCTAGATAGAAGCTGTCTTAAAAGAAAAGCTTTTAGAGAGGAAAAAAATAAAGTATATATGGGTAATTAGCACTTACAGGTTGTTTGGCATTATTCTGGACATTCTTTAGCTTAAACCAGGGCTTTGAATTTATTTTTTGACATTTTTAGGAACAGTATTTTTTAAAATGTTAAATTATTACTTTGAGGAAAATGCCAAAATATTATGTATGCATGCAGAATTCCCAGAAAATGCTTAATAAATACTCATTGTCATTCCTTCCTAGAAATCAAAGCCCAAGTTTTATGTGCTTTCCATGTTCCCTTATCCCTCTGGTAAGCTGCACATGGGCCACGTGCGTGTCTACACCATCAGCGACACCATTGCACGATTCCAGAAGATGAAAGGGATGCAGGTAAGGAAAGGTGGCTGCTAGGACAGCCCCTGTGTGCCACACCCAGGAGAAGAATGTAGTGATATGTGTTCAAGACAAATGAAGAAAACCAACTTTAGTTAAGATTATGACATCTTTGAAGATGAACATAGAAGCTCAGAGTTTCCTAAAGCATCTAGATGAATTGAAGGGCAGCTCTGTGTTGGGTGTTGTGCTAGAGATGGAGATGGGGTGGGAATGGGGCGAAAGGTGGATACAAATGTGGCTAACTGCTCTCTTCCCAGGAGGAGCTCACCCGTAAATAGAGAATCATTGTGTGAGGGATTGAAGCCACAAATACAATCAATGCTGTGAGTGGCAGGTGGGGCCACAAGAGATTTTGTTCCTTTCTATTTGATATTTTCTGAGCGTGTATTTATTTTATAATGGAAAAAGTAACATTTTGTAAGAAAAAAATAGTTGGGGGAGTTGGGAAAGGTTCCACTGAAAAGGGAACATCTGACGTGGGTTTAAAGGACGAGATGAAATTGACTGGGAGAGAGGAGGACAGATACCCTTACCTGGCTGATGTGGATCAGCCCTCTTTACCCCACTGCCCATTGCCTCAGAGCTGCTCTTTACTCTTCAGCAATACTCGTCTATATGATGGGGCGGCAATGATCATAACACCTTCTTTAACCACCAGTGGAGGCAGGCAGGCGTGAAGAGGGGCTGAGATTGTGAACCATTGACCCCAAACTGCCAGGGTTCAAATGCCAGCTCATAACACTTACTAGTTGTATGACCTTTGACTAGTTAATTAACCTCATGAAGACCTAGTTTCTTCTCATCTGTAAAATGGAAATAAAGTAGTGCTTGCCCCATTGGCTTGTTACAAGAGTTCAAAGAGAATGACTATGAAGCACTTAGAACATCCCTAGCACATAGTATGTAGTCAGTAAGTATTAGCAAATGCCAGGCAGGAGAGAATCTACTCACACCAGTTCCTGAGAGTCGTCTGTGTACATTTCTGCTCTACTTTGTGTTAGTCACCTTGGTAGCTTGAAATCTGCCATAGTGGGAATATTTACACCATGGAAATCAGCAAACCTATAAATCAGGGCCTTTTCCTCCATAGAGCCAACTGGTAAACATTTACTGACACCCCACTGGCTACTGCTGTTATTAATCAGACAGGGCCTATACAAATGATATCGTCCACCTTCCAGTTCTTTATAAAGATTTTCATTTAGGAAGGTAAGTGCATCTGTTGTCATAACTGGTTTGAAAATTTATCTTGAGCTGACATTGGCAATAAGAAGTATTCCTAGAAGAAGATCAAGTTGTAATGTCTCTGCACTTGAAGAGTTAATAACTTTATACTACTAAATTCAGAGATTTGTGTTCTGCTTTACAGTGACCAAGGGTATTTGTCTCCTTGACTTTTGTCAGACATTAGTTTCCCCAGACATTGTTTTCTATTATTTCTGCTATGTTTATTAGAAAGAGGTAGGGCAGAATGAATTGGCCCTTGGCCTAAAGTATAATTCTTTATCTGTGATTCTTCAAGTAGATTTGTCTTATTGTTTTACTTATGCCAATTTATTTTGGACAATTAGTGATTGCCAGCAAATCACTGAAGATTAAGCTTTTATTACAAAACTGTACATTTATGATAGGATGTAGGGAAGCCTATTAGCAGAAAAGTGGTTAAGGGTGGTGTAGGTGAGATTCTAATTCCCTTGGATGAGATGAGATGTTACAGAGGAAGCTGAAGGCAGAGCCCTAGGCCCAGAGGAACTGGGACCTTGTAGGCAGCTCAGGCCCCAAATACACGAGAGAGTCCTTCTGCCGTAACTGAAGCCCAAGATCGGGCTGGGCCCAGGAATTGGACAACCGAGATTGAACCCACCACTTTCTAGCTGAGTGGCCTTGCACAGTCATTTAATGTCTCCCACTTTCCTTATCTTTACCATATGGATAACAATAATTTCTCCCTCACAGGGTTGTTGTGCATGTGTCTGGCACATAATAATCCCATAAAAGTTGATAGCTGTAATTATTATTGATACTGATCTGATTTACTCTGAGCTGCTAAGGAAAGCGATTCACCAGCATTTAATAAATGAATCCTTGCTCTCCTCTGCCTGGAGTATAGTGCATGGAGCTGTTCTCTGAGAAGCAGCTTGACTGCCTTTCATGTTTCATGGCCTGCGATTCATATTACCTGTCCTGTGACGTGATTTATGCCTTGTGTTTGAAACCTCTATTTGTTATTTAGTTTATGGTATCTTAGTCTGTGTGATCAACAGGTGCTTAGAGTTGTCTTTTTGTTCTTCAGTTTCAGTTGCTCTGTTTAAGATGACAAGCCATCTTCTTGGAGTGTCCGCTAGGTTCTTCTGAAATTAATTTCTTGTTAATTTTCACAGTTCAAATGTAAATCAGAGCATCTCAAACAGAATAACCCAACTTGGTGAAAACTTGTCTGGACATTTTTAAGTGATGTGGCAAAAGAGAAACAGAAATCTTACTTTTATTGTCAACAATGTGAAAGAAAGCCTGTTGCATGTCCTTGTCATTTTAAAATCCTTCCTGCCCGTTGTCAGGACTACTCGTGAGATTGAGTGGGATTGGAATCAGTTTGGTTTAATGATCCTTACCCTAAGGAGGGAAGGAATATCTAATCTGGAACTGTCAAACAGGGTCTGACACATGTATTCAGTCAATAAATAGTCATTGAGCACTAGCTTTGTTCTAATCACTGGGCTTTTTACTGTATTAAATAGAAATGCAGAAGTCATAGGTTGAAAATCAGGCAGTAGGCCCAAGAAAAATCCAGCAAACTTTGTCTTTTTCTATAACTTGTTAATTTGTTGGTTTGCTTTGTTCTAGAATGGAGATATGTGAAGTAGTTGTAAGGCACACTGGGAACAGTGTTATGGGAAATAAAGAGTGAAGTGACCCAGGGAGCGAGTCTGCTCTCCGGGTGACTGGTGACCTCCATGGATGTGTCTCCGTCTTCTTGTTTCTCAACCTCAGCAACATGTAATACTGTGGAACATTTCCTCCCTCCTAAAACACTCTGCTCTCTTGGCAGGAGACCCTACTGTCCAGAATTTTCCCCTGCATCTTGGCTTCTTCCTCCCAATCTACTCCATAAGTTTTTCGTGTTCCAGGGGTGTGGCCCTCCAGATCCCCAATTATGGTCCTTTGACCAAATCCTAACTTGAACAAATCCCTTTATTAAAAGGATTTGTTTGAAAAATTTAGATTCAGTCAAAAGACTGCAGTCAAGGATCCAGAAGGCCACATGTGGCCCCAAAGCTGCAGGTTCCCTTTATTCCTAGTTTGCTGAGAATTTTTATCATGAATAAGTATTGATTATTAGATGCCTTTTCTGCATGTATTGAGATGATACATGGGTTTTCTCCTTTAATCTGTTAATGTGTACTATCATGGTGATTAATTTTTTTTGTCTTAAACCAACCTTGCATTCCTGGGACAAATTCCATTTGGTCATGATGGGTTTTTTTTTCCTAATGTATATATTGCTGTATTCAATTTGCTAATGTCCTGTGCATGAGGGATATTGATCTGTAATTTTCTTTTCTTATAATTTCCTTATCTGGTTTTGGTATCAGGGTTATGCTGGCTTCACAAAACAATCTAGGAAGTATTTTCTTCCTGTTTTCTGAAAATGTCATACATTTTTGTTATTATTTCTTCCTTAAATGTTTTATAACATTCACCAATAATGGTATCTGGACCTAGAATTTTCTTTGTGGGAAGTTTTAAAATTACAGTTCTGTTTCTTTGATGGCTGTAGGGTTATTCAGATCTTCTATTTTTTTCTATGTTATTTTAAGAAATTATTTTTTTCAAGGAATTTGTTAATATTCCAGACTGCATTTTCTTTTTTCTCTCACAGATCTAAATCTTTGTGATTATTAACACAAAGGCAACCTCAGATGGCCAATTCTTGTGGTAGTTCTTGGTGTTAAGGTTTATCAATCAGAACAATTAGGTTATGCTGCAGTAATAGACAGTCTCTAAATCTCAGTGGCTTAAAACAACAAAAGCTTATTTCTTGCTTTTGCTACATGTCCAGCAGGAGAGCTCTGTTCAAAGCGTTCAGGATCTGGCTGATGGTGGTTCTTATCTCAGCAAGTGCCTCTCTGATTTCTGTGGCCAGGGGGAAGGGGTGTGGTGAATCCCCACTGGCTCCTAAATCTTCCACCTGGACTCAAGTCACTTACACTGATGTGGCCATATCCATCCTCAGAGAGGTTAAAGAAGTGTGCTCCTCCCATGTGCAAGGATGGGGAGGAGAATCAGAATGTTCACAAACAGTTCTGATGACTACCATGTAAGGTGATCTGGATGACCCAGAATATTCTTATCTTGAGTAATCTTTTTTAAGATTATCATTTATGTGAAAACAAAAATTTAAAAATCATCAGGGAGAACTAGCATACCTCTCAATTTGAGCCTGTGGGATTTGAGAAACATTGCCCAGAATACATAAAGCTGTCACCATCAAGTTTGGCATCCAACCATTTATGCTTTGTAAGCCTTTCTGCATGTGGCAGTGATTCTTAAACATTAGGGTGTGTAATGATCCCCCAAGGAGTTTGCTAAAAAGGCAGATTATGATTCAGTCCTGACTGAGGCTCAGGAATCTGCATTTTAAGTAGACATTCCAGGTAGTTCTGACGCAAGTGCTCCTCCAGATTTGGCACTTAGATGACTGGGAAGGGGTGTTCTACAGAGCCAAATGACGTGGTTCTCTAGGTTCAAAACAGATCACACTGAAATGAGAAGAAAGCATCCGACCGGACCATGGACACACACATAGGTTAGATGTGGACTGTGTAAGTGGTGTAGCAGGTGGTTTAGGTATGACATCAATCAGGAATCAATTGTCAAAGCAATGACAATACTTGCCCTACCCACCTCATGGATTTATTATATGAGATGATCACTGAGAAAACCCTCTAAAAACTATACTGAGTTTTCAAGTGTAACCCAATTAATAGTAGTAATAATAAGGGAGTCCTGAGGTTTGGGTGTTTGAGCAGGGGCCATTTGAAAGCCAGAGATAAATTATTCTCTTTCAGTAGTCAGAAAAGGCTGCATTGCCAGTCGGTTTCTTCTCAAACTCATAGAATGTCTGATGACATATTTAAAGCTTAGCTCCATATGGTGATTTTGTTGTGTTTTCATATGTTGTATGCACAGATGGTTGGAAAATAAAATTGCCCGCCCCCCACCTCAGCTAGTCTCCCCAGCACCTTCTGGTCCAGAAGCTGGGTAATAAAAGCATCAAAGTGCCAAGTCCCACCTTCATGGAGTTGGGCTTGGACTCATTTGTCTCAGGCAAAAAGCCACCAGGCATTGCCCAAGTAGAGTTTTCTGCTTGGGCCTTTTTGCTATTCACTGCGGAGGAGGAGGAGGAAAATTGAGGCTATGTGTCTGGCAGTCGCATAATCATAATATAATTATCCACAAATATCAGGAAGCAAGGGAAGTTCTTAGCAAGTACACGATAATATACGTTCCATGAGCTTCAGTTTGCCAGTCAACAGTGTTTATGAAGTGCCTAGAGAGTGCATAGCATGGCATTTAGTTCAAATTTTCAAATCTCTGTAGCATCCGAAAGTAGGTAGTGGATTTCCAGGGCTTATCTTCTCAGATGTAATTTGAAAGGGAGAATGAATTGCTGGTCCAGTGTCTTGATTGGAAACTGGCTGATTTATCTGCCTGTCACGTCTCCCCAGGTTCCCAGAGGAGGTCTGCTGCTTTGGGCCTAGGTACTGTCATTTGTTTTTTTTAATCTGAAGTGTTCGCTTGATTTTTATCCCCAATCTGTAATAATGATGGGTTATTACACTTGCTAAACAAAATTAAATATTGTGTTTCTCATTTCTTGGAAATAAAAAGGATTGAATCTACTCCAAAGACACCACGACACTCTCTGAAAATAGCAGTTTTTTGAGAAGCAGTAACCATGGTCGCTCTCAATTAGAAGCTGAATTGGCTTCAGATAGAAAGTTTGTTTATGATGAAAGGGGAGAAAGCTGGTCATCCCTGGAGAACTGGCTGGCCCTTTTGTAGTAACAGTTGCATTACTTCTGTCTCCACTGGGAAGGCAGATGACCAGCTGCCTGGCTTCCTTCCCTTCTGTCTCCAAACCTTTTACTCTACTTGGTCTTACTTCTTGTGTTGGAGGCACAAGTGTCCCTTCTTAAAAATTGAAGTATTTTTAAATTGTACGTAAAACTCCATAGTTCCCCTTTTAAGAAAAAGAAGGACAACACAGATAACACTGGAGTCCCCTTTGACCACCCCTTCCCTGCTAGGCCCCTCCAGGCAGTAACCCCTTGGCATTTCCCATGGTATGTCTCTCCAGAGCCTTGTCCGTATGTTGTCATTTGGAACTGTGTTCTCACCTACATCCCTCTCTCCTAGTCTGTTGCCTTCCATCCCACCTGCTGACCCTGAGACACCAGGGCTCAGCCTGGAGGAGGGCAGGAGGCCCTGCCAGGGTGTGCCATGGCCATGTGACTGTCCACAGCAGAGGCTGGCCAAGCCCCAGCTCTCAGGCCTCGCCTCCCAGCCAGGGCTCTGATCCCTGTGTTTGCCCCTCATCAATAATTCCTGATCGTCTATCTCAATGGCTGGCCCTGACTCCTCTTTGAGATCTCACATTGAGATAGGTTATGCTGTCCTGCTAGTGTTCCTGTGCTGGTCCTTGGTCGGTTTGCTACCAGATCCATCCATGCTTTGCTTTGTATGGCAGAACCTGATCCCTGCAGGTCATGCTTCCCAAGCCAGCCTCATGCTGGTTTTGAATAATAGGAAATCCTGGTAAGATTGGAGAGCAGGAGAATGGGGGAAGCCAGGGAATTTCTCTCTCTCTGCCCTGGTGGTGTCTTCTCCACTAATCTAGCTCCTTCTGGGCAGACCAGCTTGTCTGAGCTTCTGCGGCTGAGGTCAGCCTTTGGGCTCTGTTAGCTCACCTGGTCTCTTCAGTCTAGAGACCGTGGTGATGTCCTGCCCTTCCAAATTTCCGTGTGGCTTCACTGTCCCTTTGGCTTCTCACTCCATTTTAAATACAAAGAATGTTTGTTCTAAGAACCAAATAGAAATGATGGTTTTTTTGGACTCTGGAGGTTTATTTTATGGATTTCCAAATTATAGCTACTAGAACTTTTTCTTGATTCAGCCTCTGAATATTTTTACATTTATTATTTTAAAATATCATGAGTAATCTCTGCCCTGTCTGTGATATCACATTCCTGTCTTTCCAAATTGATATGATATATATATCTCAAAGTATATTTTTAATAGATATAAAAAGTATCAAATACCTGTAAAAAGTGTTCTGAAGCTGCAGAAAGCACTCATATCCAAGAAGAGGTTAATGTCTAGGCAATTGAGAGGTCTCAGGTGGCCCCTAGCATGTAAATTCAGACGCTGACTTTTTTTGTTTAGGGTAAATTGCTTAGTTAGCACTTCCTTGTTAGCTGTAGGTTCAGTTACTTTTTCAACTATGGAAAAATTAAAAAACAAGTTATGGTAATAGAAAAAAAGGAATTGGAATTTTAAAACTTCAAACAAGAGTTTAGAGTTCTTCCGGTCTTGGCCATAGAGAAATCAAGGGCAAGAAAGTGCATCCTGTACCTAGCATGGAGGTATTTGATCTGAACGATGCATAAGAGACCAAGACATGAATGATGCTGGAAGCATCTGATAAATGGACCATAACAGCTTGCCCAGAAAATAGAAGCTGCTGCCTGAGGGAAAAAGACAAGCTTTAGTATTTTGTAATCCTGTTTTAGGTCTTCACTTCATTTCTCTCTTGACTGTAGTGAATCATCTTGTAACACAAGAATGAGCTAGCTCTGTGCTTGGTCACTGGGAAACCCAGGGCATAGAAACAATGGGACCCTTTCCTGTTTCATAGAAACTGGGCTCACAGAGACGTTTATTCCAGTGATCTGGTCCATCGTAGAAAGAAGTATTCTGAGATGACATCTTGAGATGTCAGAAGGCCTTCCCACAGTCTGTATTCTGTTACTCTTTCTAGGGCAGGCATTTGTTTTTTTGTCAATTTTTGGTAAGAATATGAAATATTAAGAAACTTTAAGACTTTTTAAACTTTATTTTTGTAGACAGCTTAGATAACATGTGAGCTAAGAATATCTTTTCATGTTAATTCCATCTGAAAACAAAAATAGAAATGAATAAGTATATTATGTAAATCCAGATGGGTGTTTGTGACAGTGTCTGTATTGACTTTATTAAAAATATGGACAGCACCTAACAGAATGTTAATAGGCAGAAATATTGAATCAGTGCCACTTTGGCAGTTCTGACAAAGAATCCAAGTGGTAATTAAGTTTTCCCCTTTATTTTTCTTTTTGGCTCTTGAAAATTAAAAAGAAAGAGAATTGTGAAGCTTAACAGTGAATACATGAGAATGTTTGTTTTCTGTGGATCAAGCAATATTCAAGAGAAAACTGTATCTTTAAAGGGTGTTTGCTTTAGTCAGGATTTTTGGCTACCAGGTGCTGAAACCCAGCTCAGACTAGCTTAAGTAAAAAGGAAGGCTTTGTTTGTTTTTACAGATCCTAAATTTCATAGATCCTGAAACTCACAGAATCAAAGGAAATGTTGCAGGAGCCAGACCCATGGAGGATTGAGAACAGGTCCTTGGAGCAGATCGGTTTCCCCAGTCTCTCCCCATTTCCCATTTCTGCTTCCCTCCACATGCCGGCTTTATTTTCTCTGACATTTCCACAGGATAGGGGTCAGAGCCACCCAAAGCCCTTATGGCTCCTGACCAAGGAGAAAAGAGAGTCCCATACGCCTCAGCACCCTGCCCAGCTCCAGACAAGACTGGAGCTGTCTGGATAAGGATTCAGGTACATGCCCTGCTCTGGAGCCAGGATGATGGATTTTTAAGATTGCAGTCCTCACCAGGACTATATGAAGTTGGAGGAGGAACAGTTTCCTAGAAGCAGAAAATGCTGTTTGGGAGGGTGAAACACTTTGGGTCTGCCACATTTAGCAAGAGGAAAAGAGACCTCAGGTCTCAACCATATTGGGATACGTCTAGTCAGTTTCCTAAACTGCATAGAATAGATATACTCAGGGAATGTTAAAATTTTTAGAAAAGACATGCATGCACATACGCATACTTACATATTTTGTACATATGCCCATAATATAATGTTAAATGAAAAAAAGCAGGCCCTAGAATAACTTGTATAATAGATTCTATTATCATAAAAAATAAGCAAGCTCCTGTATATGTGTACATGTGTTCGTGTGTATGTGTTTGAGTGAGGAGATAGGTGTGGGAGGAAATGAAGGCTGGTGTTACTGGTTACATCACTGAGGAGTAGTAGCCAGGGTGACTATCAGTTTTGCCTTTATCTTGTTATTTCACTTGTTCAATAAAGCTTGCATTGTGTTTGTAATTTGAAAAACATCAAAGAAAAAAGAAAAGGAGCCTATTCAAACTGACCTCAGGAGGTGTGGAGATTCAGGAATTGAAGGTAGTAGCTCGGGAATCATTTCCAAGCCTGAAAATCCAGAGTTTTCCAAACTCCCTAGATTCCCAAGACTGGGAAATACTGTCCAGATGTAACAAACCAAACTTACCTGGAGCAACAGAAAGCTCAAGAGATCTGCAGGACTGTTTGTTCACTAAGTGTATATCCCTTCCAGAAAGCAGATGTGAGTGGGTCAGATCTACCACCACCTTCAATATGGCAGAATCCTTGCCTGGGGCAGTTAGAGGCAAGCCCCTTCCTGCCCCGGCCATAGATGGCTGCCTTCTGCTGATGGACTGCCCCTGGTCCAACCAGCTGTGCCTAGAACAGCTGAGCTGCTTTTAATCAAAGCATCTGATGTGGACCTTTAATTATGGGAAAGAAGAACTGCTGGGCTCCTTTTACTGAAAAGAGGGCCAAGTACTTTACTGGCCCTTTGAACCTGCGTGGTCTGTTCAGTTGGGTAAGAATGTCCAATGTCTGGCACCAGCCTTCTGCAGAGGCTTGTCATAAGTGACCCACCTTAAGAAAGTGCATGGATATGTGAGGATATGTGTGAGTTTAAGGTATCTTCCTACTTGTCACGCAGCGACCATATTAAATGTGGCCAAACCATTATCCTAAGTGAAGTAACTCAGGAATGGAAAAACAAATGCTACTTATTCTCACTTATAAATGGGAGCTAAGCTATGGGTGTGCGTGGTCACATAGAGTGTCGCAATGGACACTGGAGATTCAGAAGGGGGAGGGTAGGAGGGAGTGAGGGATGAAAAATTACCTATTGGGTACAGTGTACACTATTCAGGTGATGGGTACACTAAAAGCCCAGACTTCAGAACCACCATACAATTCATCCGTGTAACAAAAAAACATTTATATCCCCTATTGAAATTTAAAACAAAAATGTGGCCGAAGAGACAGAGTTTGAAATCTTGGCAAGGGGAATGGTGATGTGCAATGTTGTGAGATGCTGAGATTGAGAAAGCAGACAACAGCAGCTGTGCAGCAGTGAATGCTGCCATTTATTACCTGGGTGTCTGGATCATGCTAGATGCACCGCAGACATCATGGCATATCATCGTCAACAATTCAAGGTAGCATCTTTCAGTCAAGATTTCTAGTTGAGCCTTAGAATAAGTAATATGCCTCAGGTCACCTGATAGTAAATGGCAGGTCTGGGTGTAGGACCTTTGCCCTCAAACCACACAGGCTCCTGGAGAGCAAGCCTTTGTTAGTGTTTCCTATTCACTCGCCAAAGGAGGTAGGCTCTGATTTTAGATAGATGGTCTTAGTTCTTTATATGGAATTATTCCATCAGACTACTAAAACCCAGTTTTTAAGAAAGTACATAATGGAAGTATGACTTCAATGCAAGTTGCTCCAGCCACTGGAAGGGGTATGTCTGTTCTCTTACTCCTATTTGCTAAGACAGGGGCTTAAGAGAAAACAGATCTGATGATTGGGATTGTAAGATGAGTCCAGTTTGAGACACTTTGAATTGGGGGTGCTTATGGGACTTAGGCAGAGATGACCATTGGCCAGTGAGTGATACTAGTATGCACTGAGAGAGAGTCCTTGGCTGAACATAAAGATGGCAGGAAACTCTGGGTGCTCATATGCAGGTGGAAGTGTGATTTGTTTCTAGGGATGCCATTTGGTTGCACATGTCAAAAGTCTAAATTTTGCATACCCTTTTACCCTGTAGTTCTATTTCTAGAAATTTTTCTAAAGGAAATATTAGATGTATACACAAAGATTTATATCCAAGAATGTCCATCATGGCTTATTTTTTATAGTGAAAATGGAAACAACTTTTAGGAAAACAGTTAAAAACAGCAGGACATTCAAAGCAGTCACTAAGAGGTTGTATTGACACAATGTACAGTGAAAAAAATAGGAGATACATATACACTGTCAGTAACCACCAGACACGTGTGGCTACTACACACTTGCAAGGAGGCTAGTGAGACTGAGGAACTGTGTTAAATTATTTAATTTTAATTAAGCTTAAATATATATAGCCACATGTGGCTAGTGGCTACCATATTGGAAAGCACAGCTTCTTAATTGGAAAATACTGACATCAGGTGAGCATTTTGAAAGCCTATAAGTTTTACATATACATACTTTTGAAATTGAAAGAAACTTTTTACAATTTCAGAAAAACAATTTGGGCTCATTAGAGACAACAGAGTCAAGAAAAAGAAAATAAAAAGTATTCATGAAAGCACCTCTTCAGAGATAACCGTTGTTGGCACCTCAGTGTATAGCCTTCTAAATTCTCCCCTACACTGTGTCGTAGGTAGCCAGCTGGCTTTCACACACCATAGTTTGCTATGATCCAGCAAGGGATCAGACATGTTAGCGGGAGAGAGCTGATTATGGCCCACAGCAGAATACCGATACAGTTTTTAGTGATTTGCCATGTTGATGCTTCTCTTCTGGATGCTAGGTCATCAACCCCATGGGATGGGATGCTTTCGGATTGCCTGCTGAAAATGCCGCGATCGAGAGAAATTTGCATCCACAAAGTTGGACGCAAAGGTATGTGTTTACAGGTTTATTCAAACACTTGTGTACCAAAACCTTTTAAAAACGTTTTTTTGACCTGTGCATGAGAAATAGAAAGCAAAGCAAACAAAACATTGTAGCCTGGCGAGAGAGAAATAGGATTGTATATGTTGGTGTTTATCTTTTAACACACGATATTATTTAAGAAATATCAAAGAGGGTTTGGGGTATTCATTCATGTGTTCATTTTGATGCTTTGTTATTTACAAAGCTATACTTTCTTTGAGTATTTAGATTTGGGAGAAAAAAGGAGAAGAAAAGGGTCACATTTGTTAAATTTCTGTAATGCTTCTTCTTGACCATAGTTTGACCTATATCCAAATACTATTTTATACTTCTTCTGAAAATTCTGTTAATTCTTTGCCTTCACCATTCAGAAGCAAGAGGAACTTAGACATTCACTGTGGAACTATATGGCCACTTAATACTGGGCGTGGCTCTCTCCAAGAGGGAACACTCCCAATCCCACCCATGCCTCAGGCTTCCAGGCACACAGGGGCCAGCAGTGCCCGTGCCTCTCCCTCCTGATAAAGTCCTGAGAGCCTCACACCAAGAGCTCAGCAGAATCTTTTGGGCCCCTTTGACAAAGACCTGGGACCCTTCCCCACCCCACCCCTCAGAGATGTAGGAGCGAGTTCCAGGGCCTGTCTTGATGTCTCTCCCCTCCCTTTGCTTTATCTTACCCAAGGCTGCATTGCAAAGACATCTACTGTACTTCTACTACTGCATACTCTTCTCTTTTTTCTTCCTAATCCCTAGTTTCTACTTTTCCAGTTATGGTTAATTTTAGATTAATGGGAATGATGAAAAAAAGGTGGAAATGATGATTCAAATAAAATGGATCAAACATGACATCAATCTGGTATAAGCTATAAGCTAGACCAGGGGTTGGCAAACAATGGCCTGTAGGCTAAATCTGGCCCTGCCTTTTTCTGTAAGTAAAGTTTTATTGGAACACAGTCACATTCATTTGTTTCTGTATCATTCACAGCTGCTTTTGTGAGACAATGGCAGAGTTGAAGTCAAAAACATTCACCATCTGGCCCTTTACAGAAAAAGTTTGCCAGCCTCTCCACTGGAGCAAAGCAGTTAAGAAGAAGGCCCCTGAGTCAGGCCACCTAGGTGCAAATTCTGCCTTTCCTTCTTGCTAGCTGATCACCTTGAGCAAGTTTCTTGATCTCTGCATTAGTTTGCTTATCTGTAAAAGAGGGATAGTCATAGTTCCTACCTCATATGATTGGATAAAGATTAAGCACTTTTCTGCAAAGGGCTTAGCACGAGGCCTGGAATTAAATAGGCTGTTATTAGCTAATCAAAGATCACGTAGAGGACTTATTCATGGTTTTTTTATATTTTTAGTCTGCTCGAACTGAAAGGATGCAGCAGGAATGAATTAGTTCTTTTTCTTTAAAAAAGAAAAGAAAAAATGATGTATTTCCTTATTCTATATTATAAGTTGATTAATTCTCTTCTCTCCCTGTTTCCCAATTGTTGGACAGTTTTAGGTTTTGATTAACAAAGCACTGTATGGTTTCTTTTGGATTCCCACTATTTATACATTAAGGTTTTTGTTTCCAACCACTTTTTAACTTGTAAATACTTAGCTTAAATTTGTGCAGAATATAGACATATGTATGAGCCAGGAGTGCACCTATCAAAGGGGTTGGCTATCTGAATAGCCAGGGGAAGGGGCAGTCCTCGGGGCCAAAGACCATTGTGTTTCTTTTTTTTTTTTTTTCTTTGAGACTACCTCTCTGTTGCCCAGGCTGGAGTGCAGTAGCATCATCATATCTCACTGCAACCTCCAACTCCTGGGCTCAGGTGATCCTCCTGCCTCAGCCTCCCAAGGAGCTGGGACTCCAGATGTGTACCACCATGCCTGGCTAATTTTTAATTTTTTGTAGAGATGGGGTTTTGCTGTGCTGCTCAGGCTGGTGTTGAACTCCTGGTCTCAAGTGATCCTCCTGCCTCTGCCTCCCAAGTGCTAAGATTACACAGGCAGGAGCTAGTGCACCTGGCCCATAGAGGTTTCTAGTGGATTCTGTATGTGTCCAAATAAGGAGTGTTTTCTAATATGTTGGTATTTTCACTGATTGTTGGTGGTTAATTTTTATACCAGGACATAGCAACACTTAAAGCCCCTTTGAATAATCTAGACCTTTTCAGTTTCCCATTATATTCTCAAAGTGTAGTTTGTTTATGGCTTTAACCCCGCTCTAAAAACCAAACTTTCTTTCCTTTGTTTCTCAGTAATATTGAATATATGAGGAAACAGCTTGATCGACTGGGACTTTGTTTCAACTGGGATAGGGTGAGTCAACCGTTTTTCCTGGAAAGTCATTACTCTAAGGAAGGTCCTGATTGCATAGTCCTATTCCTCCTCTCTGGATTGGGAGAAGGGAAGGGAGGGAGGCAGGAAGCAGGAGGGAAGGATAAGCACTCTTCAAATAAAAAAGTATCCTGAGTGGATAATTTGTCTGCAAACAAGTAATTTTTTGTGGGATTAAGCTAAAAGAGTTAACTTCTTATGTAACTTCATAGTTGACTATGATTTATGTGTGACAAAAGCTTTGCATAAAGATTTCTGTTGCTCTCAGCAGTAGTTAAAAAGACTGTTGGAATCTATAAACTCCAAATAAAGTGATTAAATAACAACCCATCTGGTCTTTTGGGTGATCAGGTGTTGATTGACCATTTATTTACCTTTTGTTGAGAATTAAGGCTCATAATGTCCCCTAATGACTCTCTAAAATGTAACCTTTTGGTGTAAGACACTTTCAAACTGTATATTAAACCGTGGAGAATTCCAGACCAGGGAGGGGTTCACAGAAGGCCACCTGGGTGTGAACTGAACCCTTCAAAACTCTAGCCAAAGGCCCACCCCTAGAGAGGAGTGTTTTGTTGGTAAGATGGACGGCTGCTTGTCCCCTCCACGAAGGGTCCCTTCCAATGCCATGATCCCTCTTAACATCCCATTTGCTCCATGAAATGATTGGGTTTTTTTTCATTGCTGAGCCTGCCAAGTTTACATCCTTTTACTCATGAGATGCACTGGAACAAACCTAAATGAGATGTCCTCCCTCTCCCCCAATAATTTCTTAAATGATTGAAATTTGATGAGTATAGTGAAAGAGAGGGAAAGTCAAACTCATCTGAACAGACCCTGAGTTTTTTTGGGACTTCTTTAGGTAAGGGCATGGGCTGAATCAAGTTGTAATTGCACCACTGACACCATTTTTATCATTTTCATTTGGTGGGGTGTAAAAAAGTCCTCGTGCCTGAGTCAGGTTGTCCTGAGGTGCCAGGAGGGACCCTCTGATAGAGAGTGAAATACAGCCCAATGCAGAGAGAACTGAGGACTGCCCAGCCCTTCAGGAATGAGAGTGTAGGTTCCTTGAGGGCAAAGATGGACTCATTAACCCTCTAGAATGGTAACTAGCCTAGTCTTGCATAGGAACATCAACCGTAAATGACTTAAAAATTGTTAGATTGTTTTCTTAATCATCATAGATTAGAAAATACAGAAAAGTATAAATAAGAACATAGTGTGGCTCATTTAACATTCTGGTATGGTTCCTTGCAGCCTTTTTTCTGGAATTAAAAGCATCTATATAATTTCCTTTTACAAAATTTAATTCATTATGCATATTTTTTTTCTTTTTTTACATAGTATTCATGAACATTTTCATGTTCATTAACTATTTGAAAAAGGGACTTTTTTAATAAATGATCATTTTTCTGTTTTATGAATATATCATAATATATATAGCTAATCCCTTATTATTATACATTTAGATACATTCTAATGTTTCTCTGCTATACAGATTCTCAGTCTCTCTTATGCATATCTGAAGTCCACAAAGCTCTGAAAACTGAAAGTTTTGTCATAACTTACTTAACTGTAAAACCTGACCTAAACTGATGTTTATCTCACTTAAAATGAATGTTCACATATTTTACCATAGGAATAGTTAAAATTACCAGGTACCATCCCAGACCTACTTTGGTTATTTCCTTTTAATATCCTAAAAGGTCTTAATTCTGAAGTACATTTGGCTGCCAGCATTTCAGATAAGGAATTTTGAACCTATAGTGCAATGATGTAGATAAATATCACTACTCCTGCTACCAGTGTCTGATGGTTACTGAGCACTTACCATGGGCCAGGCACTGGTAGGTACTACGTTATCATCTCTTTGGATCTCTAGACAGTGCTAAAAGGCAGGGACTTTTATTGACATCATTTCATTGCTGGTCACCCAAGTGGTGGGGCTGAACTAATCCCCTGGCTAGTTTATGACTGCTGTGCTCCTCCTCAACACACGGGGCAGAAATCTTAGTGCAGATGCTCCTCGGCTTACGATGGGGTTATGTTCTGATAGACCTGTCATAGGTTGAAAATATTGTAAGTAGAAATGAGCTTTAAGAGTTTTTTTTTTTTAAACCACATGTTTAGTATCAACCTAAAAAAAATAAGACAGTATATTTTCTTGATCCCCATGTAAGATAAGAAAAGTAGCAGGTAGTTATACTTCCTGCTCTCTAAACTTATTTTAAGGATTATATTTGTTGTTTGGTTTTTTGGGTTGTTTTTTTTTTGTTGTTGTTATATCCTGAGATTTTCAGCCTAATTTACTGTTCTATTGCAGTTTTTCTAATATTTCTTAAACATTATATTTGATATTTGTTTCCAGTTTTATTATATTCATAACAACTATTTAAATTTAATGCTCTTTAATATCAGTGCTTACCAGCAGACCTTTTAGAGCACAATTGTTCATTTTAAAATTTTTGATTTGTGAAAATTTTTTAAATTTTGTTTAAACTCTTGCTTGGATTCTCTGACATCACACATTATTTTCATAACTAAGAATGAATGACTCTGCTACTTTCACGTATGAACTGACTTACTAGAATATAGAATTTTTCATTCATTATCTTTTTTCATTCAGATCTCCATAGTAGACTTTGATCTCTTGTCTTTTTTTTTTTTTTTTTTTAGTACTTACAGGCTCATAGGAATTTGCCAGGATAGGACAAAGACATCCTGTGTACCCTTTACCAGCTTTCCCCAATGCTAACATAACATAATATAATATCAGATAATATATCAGATATATAAGAACCAGCAAATGGACACTGGTACAATACTATTAACTAGAGGGCAGATCTTAGTCAGATTTCACCAGTTTTTAGATGCAGTCATTTGTGTTTGTGTGTCATAGTAGCACCGATGCTCCCAACTTATAATGGGGTTATGTCCCAATAAAACCATCATAAGATGAAAATGCTTTTAATATACCTAACATACTGAACCCCATACTGAACCCCATAGCTTAGCCTAGCCTACCTTAAATGTGCTCAGAACACTTTCATTAGCCTATAGTTAGGCAAAATCATCTAACAGAAGGCCTATTTTATAATAAAGTGTTGACTATCTCATGTAATACTCAATGTATTTCATGAGTGGAATATTGTAAGTCTGAGACCCTCTGCAATAGTAGCAGTAGTAGTAGTTCTATGTGGTTTGATCACATGTAATCACATGTAACCACCACCACCTAATCCATTGTTTTTTGATAAAGAAGTCTGAGGCCAGCCAGAATTGTCCCTTTGTACATGTAGTAGTCTTTCTGCTCCCGTTTTGATGCTTGTTGAATTCTCTTTTTTTCCCTGCTTTTGCCATTTAAACTTTTTGTTTGTTTATTTGAGACAGAGACTCACTCTGTTGCCCAGGCTAGAGTGCCATGGCGTCAGCCTAGCTCACAGCAACCACAAACTCTTGGGCTCAAGCGATCCTCCTGCCTCAGCCTCCCGAATAGCTGGGACTACAGGCATGCACCACCACAGCTGGCTGATTTTTTCTATTTTTAGTTGCCCAGCTAATTTTTTTTTTTCTATTTTTTTAGTTCACTCTTGTTCAGGTTGGTCTCAAACTCCTAAGCTCAAGCAATTCACATGCCTCGGCCTCCCAGAGTGCTAGCATTACAGGCATGAACCACTGCACCCGGCCTGCCATTTAAAATTTTTCATCAGAATGTATCTCGGTGTCATTCCTTTTGCTTTAATTTTGCCTGGTGCTAGGTGACCACTTTTGATCCACACTTGTGTGTCTTTCTCAAGAAAACTGTCTGTGTGCACTTAGCTCACCAACTTCCATTGTTATCACCATCTCTCTCATGACTTTGGTCTCCTTGTTCTTCTCTACCATCTGGAATAACTTCTCATGTTTGCTTTCTACACCACTGAATGGTTTCTAATCAGATGTTAATTTTGCTGTTGTATTTTTAGATTTATTATTATTTTTCCTTATCTTATTCAGTTCCCGTTTTCTTTCTCAAAGCCTCTTGGCCAAATGCTTTTTTTCTTTCTTATTTTGCTATCTTATTTATCTTCATAGACCATATATGTTAAGAAATCTTCCTGAACACAAGGAGATGCCTTTGAAAATATATTTTTGCCTTCTGTAATACATCTTTTTTGCAAGGTTGAAATGCTCTGTTCTCCTTGTTTCAGAATCTTTTTGTAGACACCCGTGGATTTTCCCCTATTTTCGGAGTGAGGTGGACTAGTGTATCAATTTAGAGCTCCACCAGCCTGAGGGGAGTGGAGTGGAAGCTCTGCTGTAGTCTCTGCATCATTAGTTTCTGTATTATTTATTTCTGTCTGGGTTTGGAGAATCTGCAGCTCCTGGTGCATCTTTCTCATTGGTCTGATCTCTGCCCAGGGATGAGTTGTGGCATCACAGATACACGCTGACCATGACTGCTTGAAGTGCTGCTGAGTCACCACACCAGGTTTATGGGCTTTCCATCTACCCCACAGCCACTGTCTCCTCTGGACCATGCCCCTTCAAGTAGGGGTGCCAGAGCCTGCTTCTCAAGCACCCAGCCTATTCTTAGGAGGAAGAGATGCTATTTGGCTTGCAGTATTTTTCTTTAATCTAGTCCCATCTGCCAAAATTCCTTTGCATTTCTGGCATATTGATGGTATTTTCTGTTGTTTCCAGTATTGATACAGTCCCCTTGAGCCCATCCCCTCCCGCCATCTGTATATTCTGTTGGTCATTTTAATGGGAGTAATGCAAACAAGTTTAGGTGCGTGTGTTCATGATGCCCTCTTGCCCGGAAGTCCACAAGTGCTTTTTGATTAAACCTTTACGATCTTTTTGGTGCATACAAAGCGGCAAAGTGAGGAGGTAGATGAATAGTTTATTTTATTGATGTGGCAAATCTGTGCCCTTTCCAATTAACATTCCTAAATTCTCATAAAAACCGAATAATTCAGCAGATGGCTAGCTGACAATTAACAGAATGTTTTTAAAATAAGGTGGCTCGGAAATGTTATCTTCCTCCCCCAGACAGAGAAGGCCAACTTTAAAACCTGGGTCATAGCCTTGTTCTTCCTGCCCCTGCCTAGTGGGGAGCTTGCGGGCACGCACCATCCAGTGCCTGAGCTGCACCCACGTCTTTCCCATGTGTAATTACAGCTTCGTTTTCCGGATTGAAAAATGTGTCCATTTCTGGAATTAATACATTTCTGGTGAGCCAGAATGATAATCAAATGATGTCTTTTAGCACCGTACTGTGTTTCATTTTTTCACATGTTATTTGCAAAACAGTTTATATCATCTTGAGGAGAAGGAAAGTAAGAAACTGAAAGCTGAATTTGAATAGCTGAATAGTTACTGTGAGAAGAGGAAAGAGGAAAGAAAATTCCAAGCTGTGCAACGAGAAAGAGAGAAAGAGTTTCTTTGTGTGACACCCATTTTATGGAATAATTGGCAGCCTTTCTGAGGAGAAGGTGTAGACTGCATGCTACCCTCATGGGTTCAGGTTATGGCTTTGATGAGCAAGAATCAACCCTAGGGGATGGCCCTGTGAGTTTCTTGTGACAAGTCACAGAGTTAGTTTCTAATGTGTTTGGTGGGGCCCACTGAGGTAGGTGTGCCTCTGATTTGATCTCTACCTTCTCACCAGGGCTCTGGTGCCTGAGCTGGTCTGGACCAGGCCTTCGCTTTGAGTCTTGATTGAAATAGCTTCCGGGGCCTAGTTTTCATCAAGAATCATCTGGATAATTGTTTTGGGGGTAGTCCCTAGGAGTGCCCTTCAAAATCAGACAAAAATAAAAAGGAAAAAAAAAGTCCAAACCAGAAGGGATTCAAAGTAATGCCTGTGGAATCTGCCAGAGGAGATTATTATATGCAAGGTGCTTGTGGAACAATCCCTAAACACCCATACTCCAGTGAAAAATTAAAGCAAAAAGGAAATATTCCAGGACTAGACAAAAATGATGTTAGAATTACCTCTACTTTTCTTGTTTTTCTTAGTGGCATAATCGAGAGCTGACTATTTTTTGAGTTTCTTTATTGTGGAAATCTTAGGAGTTTTTATTTGCTTGCATTTTTATTGTATTCTGAATTCTTCTGTCCTACTTCTTTCTCATGTTTCTATGTTCAGTCTTCTGTACATGTTGGTGCCCTGTAGTAAAACTGACTCTTTTGCCCATGTTGGGGCCAGAGGGATATAGGAATTGCTGCCCCTTAAGACAGTTTTCTCCTGGAAAAAACTCATAATGTGACTTCACACTCTTCTTTGCAGGCCATGCGGGCCAAGGGAGATTTAGAGCGTGGTTGTCTGCAGAGCAGCAGGAGATGTTGCATGTGGATGGAAGTGGGCGGCAGCACAGCCACATCAGAGCTGTGCTCTGTCAGAATTTTACTGGGACAGGGCTCTTGGTGACCTTGAGCTCTTCCAGGTTTTGTCCATCAATGCCTCCCAGCCTGCATAGAGTAGGGTGGCCACTGCGGGGTTCGTGGCATCCCCACCATCAGCACAGAGATCTTTGCTTCTATTTCTCCTGCTTGCTTTCTATCATATAATTTCCTCTGTAAAGAATTCAGTATATATTGCTGAATATAAGATATATATCAGTATATATATTTTAAGATGACGGGCTCTTGTCTGTCTGTCTTGCTTTCACGTAATCACAATCCCATTATCACATGTAAAACAATTAATGATAATACCTTAGCATCATGGAATCCCAGTTTGCACATTTCCCCGATTGTCTTAGGAGTATGTTTTTAGACCATGGGTTTGTTTGCCTGCACTTCTGCAGGTCTTTGTTTTAGCCTTTTCTTCTCACCCTCATGTTGTTATCATAGTTTGGGAGAACTCTTTTTCCACTCAAAACACACAGACCTTTGCACCATTCCTGCCTGAGTTTATTTTCAAAGACAGCATGATTTGATGATTACAAAGTGAAAATGATTATTGCTTCAAAGCGCTTACTAACTTGGCACTTCATTTATATAAAAGACTAGGCCTATGACGGGAGGGCATGAACTATAAGAAATAATGAGGCCTCCAGCATAATAGAGAGATTTTTTTTTTTTTTTGTTTGAGACAGAGTCTCACTCTGTTGCCCTGGCTAGAGTGCAGTGGCATCATCATAGCTGACTGCAATCTCAAACTCCTAGGCTCGGGCAATCCTCCTGCCTCAACCTACTGAGTAGCTGGGACTACAGGCGTGTGCCACCACGCCCAGCTAATGTTTTCTATTTTTAGTGGAGACAGGGGTCTCGCTCTTGCTCAGGCTGATCTCAAACTCCTGAGCTCAAGCGATCCTCCCGCCTTGGCCTCCCAGAGTGCTAGGATTACAGGTGTGAGCCACTGTGTCCAGCCAAGATACGGTTTTTAATGTTTCTTCATTTTAAAATAATTTAAAGAATAGCTTAAAACAAAAAGAACTTGGGGGCAAGTGAGTCCCTGAAAACATGATCGGGAAGATTCCCATTTGCAAGAGCTTGGAGCCGCGGTTGCCTTGACAACATGTAACAGGCACCCAAAGTGTTTGACTTTCCTAGTCCTCTTTCAAATCCTCACAGAGGTGAAGCAGTTTGCCTGGCAGATCACGGCTCTGGATTACTTGTTCTCTCTCAGACTCAGAAAATTAACCTTTTCCTGAAGGTTTTTCCTTTGGTTGGGAGGGGAAAAGGCGGTGCCTTTGTTTTAGCTGAAATGATTTGGTAGCTTATCTTTTAGTGCTTACCTGTTTATGGGAAGGTTGGTGCTGCTGCATAAGGGTTAGTGTTCAGAACTGTAGTCGGTCATCTTGAGTTCGGGGACCACATCTCATTAATAGATGGCACACATGCGTGACTTCATTGTGGAGCCTTTACCAGCTCAGTGCTTGTCAACCTGAAACATGTGAGGCTTGTCTTTCATTGCCTTAGCCAGGATAATGTTCCTGGACTCTTCAGTCCTAATTAAAGAAGTAGGTCTGCTGGAGCTGCTCAGCAAATGTGGCTATTGAAAGAAGTCTTTTGTTTTGTCCGCAGTCCCAGCAGGTGGCCATGAGCCCAGTGAGGTCTTCCCTATCAAGGATGCACACTCTGCCTAATGGAATTGAATCTCTCAATTTAATGCTTGTTAAGTGCTTTCAGGAGACATGATCTTAGCTCATCTTGGACGCCTGGGTTTTGATGATGATCTTGCTACTAACACATGGTGGGCATGACCTGTTGCCTCTCTGAGCCTCAACTTCTTTCCACATTCTTGTCATTATTGGGAGAGATTAGGTCACTCTTTAGATGCCTTAGAAAATAAGAGGACAAAGCCTCTCTCTCCATGGCTGAATCAGGCCTCCAGCTTCAGTCTTGCACATCAGCCAGTTACATTTGACAGAATGGGAGACTTATAGCTGTAGGGATAAAATGAGCTTTAAGTGTATTGGGAAACAATATCTAAAAGGTCTTGAAGATGAAGTTGTTACTCCATGAAAATAGCAAGGATTATTTTTGCACATACTTATACCAGTGATTCTCAAACTTTGGCAAGCATCAGAATCACCAAGAGGGCTTATTAAAGCACAGGTTTCTGGGTCTCACCCCAGAGTTTCTGATTCAGTAGGTCTGTGATTTTGTTTTTCTGTTCAGAAAAAGGAATCTTCGGAATGATCATGCACCCAAACCTTGTTAGGTAGGAATCAAAATACAGGCCCACCATCAATTCATTCTGACATAAGATAGAATATAAAATGAAATATAAAAATAAAATCTTAAAAACTAGTCAATGTTTTTGCAAATACAAGGTGTTTTTATAACTTCACTGTGAAATATTAGATATATATGAGTAGAGCATAAAACATGTGTATAGCTTAATATGTTATTGTCATGTATAGCTACCTACCTACCTGTGTTAAGAAATAAAGCATCACCAGCACCCAGAAGCTCAGTGTGTGTCCTCTTCCAATCACAACTCGTTCTCTCCTCAGTACAGGTAACTACTATCCGGACATTTATGATCACTACTGGTTGTTTTCAGTATAGTTTTACCACCTACGTGTGTGGGAGTGTTTTTCTAGATGATTTTTTTATTATGGTAATATACACATAACATAGAATATACTGTCTTAACCATTTTTAAGTGTCTATTTCAATGGTATTAAGTATATTCATATTGTTGTGCAACTATCACCACCATCCATCTTCAGTACTCTTCACCTATATGTCTTTTTAAACGTGTATAAATTGAATTACATAGTATATGTTCTTTGGTGTCTAGCTTCTTTAATTCAACAGTTTTTCTCCAACTTTTTATTATAAAAATAAAATTTTTCACACATTCAGAAAGGTTGAAAGAATAGTACAATGAACATTAATATGCCTTTCACCTGGATTCAATAACTGTTGCTGTATTTGCTTTATCTCTGTTTATATATGTTATATTAACATATATTTTCTTTTTCCCCTGAATTATTTGAGTATAACTTGAAGACATCATGGCCCTTTACCCCTAAGTACTTTAGCATTCCTGTCTGAAGAAGTAGGACATTTTCCTGCATAACCACAATACCATTTCACAACTAAAACAATTAATAGTAATTCCATAATATTATTTATGATCCAGTTCATATGTGAATTTCCCATTTGCCCCGAGAATGTCTTTTATAGCTGTTTTTAGTCTAGACAAGTTCCCTATATTAGTTTTCTATTGCTGCCATAAAAAATTACCACAAACTGGCCGGGCGCAGTGGCTCATGCCTGTAATCCTAGCCCTCTGGGAGGCCGAGGCGGGTGGATCGCTCGAGGTCAGGAGTTCGAGACCAGCCTGAGCAAGAGCGAGACCCCGTCCCTACTAAAAATAGAAAGAAATTATCTGGACAACTAAAAATATATATAGAAAAAATTAGCCAGGTGTGGTGGCGCATGCCTATAGTCCCAGCTACTCGGGAGGCTGAGGCAGTAGGATCGTTTAAGCCCAGGAGTTTGAGGTTGCTGTGAGCTAGGCTGACGCCACGGCACTCACTCTAGCCCGGGCAACAAAGTGAGACTCTGTCTCAAAAAAAAAAAAAAAAAAATTTCCACAAACTTAGCACTTTAAATCAACATAAATTTATTATCTCACAGTTTCTTTAGGCCAGAAGTTTGGGTGGGCTCAACAGGGTCCTCTGTTAGGGTCTTAAATAGCCAAAATCAAGGTGTTGACAGAACTGTATTCCTTACTGAATGCTCTGGGGAAAAATCTGCTTCCAAGATCATTCAGGGTGTTGGCTGAATTCACTTCCTTGGCAATTGTAGGATAGGTCCCCATTCCATGCTGGCTGTCAGCCCAGAGCCAGTCTTTGCTTCTAGAGCCTTCCTGCATTCCTTCTCAAACTCTCCACATGGCCCCCTCTGGCAGTGCATTCCCTCTCATGCCTCACAGCTCTCCGACTCTAGCTAAAGATCTCTGCATGCTCATATGATTACATTGGGCTCACCTAGATACTTTAGGATACTCTCCCTGTTTTAATTTTATCTACAAAATCCTTTTTGCCACTTAACTAACGTATTCATAAGTTCAAGGGATTAGGGCATGGACATCTTTGAGGGGGCCATTCAGCGTACCACATCCCTCTGCAAATTTTATTTTTTTAATGGTTTTTATGGACTTAATGTTTGTGTCCCTCTAAAATTCATATATTGAATCTCTAAGCCCCAATGTAGTGATATTAGGAAATGGAGCTTTTGGGAGATAATTAGGGTTAGATGATAATGGGGCTGTCACGATGGGATTAGTGCCCTTAAAAGAAGAAACCAGAGAGCCCTCTCCATATACACACCCCACCCTCCCTCATCTCTACCTGCCATAGGACACAGAGAGAAGATAGATTGCTGCAAGCCAGGAAGAGGGCCTTCACCAAGAACCCAATCACCTGGCACCTTGGTCTTGGGTTTCCCAACTTCCATAACTATGAAAGATAAATGCTTGTTGTTTAAACCCCTCAGTTTATACTATTTTATTATAGCAACCCATGCTAAGACAAATGGTTTGTACTTCTACTTTTTGTTCTCTAAATGATTTAAGAGACTAATACATTTTTAAAAATATAATTATTAGTATAAAAGCTAGTATTATTGCAACTTTGGTTTGTGACTCCACATTTTGTTTTATACATAATGTAAGAGAAGAAATGCATATAAAAACAATTATTACCTTATGTTTTTGGACACACCTTGTATAAGGATGTAATTTTATGACATCAGTAACTGAAAGCGGTGGGCACAGAGCTATATAAGAGCAGAGTTCATATGTTATTGAAGCTGGGCTGGTATAAATTCAAACTGGAATGTTATAACTTTTGGATGTTAAATATTATCCCCGTGGTATCCACAAAGAAAATAGTTTTAGAATATGCACCAAAGGCAATGAGGAGGGAATTGAAATGTTTCACTACCAAAAAATCAATTAAACACAAAAGACAATAATGCAAGAAATGAGAAACAAAAAAGCTATAAGGCATATAGAAAATAAAGAACAAAATGACAGAAGTAAGTCCTTCCCTATTAGTAGTTACTATCAGTAATTTATCCAAAATAAATGGATTGAACTCTTCAGTCAAAAGACAGAGATTGGCAGAATGGATAATAAAATATGCTGTCTCCAACAGACTCATTTTAGATCCAAAGACACAAATAGGTTGAAAGTAAAAGGCTGGAAAAAGATATTCCATGCAAATAATAATCAAAAGAGAACAAAGGTGGCTATACTAAGATCAGACAAAATAGACTTTCAACAAGGAAAGTTTATAAAAGACAAAGACTTTTCCTCTTTTCTAATGTAAGCACTGTTAGCTGGGTCCCACAAAATGTGATCTGTTGTATTTAAATTTCATTTAGTTAAATGTATTTTTTTAGTTCTCCTACAGCTTCCTCTTTGACTCATAGATTACTTAGAAGTGTGTTTAGTTCCCAAATATTTGAAAATCTTTCTTTTGTCTTTTGATTTTTGATTCCATTGGTGTCAGAGAATATACTCTGTATGTTTTAAGCTTCTTGAATCTGTAGGTTTATGTTTTGCCAAATTTGAGAAAATTTCAGCAGTTATTTCTTTGACTAGTTTCTCAGCCTCACGCTCTTTATCCTTGCCTTAGGATATTCCAGTGACACACATGTTAGATCCTTTGTGGCAATCCCACATGTCCCTGAGGTTCTGTTCATGTTTTTCAGTCTGTTTTCTCTCTGTTGTTTAGATTGGATAAGTTCAATTGTTCTGTCTTTAAGTTCACTGATTCTTTCCTCTGTCCCCTCCATTCTGCTGGTGAGCCCATCTACTGAGCTTTTTATTTGGGTTATTTTATTGTTTAGTTTTTAAATTTTCATTTGGTTCTTTTTTATAACTTCTCCTTCTGTGGCCTCCACTGTTACCACCAAGGAGGGGATGGATTTTTCACTAGTGCCCAGGAGGGATGGAAGTCACAGCTCTCCTCCACTCAGCTTCCTGTCACAGCACCGTGGCGGGGAGGCTGCAGTGCCCTGTTACAACCTCCCAACGATGTAAGTCTAGGAAGCCTCCTTCATTAAAATGATTTGTTCTGTAAAATTTGGATTCAGTCAAAAGGCAGCACTCAAGGATCCAGAAGGCCACTTGTGGCCCCAAGGCCTCAGGTTCCCCACCCCGGGCTAGGCTCTTCACTAAGCCTTTGCTGGTAGGGGTAGGGCTGCAGTTTCTTCTGTGGCATTGGCTGGAGTAGAGTGGCTATTGTCTAAAAGTTTTATGTCTTTCTAGGTTGTATCTTTCCTAGTGCTTGACCTAGAGAGAGAGAGAGCAGTTCTGTCTGTTTCTTTCTTTCTCTGCACTCATTGGCATTTCTGGGTTACTAGCTTTGTTAGCAACAATTCTAGAACTTAGGGGGCATAAAGAAAATCCATGGAACTTACCACTGTGTCATTCCTTGGATACTGAGGTCCCTAAACAGTCTGCTTTCTCTTCCCCAGTTTTTTAGAGTCTTATGGTTTTTTTTTTTTTTTGAGACAGAGTCTCGCTTTGTTGCCCGGGCTAGAGTGAGTGCCGTGGCATCAGCCTAGCTCACAGCAACCTCAAACTCCTGGGCTGAAGCGATCCTCCTGCCTCAGCCTCCCGAGTAGCTGGGACTACAGGCATGCGCCACCATGCCCGGCTAATTTTTTCTATATATATTTTTAGTTGGCCAGATAATTTCTTTCTATTTTTTTAGTAGAGACGGGGTCTCACTCTTGCTCAGGCTGGTCTCGAACTCCTGACCTCGAGCGATCCACCTGCCTCTGCCTCCCAGAGTGCTAGGATTACAGGCGTGAGCCACCACGCCCGGCCTAGAGTCTTATGTTTTATATAAGAGTCTTATATTTGCAGATTTTTAGTTGTACCTAGAAAGAATTGGGAAAGTATATCTACTCTATCTTCCCAGAAGCAGAAGACAACATGTGTAGTTTTAAAAATTCCCCCACCTCATGTGGGATTTTGATCTGTGTCTCCCCACCCCCAACCCTTCTCTTAAAAATCACTGGACTATCAAAATGATTTTCTGTAACTTTTCTAAGTTTATGGCTTTATTTCTTGGTCTGTGTTGCATATGAAATCTTTTGAGCCGTGGCAGGTTTCTACTACTCATTGCTTATGGAGTTTGCAGGCAGCAGAACAGCTCATTTTGGGCACTGCTGTCACTGTTTGCATCCATGGAATTGATGAATTGATATTTCTTCTTCCTCTGGATCCATGCCCGTGTCTAACAAATAGCCCTTATATTATTCAGGAAACCTAGAGAACTGGCAACGCGAAGACATCTTTCAGATGATTCTGTCCTGTTGATCCTGAAATTTTCAAGGATATTGCAGATAAAATTAATGTTCTTTCCTTCCAAAAAAAAAAAAAATGGAACAATTGTAGCTTGGGCAGCTGATATACTGGCATCAGCTCAACTAGACTGAAATTGCAGCTCAAACCAATTAATCTCATCTGTGGTTTAATGGAGGGTTTTCTGTTCCCAACTGTCTAGTTAGAAAAGCTGTTTGTATTGTTAGACTGCCTTGATAAAATTCTTGTCAGCTGGCAAAAAACAATTACCAAGAAATTAAGCCAATTGTTGCTTTTTGTTTGATTATGGATAGTTTATTGAATCTTGTGTAGTTTGGAACAGAGGACAGCTTTCAGGTTACCGTAAAAATGATAATGCTCAAAAAATATTGGTCAAGAAAGTAGCAAAAAGAAGAGCTCACCAATCAAGCTGTTTTCAGTTTAGAAAGACAGTGTGAGTTGTCTTTAAAACTGAAAAGACCATAATTTCCCTGGTAATACTCATTCTCTAAATTGGCTTCAAGAGCACATAGAATATGAACCTTTCAAATTACTTAAGAATTTAGCTTGTAGCCCTAGATTTGAAAAAGAAGACCTTTAAGAAAAAAATGCACGCTCTGTAAAAGCACAGTGTCTAGCATTTGTCATTTTCAATTTTCGTTAAATGCTCATTTTCAGTCTAAAGTTAGTACTGAGATAAAGGAAGGTAATTGCATAAAAATGAGTTCTTAGACAAATGTTAGGTTCAAGATTAATTAATTACCCTGATATTAACACCTGTTTTCTCAACTCTGCAAAAAGAAGAACAGGGAAGGTAAAGGAGGTCGGAGACAGAACCTTGGCAGAGGTGGAATTGACAGATGGTTGCAGGAAGAGGAGTAAGGGGAAGAGGCCGAGAGGAAGCAGTCCGTGAGGCTGAGGAAGCCTGGATAGGGGAGTCACAGGGAATAACAATTTCGGAAGGAGGAAGAGGGGGCCGTGTGGTCTAGGATGGGGGCCCTGGCTGGGCCTATGGATGACAAGTTCTTGGGAAAGATGCAGATGAGATAGAATGATACAGAACGTGGAGAGGCAGGAGGGCTGGGTCCACGGCCTGGAGTGCCATTGGGCATTAAGCTGGGTGGTCTCTTTTCCCTTGGAGACAAACAGGAAGGAATGGGATGGGGTGGACATGAAAATTCTGAGAAATTTTGCTTAAGGGTGGTGAGACTGTGAAAAGGCCTTCTCTAGATGGGTTTAATCTGAGTAATGGAGGAGAAATCATCCTCTTCATTTGCCTAGCCTAATGCTGGTATGTAGTTGGTACTCAATAAATGTCTGTGGAATGATTCAATGAGTGAATCAACACACAAACGGAGCTTTGAGTTGGGTGGTAAATCCCATCTTTCTATTCTCTGCATCACCATTTCCTCTCCTTCACCCTGGCCCATCGGTAAGTCACTTAGGATAAGGGCTGGATGGCAGACCCTAGTCAGCATTTGCTAATTGTGGAGTAAATGGGGGAAACGTAGTAATAGAATACTGAACCAGCACTGCACCAGGGCATTGAGAAAGTGATCTCAAGTGTGTCTCCTGAAAGGCCATCATTTGTTTTTAGTGTTTTGGAGTTTGCTTCTGGGGATAAGCAACTTCTTCGTTTATCTTTGGAGATTTGGAGGTTCTGCACACAGGCTTCTTAAGAGCACTGTGTAATGTGATTTGATGTGACTTTTCTCACATTTGACAACCTTTAGTATGGACAAGCCAAACTATGGCTCCAAGAACAATGGCACTCTACTTTTTCAGAAGGCCTATTATATTTAAGAAAATTTACAAGGGCTCTGTCTCAAGGCTTTCATTTGTTTTTGAAATATAGTGGCACTTGACTACCTGAATTGATGTCTTTGTTACTTTATTCTTTTTTTTTTTTTTTTTTCCAGCAAAGTAGGTACAGAGAATCTTTGTTACTTTAGTGAAGATTTATTGAGCACTTGCTCTGTGTGCCCCCATACTGAGCTGACGATATTGGAAAGGCAGGCGAACACTCTTCGGCTTCCTTGATCCTCACAACAGTTACCGCATCTCAGTTTCCAGATGAGGAATGTGAGGCCCAGAGAGATGAGTCATTGCCTAGGGTTGCCGGTGAGTCACGGCAGAGCCAGCGTCCAGACCCTGGTCTTCAGCCTGCCAAGCCCATGCTCCCTACGTTAGGTGCCCTCCACCTGCCCTCATGAACCGACACCTTGTTTAGGAAGGCGAACAAAATTTGGGGGCTTAAATAACAAGGCCAAGCAGTCTGTGTTGGGTCCTAAATGAGGGAGGGGTACTTGGCATTTAAGACCCAGCTCAGTTGGACAGGAGCATGGAGCACTAGGTCTCCCTGTTGTTCTCTGTGGCGGGGGCAGCAGACTGATTGTGCCCCCACATCGTGGGGAGGGAAGCCTGGTGATTCTCAGATATCCTTGGTGCACCCGCCACATACACATCACCCTCCTCTCAGCTGGGTCCTACTTGCCAAGTACATTACCTACATTTCCTCATTTAATTCCCACACCCCTCCCAGGATTTGGTCCAGTTATTGGCCCCTTTTAGTAATGTATTGGTTATCTGTTGCTGCATAACAAATTGTCCCAAAATTTAGTAGCTTAAAACAATAAGCATTTATTATTTTACAGTTTCTGTAGGATAGGCAGGAGTCCAGGTGTGGCTTAGCTTTATTGCCCGTTTGCTAATAGGGAAACATGGTGTGGCCACAAACTAGTGATGACACAAAGACTTGAACCCAAGCCAAGTGGCTCCAAAGTCTTTTCCTGAGATCATGCTCTCCCAGACTTTTCCTGGAGCAAGGACTGACAGCCTGCGGAGACCTCAGCGGGGCACACAGAAGGGGGCTGATTGATATGTTCTTGCGTCACAGACCAAGAGTTATTTTCTATCCAGGACAGTAAAGTGGACATCTGTGGCTCAGTCTTCTTGGACTTCATCATTGCCGGATCACTGTGCCACAGGAACTGCTGGCCAGACTGGCTTAGTGATTAATTTGTGCAGAGTCATTGAGGTATGGGTGGCTGGCCTCAAAGGATAATGTTTCGAGCCTCACTTATGTTCTGAGAGAGCTCACCTCATGTATTTGGCTGTGTTTGCCTGTGAATGTGCAAAATATTTTTAATGCCAAAACCCAGGTATTGTGGAATGTAAAAATGCAGTGTGCAGGAACAATTCTAGTTGGGATCCCAGATACGTAAATTTGGTCTGTTGGCAGCTAGACTGACCTTTCTAGGGCTCAGGAGGATATAAAAGTTGACACCTTTGTATAAATCTGTGTGGAGTGTGGCTGAATTGCAGTTGCTTTTGTAGCTATGACTTTGAATTACCTGACTTTGTGTATTAAAAGCAATGGTGCATTAACGTAGGTGTTTGCTTGTTTGAAAAGCAAGGCAAAGAAAGGAAAGTACAGGAATGAAGAGGGATTTTGAAATGTAGTGAACAGCCTTTGTCTGACTTCTCTGGATGTCTCACTTAAAAGTCTGACCAAGTCGGGGCTACCCCACAGCTTGTGGGCAGATGTGGGCAGCAGGGAGCTCTGCCCCACAGACGCGGGGCTCTCCTGCTAGGTCACAGGCAGGATTGGGTCTGTGGGCCAGAGTCCAGTGGATGATCTTTGTATATTTATTTGTTCAACAGCTATTTCATGGGCAGGAGTAAACTGGCATTATATTGAGAAAAACTGCATTTGTAACTTCAAAATAGGAAATTTATTACATGAATTTATTATGTGAGATTTTCTAAGTCAGGCAACTACTTATTGACATATTAAATGATTTAAAATTTAGATAGTAAAGTCAATCACTCATGTCAGTAAAAGGCATTATGCATATGTGATAGAGTTTCAGAATTTTATGTGCCTGCAACCCCAGACTCAACATGTCTCCCCTGTGATTGGTCTCCGAGTTGGTAGAAAGGCTGGGGTTGCATCATGCAGCTTCTCCGTCTGCATTACCAGTGGTGCTTGACGGAGATGGAGCTGTTTCTGATGGGGAAAGGAAATTAAGTTAACTGACTCCATGATTCCACTTTTGCCCGTTGACCATGTTATTGATTTTTATGGAATGCCCACCAAAGTTACTTGGTTAATTCTCCTTTAATCTGCCTGTGGTTACAGACTCAAAAATATCTAAACTCTTAGATCAGGGTTTCTCCATCTTGGCTCTATTGACATTTGGAGCCAGATAGTTTTTTTGTTCTGGGGACTGTCTTGTGTGTTATGGGATTTTTAGCAGCATCCCTGGCCTCTACCCACTAGATAGATGCCATTAGTGCACACATACCCCAGTTTTGACAAACAAAAATGTCTCCAGTCATTGCCAGATGTTCCCTGGGGAACAAAATTTTCCAGGTTGAGAACCCCTGCCTTAGAGAGAGGAAGAAAGGACTGTTAAAAGCTCTGTGGGTACTGAAACCCCTAGAGGACCCCTGTCTACAGAACCAGGATTTGAGGAAGTAATTCACAGTGAAAATGTGAAAAGGGAGTCTCAATTTCTAGCCAGTTGACTAAAATAAAAGCTTTTAAGCAGTTTAATTTCAGAAAGATGCTTTTGATGATTTTGACCAAGATAAAGCATTAGAAGACTAGAAATAGCTGTTTTGTTTTTTGTTTTGTTTTAATGAGCAGATCAGGGAAGGTATCAGAGGGCTCTGTGACTTGCAGGAAATGTATTTCTTTTTTTCCCTTCCTTCCTTCCTTCCTTCCTTCCTTCCTTCCTTCCTTCCTTCCTTCCTTCCTTCCTTCCTTCCTTCCTCCCTCCCTCCCTCCCTGCCTCCTTCCTTCCTTCCTTCCTTCCTTCCTTCCTTCCTTCCTTCCTTCCTTCCTTCCTTCCTTCCTTCCTTCCTTCCTTCCGAGTCTCGCTCTGTCACCCTGGCTAGCGTGTTGTGGCATCATCATTGCTCATTGCAACCTCAAACTCCTGGGCTCAAGCGATCCTCCTGCCTCAGCCTCCTGAGTAGCTGGGACTACAAGCATGTGCCACCACACCTAGCTAATTTTTCTTTTCTTTTTTTTTTCGTTTTTTTTTTTTGGAGAGACAGAGTATTGCTCTTGCTCAGACTGATCTCAAACTCCCGAGCTTAAGCGATAGATCCTCCTGCCGTGGCCTCCTAGAGTGCTAGGATTACAGGCGTGAGCCACTGCACCCAGCTGGAAATGCATTTCTGAGCAGTGTCTATCCCCAATGCTGTTTTTGGTTCTTGTGAGACTGGACTACTGGTGAGCCTTCTGGAGCCTGCTCTGACATGTCTTCACAGAATGGACATTACTGAGGGTTGGTCTGTGGCTGGGCCCTATGCGCACCAGGTGGGAATAAAATGGGCAGGTGCACAATGCCTTCCTCTGGGCGCTCCCAACCCCCTCTGAGCAGGTGAGCCTGCGCTGCAGCATGATGGAACTATGAGTGCTGTACCCATGCCTGCAAGTAAACTGCCAGTGACAGAGTAATGATCCTGGAGTAGTGGTTTGCAAGTTGTGCTCTTTAACAGTTGGTGTTACTTTTTCTTCAAATGGCATATGCAGATACACAATATAAACAAAACAGGTCAGGCTCAAATTTGAAGCCAGGGTGAAGGTGGGGGCCTGAAATCCCCACTCCTTACTTCACCTTGGAGCTGACACTCTCAGGGAGAATGTACTTTTCCTTACATGTCTGACTAAAAGTAGGCTAACGCTTGCTTGCATAAAGATTATTTTTTTCCTGACTGGAGCTATCCTTTTTTCTCTACTGTAGGTAAAAGTGGCTTTCAGAACCGTAAACCTAGGTGAAGAGAGCAGTGCTGTCCCACTGCTAGGTAATTTTTACTCTCAATCTATGGGAGCAGGTTCAAGGGCTTAGGAAAAAAAAATACACACACACATATATATATATAGTCATTAGAAGTATTTTGATATTTTATTTTGAACAACTCAAATATACAGAAAAATAGAGAAAAAGAAGATAATAAATCTCTATCCCCTAGATTTAATAATTGTCATTATTTTCTCATATTTGTTTCATATACTTCTTCAAACCTCTAATGGATAAAGATTTTTTTTTTTAATTTTTTTTTTTTGAGACAGAATCACACTCTGTTGCCTGGGCTAGAGTGCCGTGGCATCAGCCTAGCTCACAGAAACCTCAAACTCCTGGGCTCAAGCAATCCTCCTGCCTCAGCCTCCTGAGTAGCTGGGACTACAGGCATGCGCCACCATGCCCGGCTAATTTTTTTTTCTATATATTTTTAGTTGTCCAGCTAATTTCTTTCCATTTTTTCAGTAGAGACAGGGTCTTGCTCTTGCTCAGGCTGGTCTCGAACTCCTTGAGCTCAAACGATCTGCCCGCCTTGGCCTCCCAAGTGCTAGGATTACAGGCGTGAGCCACCGTGCCCAGCCAATAAAGATTTTTTTAAAAAGATGTATCTACAAAAATCGGGTTTAAGAATGTTTTTATCATATTCCCCCCACATCTCACGCTATCCCCTATCCCAGTTCATCTTGTGGACCACAAAGTATTTTGAACTTAATTGTGTAACCTACACAAGGGGTACAAATTTGATTGAACATGCAGTTATTCATATATCCATTTATTAATAGTTCATTCTTTCTTCAACAATTTTGGGGTACCTCGATGTGCTGGGACCTCAGCGTACATTGATGAGCAAAATGAAACAGATCAAACATAGCTTCTGCCCTAGGTTTTGTTAAAAATTAAAGTTTTAAAGTTGCTTGTCTAAATCTAAGTAGAACAAGTTCTGTGTCATGCCAGCAGGAAGAGTAGCCGGTGCAGAAAAGGTGATGGGATGAGGATGAGTTTGGAGGACTGGGAAGCAAGCCCACCCTCGGTGTCCTAATCTGGTTCTTGAGTTGGTGAAGTTCTTTGTACATGATGCTCCTGCAGAGTTGGTAGCTGTGGAGTTGCTGGGAGCCAGTGCGGGCTATGTCACATGTGGCTCAAATATCACACCTCTGAAGAGATACTGGGATAGATGCAGAGAGAAAGGAATGCTTACACACTGTTGGTGGGGCTGCAAATTAATACAACCTCTATGGAAAACAATATGGAGATTCCTCAAAGAATTAAAAGTAGACCTACCATTCGATCCAGCAATCCCACTACTGGGTATCTACCCAAAGGAAAATAAGTCTTTCTATCAAAAAGACACCTGTGCTAGAATGTTTATTGCAGCACAATTCACAATTGCAAAAAGATAGAATCAACCTGAGTGCCCATTAATTCATGAGTGGATTAATAAAATGTGATATATGTATACTGTGGAGTACTACTCAGCCATAAAAAGGATGAGTTAATGCCATTTGCAACAATTTGGGTGGAACCGGAGACCATTCTTCTAAGTGAAGTATCTCAAGATTGGTAAAACAAACATCACATGTACTCATTATTAAATTGGAACTAACCAATGAGCACACGTGCACAGAGGGAAGTAAAACTCACTGGAAATCAAGCAGGAATCTGGGGGGAGGGGCAAAAACCTACCTAATGGGTACAATGAACACTATTTGGATGATAGGCACACCTATAACCTTGACTCAAGTATTAGAAAAGCAATCTATGTAACCAAAAACATTTGTACCCCCTTAATATTTGGAAATTAAAAAAAAGAAAGAAAGACAGAAAAGGAAAAAAAAAAAAAGAAATCACAGCTCTGGCATTGCATGAGGCCAGATTGGTGGGGGATCTACAAGGTGGGCAAAGCCATTAGTCTGATGGGTTATTCACTACCTACTTTGCAGTGGGAAGGTGGGGCCAGTGGTCAGATTTGAGTTATTTGTGCTTAAAAACGTTGTTTTCTAATAGTTATTATTCTGCTATTTTTATAAGTTGACACTTAAAAAGACCCAGGAATCTTACATGAGAAAAACAGCCCCTTGGGGGCACAAGAGTTTACCTGACACCTTGCTCAGTTCCTGCACACGTGCCCTCCCGTCCTGGGTTTGAAGCTTTCTCCTCGTTTGTTCATCTTAAGGAAGGCAGTTGTTTGCCCTTTTGATAGAAGTGTGCCTTCTATCAAAAGTCAGTTACAAATCTGAAACATCCCCTTCCTGCATCCATTTCTGCATTATCTATTTTTGGACATTAAAGAGCACTAGAAAAGAAACATGACAATGTAGAGGTTTTATGCTTACTTGACTTTACCAATGGCAAACCTTGTAAGTTGGTTAATCGAGACCTGTTTTGAAAAATTCTATAGCAAATGTGTTTTGGGGATGGCAAGTAAACTTTGGGGACCTTTGATTTAGGCTTGGAAGTATAAACCAAGTGGTTTCTCACTTCAATATTGAATAATGTTTTTAATTGGTCTTCCTAGGTAGACAACAGCCTGATTCACGTAATGGAATAAAGGGAACATAATGAGTATAAAGGAGCCACCAGGCCCCAGTTATATATAGATACACAAAGTTTATTTTCAAATGAGGATCATACCGAAGCAGGCAAATATTCCTTTTGAGTTTTGTGATTGCTTTCAAAATGAGCTACATTAATGAATTAGCATCATGGTTCCTAACATACGTTTTGCTAACAAAATGTTAGTACCCAGTTTTGTACAATGTAATTCACCTGTTAGTGCTATGGGTTCGTGGGCGGGCAGGGGGTATGCACAAGGTTGGAGTTGCATTTCTTATCATAGAACATGCCCTAGGAAAGGTGGGGGTGGCATTTCAATCACATCTCTTCCCAGAATAAATTGCTGTTTCCCTCACTTTACAAATAGGTGAAAATATTATAGGTTGGCAAACATTTTTGTGATATGATTGCTTCTCAAACCTGAATTGCAAGGCTGATACATACATTGTGGGAGGAATTTTACAATGGCCTATACATGATTTTTCTTTCTCTTTGGCAGGAAATAACTACGTGTTTGCCAGATTACTACAAATGGACTCAGTACCTCTTTATTAAGCTCTATGAAGATGGACTGGCCTATCAAAAGGAGGTAAGTTAAAGGTGGCTGTGCTTCCAAAATTCCACAGATTTTCTCTCTCTCTCCTCAGGAGACATCATTGTTAAATAAGAAGCAAATAAACCCTGTTTGCACAGTAGCAGTGAAAATGAACACTACCTCAAGTTCGTGAAATCCGTCACAGACCCAGAAAGTAACTACTACCTGGCTTAGTTTATTGCCTTCAAGACAGGGTCTGGGCTTCTTTCACTTCTAAATTCCCAGTATATAATACAGTGTCTGGTGTCTGTAATGAGTTCAAGGAGAGGCTTCTCTCAACCTAGCTCAGCTCCCTCTCCCAGCTGTGGGACTAGCTGGCTAGCTCAACCTCCAGGAAATGTGGTTTCTAACTTGCTAAATGGGGATGGTAACATTTTCCTTGCAGGGTTCTATGGTTTGAATGTCGCCTGCAAAACTCATGTTGAAATTTTATTGCCATTGTGATGGATTTAAGAGATGGGACCTTTAAGAACTGTTTAGCCAGAGCCCTCATGAATGGATTAATGCCATTATTTCAGGAATGGGCTCCTGATAAAAGGATGAGTTTGACCCAATTCCCTATCTCCGTCTCACACACTCGCTTGCCCTTCCACCTGCCACCACAGGGTAACACAGCCCTTGCGAGATGCTGGCACCATACTCTTGGACTTCCCAGCCTCCAGAACCATGAGCCAAATAAACTTCTATTCTTTATAAATTACCCAGTCTCAGGTATTCTATTATAGCAGCAGAAAACAGACTAAGACACAGGGTTTGGGGGAAGATTATAAGTAACAGTTACAGAACAAATATCACAGTACTTACCCATAGTGGTCTCCCAAGAAATGGAGATGCTTGTATGGCAGGAGCTCAGTAATAATAGGTAAGGCTTGGAATAGCGGGAGATGAGGCAAGAGTGTCATAGTGTAGCCTAGAATTGCACTGTTCAGCATGATAGCCACTAGCTACATGTAGTTGTTTAAATTTAAGTTTAATGTAATTAAAATTAAATAATATTAGTAAGCCACATCCTTAGCCATACTAGCCAAATTCCAAGTGCTCAGTTGCTTCATGTGTTAGTAGCTAGTACTGGACAGCACAGTTATAAACTATTTCCTCATAACAGACCATTCTGTTAGCTCAGAAAGTTCAGAAGTAACAAGGAGGAAATCCATTGTACCTTTATGCTTGAGACATTCTCCTTTGACCAGAGTGATTTCATGACATCGGATTACATTTCCTTCTCTGTGGGTCCCACAGAGTTTGGTTTTGCAGAGAATAATATTTATATAATCATGTGTTAAGATTTTAAATTTTTATAATTAATAAAGAGACAAATACAGAAGACTTAATTTAAATTTCAGAATAAAACAAAAATGTCTGAAACCTTGACAATATAAAAATAATATAGGCCGGGAACTGTGCTCACGCCTGCAATCATAGCACTTTGGGAGACTGAGGCAGGAGGATGAGACCAGCCTGAGCAAGAGTGAGACCCCATCTCTACAAAAAAATAGAAAAATTAGCTAGGCATGGTGGTGCACGCCTATAGTCCCAGCTACTCTGGAGGCTGAGGCAGGAGGATCGCTTTAGCCCAGAAGGTGAGATAGGGAAGAGAAGTAGAAGCAAGAGTGAGATGATCCCTTCATCTTTCATAACAAAGAGTCATAGATCAAGAATTTGAGGTTTACGATTTATACTTTAGTGAAATATGTCTATTACAAATATGCCTATTAGAAAGGTAGCTATCAAAGCTAACTTTAACAAAGATAGCAAGAACTACAAGAGGGCTGGGGAGGTGGAAGAAATGCTATATGACCATGCTTATTTCATGGTCAGCAGATATAGTCTAAAGATAATATACCAAAATGGAAATAAAATTGTATTACTTAAAGTTGTAACAGTAAACACCAGAAGAACTAATGAACAGCACATGTTAAAAGTGGAAGAGTATTTTAGTAACCATTTCAGATAATTATGGATATTTTTCTTTGATACTATATCAAAATTCAATGAGTGATAGTTTCTTAAGAGTCAGTTGCGATGTTGAATCTGAAATGACATCAATGAACTTTTTGTACTCTGTTATATTACAACGCACTGGGCTATCTTTGAATGGATTTTTTACTCAGGCATAATTTTGTAACATCATGTATCCGTCATTTGGAAAATACTGGTCACTGAGTTATGCAATCTTCAAAATGTGGACACATCTCATTGTATAATGTCATCAAAAGAGTCTTGAAGTTTTGGAGAAGCTGTCAGCTCATAGTGGATAGATGCAAGTTTTCTAAAATTCTAATTTTGTATTGAAAGCTCATTTTATCATTGACAATAGATGCCATTGATTGTTTTCCTTGAAGTGACAGGCTCACTTTGTTTATTTTTGAGAAAATGTTTACCAAATACCTGAGTTTGAATATCCATAATTTATTGTCAGTCATTCTTTCACATAAAAATATGGTTTCATGAGAAAAGTGGCTAATCCACCTAACTCAAAACTCAGTCACATGAGTACTTTCCCTGGAGACCACCTTTGTACTTCACTATGTAGCATAAGTTCTTCATGCCTACTTCCCATTTCATCACACAAAATATTAAAAAGATGTGTGCTGAAAGGTCAAAATTTTATAAAATTAATAAATGTTACTACTTTGCCAAGGACATTCTTAAGTTAAACTGGCTTTTATTTCATTATACTGTGAGTACATGGCAGTGAAGAACACAGTGACCGTGTACAGTTTGGTACCACTGTGTTGATTTGTGCTGAGACCCAATGGCCTTACCCACCATTGCTTTTGTGCCGTCAGTGCAAATGTGAACACAATTACAAGTGCAAATACTGTCTTATTATAATGAAAATAGTTTTGACCTTCAGACTCCTTAAAAGGGCCTCAGGGATCCCCAGAAGTTTGTGGACCACGCTTTGAGAACCATTGTACAAGTATACAACCTCCACCCCTGCTCACATTGTAAAATTAATATTAAAATGTTGGTTATTTAAAATATTTTAAGTTTTTTTTTTTAACCTGTTGAGTCTCCATTAACATTTGGGATAAATTGAGAGTGAGAATTTGTAGAGCTGAGTTATACTATTACAATATTCACCCATTGTTGTCTCTCCTGGGTCAGTTTAATTTCTTAAAACGCCATAGTTTTTCCTCCTCTGCCCAACGCCTTATGAGGGGAGGAATTATGGCGAATGGTGAGAGACAGAGGAAATATCCATTCAAATTCCTGACTATACAAACCTTTTTGTATTGTTGAAGCATAGTTTTCAAAAAGTTGAAAAATGACTCCCATGCAAATATTAATATAAAATGAACATGTGTCATAGATTTTATTCAAGCCATTAATTAATGAGGGAGCTAGTTGTGTTATGACTGGTTCAAATGAGATTTCAAGGAACAGAGATGTATGGAGTCAGAGGAATGCTGAAATGAATTTCCTAATGGAATCAAAACCGTTTAATGTCCCATAAGGCAATGAACCTAACCTTTAGGGCTGTCTTTTCTATGAGAGAGAATCATTTGCCTTGTCATTGGATGGGAACTATTTGCATATTCCCAGACAAAAATCATATGCATTGTTACCAGTTTTCTACCAGTTAACTTCTCCCCTTGCAACAGAGTGCCTGGGCAACAGAGTGAGATCCTATCTCTCAAAAAGGAAAAAATAAATAAAATACAATGTATCAAGTTGGGGCATTTTAGTGCCCAAACACCTTTCTCTCTACTCATTGCCTCCATTGTCCCGAGTAGTACCTGAATGTCATAAAAGGGTAAATGCAAATGGCAGAGATACTTATTTTAAATGAAGATAGAAACTAGAACTCTTTTGGAGAGAATTTTCATAATGGTTAAGACTACATGTTCTATCAGCCAAATGAATCAATGGAGACAGAGTTCAAAATAGTAGTTACCTTTGGGGCCCGGGGCAGTGTTGATAAAAGGCACACAACAGTTTTCTGAGATGCTAGTAATGTTCTGTATCTTGATACAAGTGATGGTTACATGAGTATGTTCCTATGTAAAAATTCATCAAGTTATACACTTAAGATTTTTCCAAGTTACCTTATGTGTGTTATACCTTAATTTAAGCAGAAGTTTTTAAAAATTGAAGAAAAAAAAAACTTGATTTCTAGAGACCTGAGTTCCTACCCTATCCTGTCTCTGTCACTTACTGACTGTGACTTAGCTAAGTTATCTGATTTCTCTGTTCCTCAAATTGCTTTTCTGCAATATGGAGATGATAACATAATTTACCACAAAAGGTTGTTGTGGGAAAAAAAACCTTTTTATGAAAGCTACTTATCTTTTGCAATATAATCAATAAATTTATAAAAATTGTTAAGCTAGAATAAAAAATTCAATAAAAAACTCCTATTCAGAACCCAAAAAAAGGTGGTTGTGAAGATTAAAAGATCCAACTTTAGTAGGCCACTTAGCATAGCAACCAGTACATGGTAATCACTCAATAAATGTTAACAATTTTATTAAAATAAATACATTTGTTTCCCTTAAAATAATCCCCATCTGCTAAATTTTAGGTCAGTACCATCTTTTCTTTTTTTTCTTCTGTTTACTAAAATTTTCTATTCTGCAAGTTCATCCTTTCATATAAGAAGATACCAAAGTTGAGTCAGACAGACACATGCTTACAGGCTTCCTTCCCAAGCCTGTTCTAATAAGGTGAAAACCCAGTGGCAGTTCACGTGTTGTTTTTACAGCTGGCTAGTGGTTTCTTTGCCAAGCAATACTCCAAGGAGATGTCCACAAGTCTCAGAGCAGAGCTATTGCATTTTCAGACCCTCTCACATGTAAGAAGCCATGAAATGATCCTATTAAGGGTACTCACCTGATTGTATTATTTTGTTTCATGAATTATAACAGGCCTTGGTTAACTGGGACCCAGTGGATCAGACAGTGCTTGCCAATGAGCAGGTAGATGAACGTGGCTGTTCGTGGCGTTCTGGAGCAAAGGTGGAACAGAAGTACCTCAAACAGTGGTTTATTAAGACAACTGCTTATGCAAAGGTTAGTAGCAGCCTGGTGGCTCCCCAATAATACCTTACGTGTTAGCAGGCAACACCCAGGTCTTCTGGGCATTAGAAAGCCTCACTGTTGGGGGTAAGTTCTAGGAAGGGCTCTCAGAGCCACAGGTATACAGACAGGAAGCAGAGGAGCCTCATCTTCACTCACTTAGAGGGTGATGGGTTTGGGTCTCCAGTTGTAAGTCAAGAATGACACCTGGAGGTCATTGTAGGCCATTGTTTGCTGACCTTTCAATTCACTGCCACAGAGGTCAAAAAACACCCACAATTACAGCAGCAATAAAGCTTTAAAAAAAGAGAGAAAACTGTTTTCATCTATGCAGTTCTGACAAGACCTCCAGGAAGACAGAATGAAATTTCAGAGGATCCATAGAAGATTATTATGTAAAAGGAATGAAGAGATGACTGGTCTCCATGAGGGAAGGCCAGAGTGCAATCTAAGTCAGTATCCAAAGCTCTGTAAACTGGTCCTTGGGCCTTAGTTTCTCGTGAATAAAATGAAGGGGGTGGGCCAAGTGGTCTTTAAGGAGACTTCTGCCTCTTTCCATGTTCAGGGATTCAAGGCAAAGCCAATCATTGAAAGTAGGGACTTGCTTATTAAATCACCACTAACCTGGGCAACATGATCAGTCTGTATATACTGGAAACGTCCTATGCAAGTTATCCTTTGAGCTTACCAAGTTTCAGGATACTAGAATTGAGGAGTCACCCCCTGAAACTCCAGAGATAAATGATCAGAGCAAATTAGGGACACTTTACATGGCAATTTGATGATCTCTGTATTATTCTGCATGCATGAGACCGGGCATAAACAGGGTCTGAAAAGGTAGAGGTATCATGAAAGACTACTCACAGTGTGTTGTGGTAGTTCTTCCTCTGTGGTAGCAGCACAAGAAGGATAGTTGTGCCCTTCCATAGTAGCCCATGGGTTGCTCTGTGAGAGATAGGGTATCGCACTGAATAGACTGTCAAGTCAGATCCAATCCTGTAGTTCTTATATGCAGAGAAAACACAAAGTTCTCAATAACCTCTGATCACTACAAAACTTTGTTGAATTAGAATTGCAGTATACCAACGCACAATACCAAGCCATATGGAAATATGACCTTCAGTTTTCTCACCAAAAGACATGTTTCAAATGAGACCGTTTTCCCAATATAATTTATTCAGAATGCAGCAGAGAATAGCATATGGATTTGGAGAAGTGCTCATTAGAACTTGTTAACATGTGCCTTGCTGCTTTTAGGCACAATGATATTGGGAACTGAATGGGAAGAGCAAAGCTGAGGGTGTTGCTTTCTGTGCCATCCCAGGCAGTGGGAGCCCCTATTTGCTGACAGTTGGTTTCTACTACATTACCTGGAGGGATGCGAGGTCGCCTCTTGGACCCGTGAGATGATTCTGTTATAGGCATTGTTGGAAAGGCTACCTAATTAGCTCTTTTGTTTTGACCTCTGCCTCTAGTTGGAAATATAATAACCTAACTGAGGGACATTATTCTTTAAATTGTCAGCTGTGAATTTTCATCTGTTCAGTGGAAATGGTTAGTTACCATGGTGATTTGCCTGGTTCTTGCTGAACTCCTGTGCAGATTTATTGAAGAAGTTGTCTTTGAGGTCAGCACTTGGTTTGCTCTGAAAATCAGGAGAAGAGGGAGAGCAAGACTCCGTGAGGCCTAACAGAGAACAGTTGCTGTGGGGCTGAGAGCAGAACAGAGACTCCAGGGGGGCTGTGCAGTTACTGGGATACCTTGGAGATATGGCCTAGCCAAGGGTGTATAGTTGATACCTTAAAAAAGGCATTAGGAGTATAGATGACACCCTAGGACTAAGGACAAAATCAAAATAGACTTACTTTAATGAAAAATAAAGGCGAGTCTGAGAGGTTCAAAAGGAACGAAACTCAACATCTGTAAAGGAAGACAGCATAATCCAGACCCCCTACAAGGTTTTGTCTGCAGTGTCCATCATATTATTAAAAATACTAGACTTGGAAAGAAGTAGGAAATTGGGACCCATAATCAAGGAAAAAAAGAAGCATACCAATAGAAATAGACCCTGACATGACCTAGGCATTGAAATTGGTCAATAAAGCCAAATGCATCTATTATGTAAATGGTGTGGGACTTAAAGGAAAAGAGAGTCATAATGAGTGAATAGATGGGGAATCTCAGGAGAGAGTGGAAACTATTTTAAATGAATGAACTGGAAATCAAGAACAGAAAAGTGTAACATCTGAAATTAAAAATCTATTTGGGCTACAGAGGAATATGTAAGGGTTAAGTCGACCACAAAGCTGGCAGAGAGCTTCCCCCCACACACCCGTGTAGGGAGTGGCATGTGTTGTGGCCTTAAACAGAAATGTATACATGGCTTTGAGAAACTGAAAGAATGACACTATAGCTTAAACTGAAAGAGCCAAGTGGAGGGACTCAGGATAGGGCTGGAGAAGTGTTTAGGGGCTAGACCAGACAAGGCCTTTTAGGTCTTAAAGAACTTACCATAGGAACCCGAGGAAACCATTAAAGCATTCTAAGGAAGAGAATGACATGGTCAGATTTGTGTTTTTATAAGGTCATAGTGGAAGGCCAAGTGTGGACACAGAGAGACCAGTTAGAAGGCTATTGCAGTGGTCCAGGCATGTAAAACTTGGACTTAGGTGGGAGTAGTAGAGAGAAGTGAGTAGATTAGAAAAATATTCAGATGGCAAGATTCATAGTTTAGTGGTACTAATATATGGATGAGAGTATGTAGGAGATGGTGGTATCAAGGAAGACCCTGGCTTGAACAGTAAGTGGATGGGTAAGCCACTTACGGGGATAGGGAGTCCTGGAAGAGACATAGTCTTGGTCCTTTTGAGTTTGAGGTGGCCATGAGATATTTGAGTAGACATAAAAATAATAGGTGCTTGGAAAAGGAGGTCCAAACCTTCAAAGAAGATAAAATGAGATGAAACAGGACATCTGCTTTAAAATCTGGTATGACAGAAATAGTCTTGAATTAGTGAAGAGGTCCTGCTATCTATATAAGGATGAGATGTTGAATCAATTAGTAATGATTTCAGCTACAAGCAACTGGAAACCCAAGTTATGGTGGCTTAAACAAATGGGAAGTTACTTTCCCCACATAACAAGTCCCAGTTGCTGGGACTGAACCGAGATAGGGCTCTGAGTTGGCATCTTAGTGGCATTCTTGGCCTTTCCTTCCTGCGTATCTCCTGTGGTTACAAGCTGGTTGCTGCAGCTCCAGACATCACATCTCCATTCAAGACAGAAAGAAGCAGAAGTGGCAATGCGAGTGACTGTTCCTCTTATCTGGAAAGCAAGAACTTTCCTAGAAACCCGCAATAGAATTCCACTGATGTCCCAGTTGTGTCATGTGGCCACCCCCCACATCAAGGGAGACTAGGAAAGCAGGCGTGGGCTTTTAGCTTCTGTGGTTGAGGTGGATGGGGCAAGAGAATGGGCACTGGGTGTTGGGATAGCCAGGGAGCAGTGCCTGCCACAGTTATCTCTAGAGCTTTGCATTTGCATCTGGTTTGGGAGCTCTCAGGGCTGCCTCTGTGTTGCGGCCGTGGTCTGCTTCGGGGCGTGGTTATGGAGGAGCCCTCCTTTCATTCACTTAACCTCCAAATTTTAAAGGCAATGTCTGGTGTGAAAAGTACAGGGAGCCCTGAAATATAAAAATGCTTTATTAAGGCCATTCTGTGATCTATTTGATTCTTTTTCTTCTCATCCCCCACCCAGTCTTCCTAAGATTGTTTGCTTTGTGAAATGTTAAAAGTGATTTCAGCCACTCTCTCTGTGAAAAAGAAAACTTGCAGTGGGAGTATCTGAAGACCATGAATTAGTCTTGGCAGAGATGTGGGCGGCGTCGCGTGGGCAGCACTGCTGAGGCGAGAGCAGGGGAGGAGGATGGCTTGGAGCCTTCTGTACAGCGAGCACAGGGATTCAGCATCTGGTGGAATGCCTCAGTTCCTGACAGCAGGGTGACAATTGGAAGGACAGTCCAACACAGAGAGAGGGCCTCCCAGTTCAACTTTTCTAATAGGTCTGTGTTTTTGATTTCTCCTGCTGCCTCCAGTGGCCCCTGTCGGCTGCACTGCAGGCCCTCAGCCCCTGGGCACCGTGCACAACCATGATGGTTATGTTTACCATGTTTGCAGGAGATACTTGGCAACTGCTATAATGTGAACACAGTCTGTGATCAGGGCTCAGGCCTTTATTTACACCATCTGACTTAACCCTCACATTCATCCTTTGAGGGTTGGTACTCACTTCTCCCCATTTTACTGATGAGGAAGCTGAGGCTAACGCTGGTAATACGTGACAGCTCTGGGGTTTAATTCCAAGTGCCTGAGGTCTCCTAACAGGTGGTCTCTACTGCTCCTCTGGTGGTCCGAATTCATGTGTTCTTTCCTGAGATGTTATTGAGTGCCTGGCCAGCCCTGGGCTGGGTGCTAAGAGTACAAACGAGAGAAGTTGAGGTCCCTGCTCTTAAGGAGCTTAGAGGCTAGGGCCAGAGACAGTGGTGGATGTGAGCCGTCCCAACCCAGTGGGATCCCGTCACACTGCAAGAGAGTGCAGGGGAGACGAGGAGGAGGAGCCCCAAGTTTGCGCAGTGCTCTGTGGAAGTATCACCCAGGAGGTGATGAAAGATGGGGAGTGCAGCTTGTCTGCAAGGGAGCATCTTGTTGCCTTCTAGACGTGCAGGAAACTTTATCCTTCACCAAGTGTTTCCAAGTAGGATTTCTGCTGGTGAGAAGCAGATGGGCATCAGAGAGCTGTTACGAAATCGGTGGGAACGATTTCCCTGCCTCCTTTGTGCCCCTCCTCTCCTGATTTCACCTGTGAACTTACAGGTAAAGCGGAGCTACCTTTACAGAACGCACTGGTCTTGTTCTAGCCTGCAGAGCAGGAAAACAGGGGGCTGGAGGGTGGGAGGGAGGGAAGGGAAGGGCAGTTTGTGCCAGGAGCTCTTTGGGGAGATGGAGGAGGATGCTAGGGCAGAGAGACAGCCTCAGGGGAGCAGTGATGCAAGTGTCTAGCCTCCAAGAGTCACCTGCGCTCTGGAATGGAGACCCTTGGGACTCTTGGTCTAATTCTGAGGCTCTGGGTTGCTTATGAAAGCATACGGCTGCCCCCTGGAAATTGGGCCCGTTGCCGGCTTTCTGCTCCTGTCCTCCTATCCTGTCTCAGCCCCAGAAGAGAGGCTGGCTCACAGTTAATGCCAGGAAATGCCTCTGGGTAACAGCACCCCTGTCACCTCTGTGCTGCTAGGGAAGCTTTGCAAAGGGATTGGTCCCACCTTGCCCTCTGCCCCCAAGAAAGCTCCTCAGATGCAGTGCCTCCTCCTGTGTGTGCATGCCGGCCTTCATGTGGTAGGGGACACACAAATAACATGTTGGCAGAGGAGGCAAAATGGCAGAACCTAGGGGAGCGAATGAGAAACATTTAACGAGCTGTCAGCTTCTCTGCAGAGCTCTGAGGACACAAGCCAGGGCTAGGATTTAATGATGATAATGCTTGGGTTTATCTACTACAAGGTTTTCTCTTAAAAGCCTGTGGCTTTGAAGCTCTTATTGCATTCATCCCTGCTGTGCCCCTCTGTGGCCAGTCAGGGCTGAGGGTGGCCTTATCCCTCCCCCTTTTAAAAGATATTTTATTAGTTACTGAGTGGTAGGAGGCAGAGCCCATACTACACCCCTGAACTCTCAAACCAGTGCTGAGCCACATGCCCAGAGCCCTCTGCCTCCCTGCCAGAATTCTCCCCTGGGTCCTTCTGGTTCTTTCGGAAACAGCAGGCTCTGCTCCCAGTGCCTGGGATCTGGTTTTGACTCCTGTGTCACAAAGCTGATTAATTGTTAAATTCTGCTCCTTCTCACGTGCTATCTCCTACTTCTGTTCTCTGTTTTCCCTACCTCTCCAGGTTCTTTTCTCTCCGAAGCTGTCGTAAGTTGAACTCTGTTCTTCTCCACCCTAATCCTATCCTCTCAGCCCTCCCCAGGTGCACCCTGGCCAGGGTAGCCAGTGCCAAGGGGCACAGGTGGGAGCTGTTTCTGGGAGAGCCAGCGCTCAGCCCCTCAGAAGTTCTTCTGGGAGTGGCATGGGGCAGGGGCAGGAGGGAGCAGAGGCCATAGGAAAGTAGGCAACTTGAGGCTGGCGGTCGCCTGGTACTTCTTCCCAGGCCAGCAAGAGGCTGCCTCAAGTAGAGGGAGTAAGCTCCTTAATAACAGCCGGGGCAAAAGGGACACTGCTGGGAGGAGGCAGCTGCCGGCTCTCAGCAGGCCACAGAGAGAACTTCTGCCTGGAAAGGTGCACCAGCATTGGTGCAGGGCTGGGCCCCAGCTCTGGGATTTAGAAACCGATGGTGTTTCGAGATGATACAGAGATGATACAGGCAGTTATGTTTCCTGTCCCTAAATGCAGGGCCTTCCTGCCCACTCTGGAGCGTCCCCCACCAATGCCTAATCACATCTGCAGGTGGTCTCTGTTAGGCTGATTCTCTGTGACCACCTTATTTCCCTTAGCGCTTTGTCCTTGCCCACACCCCGCTGTCCCTCCCTGTCAGGCAGGAAAGAGCTGCGCCTGCAAACCCACGCCAGGGGCATGAGGTGAAAGCGCGCTTCTGAGGGACATGCAGTCTCCAGGGCAGCACACGCGCGCTGCAAGCAGGAAGGTTTTCATTCTTTGTTTTGTTTCCAAGATGGAGGGAATGACTGCAAAGGGAAAATGGAAGAAATAATTTAATAGTATACTTTTTATAGTATATTGACAATAAAATGAATTGTAAATTTGATCAGGAAAAAATAAAGATAGAACTAAACATATGTCTTGCTTTTAAACCCTGAGTAGGCTTTCTGAGCTCCTGTTTTGGAGTCAATAGGCCTTCTGCCTTCTCACCTGGATTCCATGGGAAGAAAGGGATTTATTTAGCCCCTTGTTGAGGGGTCTCAGGGCTCGCTAGGAAGGGCTGGTGAATGTCACCAACGAACCTCTTTAGCTTAGAGAATCATTTGACTCTTAAAGCTAGAAGAAACTTGAGAGAATGTTTAGCTCCGGGTCCCCCACATTGAGCTAAGAGTCCCTGCCCTGATCTGAGCAACATAAAAGCAAGCAAACAAACCCATCATGTTTGCCTTTACTGCTGCTTGAAATTACAAAATCAATATGATGTCTAAGAACAAATTAAAATAAAGGAATAAGGTGATGCTTTATTTCAAACAGCCCACGTTCTGGCCTCCTCACTCCTCCCCAGGGCGCTGACTGCCACCCCAAGGTGTGTGTCCCATCCTTGAAAATTACTGACCCAGCCCACGCCTCGTTTCATAACCGAGGCACCCAAGCCCAGGGAAGAACCAGTTCTGGTCCTGCTTTCTTTCCCCTGCTCTTGAGGACTAGTTCCCAAGCAACCGAGCATTTCTGAGAACCGTGTGGGGACAGTAGACAGTCGGCCTGTGTTGCAGGAAGGCAGGACATTAGCCACTTAGGAAACGCAGTAGGTACAGAGAGAGGGCACAAATGGCCGGGTAATGGAAAGTGCGCCGAATAGAGGTTTTCTGGTTTGTTCTTGATGGGATTGGCTTGTTGGCCTCTCAGAGCTAGAGCTTTGTTGTGCTCTGCATCATTATTCTCCACTCTAATGCCCTGTCTTCAGTGGGGGCCTTCTGAGCCTAGCTGCGTAGAGAACAGTGAGACTGATGCAGTGGCTGCCGCTATTAAAGAAGCAAACAGTTAGTAACAGAAACATATGTGTCAGTATTATTTTTTTTTCAAAGTAAGTGTTCTCTTATAGAAAGAAAGAGTCTTTCACAATATCTTTCCATTTCTGTATATATTATGCTTCCCATTCCAGGATGGCTAGCTTTGAGTGTCAGATTCGCTGGAGACAGATTGAACAGAGCTGTAATAAGTTGAGAACTCCAGAGAAATGCACTATGATAGTTTAAAAAGAGTATATTAATAGCATGATCTTAACTATGTAAAAATGTGTGTCCAGGCACACATACTCATGCTACATTTTATCCATCCTGACACGCAATTAGTTTTAAATTAAATGCACCACAAGAAAGAAAAACACTGTCAATCAGTTGTAAGATATCGTTGATCGTAAGATGTGTCCCAGTTTCAGAATTTGTGGAAAAAACGTGCATCTTCAAATCAATGGAAGGTAGGATATAAGTAGGATAGAAGGATATAGAACAACAGTCATCTCCCAGGGTGCTTAAATTGATTGTGGATAATTGTTATTTTTCTTTATCCCTCTGTCCTTTCTAGGCTTTTCATAAAAAGATTAGTATCATTTTGATAATCATAAGAGAAAACAGCATGATATCAGGGCAATGTCATCATTTATTTACGCATCATCTTCAGACCTGAGTGCCTTGGAAAGGGATGGATGATCTTACATTCTTGGGAGTTTCATCCATGGGCAGGCTTCCAACTTGAAGATAATTGAGCAGAATTCTACTAGGACTACTGTTACCATTTTGTTTTTCATAATTAGACCAATAGAAGCTTTCAATCTTGCCCCCAAGACTCCTCTTTCCTGGAATAAGACTACCTTTTCAGGGGACTAGTGCCAGAGATTGGGCTGAAGGTGATTTTCAACTTGTAGCTATTTAATTATTCCCTATTTAACCCCTCTCCTTAGGGCTGCAATTACAGTCCCTCTTTTGTCCTGTGGACCCAGGGGCAGGCAGTGAGGTGACAAAAGTGGCCTGTGGGAATCAGAAACAGTCTCATCAGACAGGTGGCACTGTAGTTGGGAGAGTTCAGTCTCTATCGATAATCTGCATTCTTAGGAAGGTGGTGGTGACATGTCCGAACCTACAGTCACCATCTTGGAAGTTAGTGGAATTAGAACTGTTCTGCTGCTGAAAAGTTAGGGTTACCAGGGTAGGGGAGGAGGGAGAAGACTAATAAGTGGTATGCATGTATCCTTGAGTGGATATATGCATAAGAGATTAGCCAAATTTGCCACCACCTTGGCTTCCTGGTTCCCACATCCTTTACTGATCCTTTCCCACAGAGCACGCACAGGGGCCATGCAGTGGAGCGCCCAGGCTTTCATTCCCTCATGGTCATTCCTGGGAGGCACATTCTTCTTTCCAGCATCAGCGACAGTGTTTATGTGTGTAAGAGTCCTTTTATTGGAAGGTATTTTATAGCAGTTGCTTTGTCCCCCTCTTTCATGTAGCTCTGGGAGTATGCTTGATGCATGTGTGGGCTGTTTGGTGCCTCTTTTGTTCTTGCCCCTGAGGTCCCTGAATTCACAGCTTGTTGGCAAGTCATATACCATTAGCAGGGTGCCCTGCTCAGAACTAAATGTTTCTCTGCTGGGTTAACAGCACCTTCCCTGGAGTCCATACTCTTAGATGGCACAGTTGTATCTGTAAATAAATGTCTTGCATTGAGATGCTACAACAAATGGATTTTCTAGAAATACATACCACATTTCGGAGAGAAGTTGAAGTAGGCCTATCATAGAGAGACTTTTATATTTATGTACTTCTCATTTTTTCTCAAAATTCAAACAATGTAGACATCACACCAAATGAGTTTTTTAGCGTATAATCTTCATGCATAATTTCATGCCAGAGTCAAAGTTGGAGAGGGGGACTTTAGGGTATAAGAGAAAGTTTATTCTGCTAGAATATTCTAGAGGGGATATCTACATTTTTAAACATTTTGGTGCCTTCAGAATTGGTTTTTCTTCATTAGAACTCAAATATATATCGTGTTGTTAAAGTGATTGCATCGAAATGATTCCAAAAAAAAGAGAGAGTAAAGAAATCTTGGCAATAAGAATTAGTTTAGAAAAATATATACAAATTATAATTCAAAAATAATTGCTAATCAAATCACACTGATTTAGAAGTATGCTAAGTGTTAAGCTTTTTAAAAGTGTACATTTTAGCTGGGTGCAGTGGCTCACAGCTATAATCCCAGCACTTCGGGAGGCCAAGGAAGGAGGATCACTTGAGTTCAGGAGTTCAAGACCAGCCTGGGCAATATAGCGAGACCCCATCCCTACAAAAAATTTTAAAAATTAATTGGGCATGGTGGCACCTGTAGTCCTAGCTACTTGGAAGGCTAAGGTGAGAAGATTGTTCAAGTACGGGATTCGGAGGCTGCAGTGAGCTATGATTGCACCACTGCACTCCAGCCTGGGTGACAGAGCAAGACCCTATCTCTTAAAAAAAAATAAAGTACATTTTAATATTTTAATTAAATGTTATCATTAAATCTTGCCTCTTCCATTCTGTCTCAAATCTGTGTTCAGCTCTTAAGGTTCTTGTTTCTCAACTCTCCACTTGTTTTAAAAGGTCTGTACTTCTCAGTTTGCTTAAACTTTTTTTTTTTTTACGAGGTATTCTAAAATGTATCATGTTTTTTAAACCACTTCTGGAATTCTCATTTGTGGTCATTTTACACCTTGTTATTCATGCTTTAGCTCATGCACATCCTCTCTTGGGTAGTATGGATTTTTCCTAGCATTATTTCTGCTTCTTTGAAGAGAGAGTCAGCTTAGCCGTGTTATATTTAATCTTCTTTTTATCCCCAGCTTTTTAATTTTAATCTTTCTCGTTCTTATATCACTAAAACCTTTTTGATTGGATGGTGCTTCCAGCCATCTCTTATTGGTGCATATTCTTAAATGCTGACTCACATTCAGACTCATTAATCTACAGTTCTGTTAAAAGATCTTCATTCCGGTGGTGTACGCATAGAGCAACGGTTGTCTTTTTCAGACCCATCCTAGCAAAAATTATTCTATGACCCCTTTGCAAACCACACTAATTCTATATAAGCTAAATAATAACCACAGGGAAACTTTACCATTTTACTTCAGATGATTATTAACCAGAGTAATTCTTTGTAAAAATTGAATGAGAAACCCACTTCTATCATTAATTTCTAGTTTTTGCATCTGGAAGAGTATCTTTTGTTTAATTTACTTAGAGATACCTGAAAACTGAGCCCAGTGGTCCCAGAACAATCAGATCTGGATAATGCATTAGCTTGGATCTGCTGCTGACTAGTTTAGTGAGTTTAGGGAAATCACATGACCTCTCAGAAGCCCATTTTTTAATTGATTAAATGAGAGAAATTGAATAAATTAATGGTTTTCAACTTGTGCCCAAACGTTGGGAATCAATAGGGAAGAATTAGAGGAGAGAGAGGACACCTCTTTTCAACTCCTATGTATTGGGTTCCCTCGTATTTTATTTGAAAGGGATTTCATAGCACTTTTAAAAAGAATCTAAAAACCTGCTATTTCCCTAGGTTTTTGTATTCTGTGAGCCAGTAGGATTTCTATAAATTGAAGTCGGCCAGGGTAGGGAAGAGAGGCAACCCTGTCTGCCAGATGTAAGGACATGAAATGAGATGAATACCATCTGCTGTCACAGTGATTGCAACACCAAAAAAAAAAAAAAATAGAAAGGATGTAATCTCAACAAAAACAAACAAACAAAAACAGCTCTTCGGATTGAACATTTGCGGCACTAGAACTACTTGCATCATTCTTGTTCTGGGGGAGCCTTGGTCTGGGCCGGCCCAGGGAGGAAGGAGAGGTTGTTAGGAGCTGTTGGGCAAGGTGCACTCTAAAGCCCTGTTCATCAAAAAAAAACAGTCATGAATAATGTGTTTATTATACAGTGGAGCCTAAAAAGAGCTTGCTTTGAGATGTTGATTTCATTTGGTTAATTTTAAAAATCTCTTTTGGTTTTTAAAAATATTCATGGATTTAGTTAGCTTTTAAGCAGGCATTTCCCCAGAATTAGCATATAAAAACATTCATATTTCATTCTATCTGAATCTTTTGTCCTCATCAAGATCTGTCTATTTTAAGCAAAGCACCTCCCCAAGAAGTTTTCCAGCCTTGACAATTCAATCTAGAAGAAAAAACACAATGAGAGGCCTTATGTACTCACTAGTGGCTCAGTAATGCAGGAGGAGGAAGGGATGTAAAAGTGCTATCAGAATTGAATCCAGTCAACTCCGAATTTTCTGTGGCAAGGAAGGATAGAGTAGGAGATGGAGCTAATCTTCAGATCATGTAATGAGGGTTTTATATGATAGAAAGATACCAGATCCCATCAGGCCACATACAGGTTTGCTTAAAAGTTAAATGGAATCTCATTGGTCTTTGGAGAGGAAAAGCCGTGGGTCATTTTCAGAGTTTATAATGTACTAATTATGTGCTTGTTGACATTTAAGACCTCCTAATCACTCCAAAAATTGAACAGCATTTTAGAGTGCATAATTTTATCAGAAGATTAACGGTTTATTAACATATTAATATGTTTAAGATTTTATACTTTTGCTACAATATGATATCAAGGCAGCACAATATCACCTTATATATATATCAGGATATTGAAACTTTTATAATCCATTGATAATGAATCAGGAAACTTGCAAACAACATAAAGTTACTCTGGTTAATTGAAGCCAAAAAGGAACAGATCAGAAGAGGATCAGGTTACTCACAATCAGCTGACAAGACTGGAGATCCAAGCTCAGGCAGGAATTAGGGGAGAACAAGGGCACGGCCAAGATCTTTCCCCCAAAATGGTCTGTTTAAGCCATGGCTGCCATTGGTACCAGCATCTCCAGCCTCTTAGTTCTGGTGTGGCATTTAAACCAGTTGATGCCGTGCCTCTGGGCCATGTGACAATGTTCTGAGGCTATACTGAGCCTATGATTGGTTACACTCTTGAGCTTCGGCAGGGAGGGGAGCGGGATGGGATAGCAAGTCTATCCCCTTTCAAGCTTCCAAAGTTGGTGGTGCAGCCCTGCCGCTCACCTGTCTTGCAGTTCTTCCCTGAGAAAGAAGGGACTTCAGGTGCTGGGCAGCCAAAACAATAGAAGTTCACAGTGTCATTGGGGACAAGTTATCAGAAAGATGTATTATAGTTGAATGAGGGCTGAGTAATGAAACAAGGGACTTGAGGCTTTGGCCTGGCTCCAGTTAGCTAAGTGACGTTGGGCAGATTGCTAAGTCTCGCTGGGCCTGTGTGTTCTTTTTTATAAAGATGAGATTGTGATGACAACCTCAGCCCTATGGCTCGAAGCCCAGAGTCTTCCTTCTAGGAATAAAACAAAAATATAAATAAGATAATAGAAACAGACAGATCTCTATTAAGTGCCTCTTAGAGAATGATAACTGAAACCATCTCAAATATAGATATGGAAAAGCTGACTTTAAGTACTGGTGTTAGAAAGCAGTAATTGCATAGTAGAGTATAAGACTGAATATGGACTCAGGAGTCAGCTACATCCTGCTTTAAGTGCTGCTTCCACAGTTCTGCCCCATACTGTGGGGGAAATTTCTGAGACTCATTTCCTCTTCTGGGAGGTAGAGATACTACTACTTGACTTGTGATCTTGTTGTGAAGATTAAGTGAGGCAGCATACATAAAAGTGCCTGGTACTTAGGAAGTATTCCACAAAGGTTATTACTTCCCTTTCCCTTCCTAGGTGCCTGGGGTCTGGTGCTGCGATACATCTCTCTGATCTTCTCCCTGGAGTAGAGGGAATTACATGAGAATTTAATGAGCATTTGCCCAGGACTAGGCACAGTGCTAGACTCTGGGCCAGGCCCTCTGTAGAATATAAAGGTCAGAGTCTGCAGTTAAGTGATAGGGATCACAGGCCAACATTTCCCTGTGCCATACTCTCTGAATTCAGAGCAGGAACAGTTGTGATCTACATAGTACCAACCTTAGCAGTAAGTGTTTGCTTTGTTTTCATATTCTATTATAAAAAGAATAAATACAGATAACCATATGAAACAAATATGTAACTTATTGAATTATTTTATAGCAACCATGTGCATAGATAGATGACAGATATGGAAAATGCTCTGTTAGTCTTATTAGAATAAGAATCTTTGTCCTGTAGCAGAAAGAACACTGTTAGTAAAATCTGGCTTCTAGTCCTGGCTCATCAATTCCTGTGACCTTGTGTGGGCCACATAACCTCTCACTACGGAAATTCATTCATCTGAAAATGATCTACCTTATTACCAGAGTGTGTGAGAAGACATATGTGTAAAAGCACTTTATGGATTGTAAAACACTAGACAAATAAAGTATTTGCCTGTATTCACCATAATGCAATTAGGAATTATAAATTAGAATCTTGGGCAGGCACAGTGGCTCACTTTGGGAGGCTGAGGCAGGGGGATTGCTTGAGGCCAGGAGTTCAAGACCAACCTGTGCAACATAGTGAGACCCTGTCTCTGCAAAAAATTTTAAAGTTAGCCAGACATGGTGGTGCACACCTGTAGTCTCAGCTACTTGGAAGGCTAAGGCAGGAGGATCACTTAAGCCTAGGAGTTGGAGGCCATAGTGAGCTATGATCACACCACTGTACTCCAGCCTGGAGGATAGAGTGACACCTTGTGTGTAATGGATAGATTAGATGATAGATAGATAGATAGGAATCTTCACATTACAGATGTATAATTTACTTTTAAATCCATCTGTTGAAAGAACATGTCTCATCGTCAAGTAAGGACTGACATGGCTTGAGGCCATGGAGAATAATTTATAGAAAGACCTCCCTTTCATAGGAATTTAGGATTACAAGTAGAAAAATTAAGATGAAAATCAATAATGTGTTTCTAATAGCAAAAGTTTACACAAACTAATACAATGTTTCCCTTATACTAATTTTTGTTTTTTAAATGCAGAGATATAATTTATAACAGCCTTTATATGATATCATTGAATTTTGGAACACCCATGAATGGCATATCTTAGAGTTTGAAAATTCATGAACTTGAATTTAATTTTGTTAGTTCCCAGACTGTGGGAGAGAATGCACTAAACACATTTGCCAAAGCTGTGAATTGTGATCTTTCCTTGATAATTTTCTTTTCTCCATGAAACCATGGCCCACTCAGAATGGAGAAGTCAGTCAAACCCATCTCACGGAGTTGAGTCATGATGAGCGCTTCTATTTCTAACCCATGCTGGCCTCCTCTGACTTGGCCTAACCCTCCTCTCGTGTCCCCACTGCTCCTACCTTCACAAGATCCACATCATTTGCTTTCTCTTAAATAAGCTCTGTTCCTCACTTCTCTGTTCTCCTTTCATTCCCACAGGCCATGCAGGATGCGTTGGCAGACCTTCCAGAATGGTATGGAATAAAAGGCATGCAGGCCCACTGGATCGGGGAGTGTGTGGGCTGCCATCTGGACTTCACATTAAAGGTGATCAAGCAGTAGCTCTAGCAATTCATGCTTATGAATCTCCTGCATTTGGGACCCATTGACTAAACTGGCATCTGGGGACTCTGCAGCAGCACTGTCCAGTAGAAAGCTTTACATTTTCTAGTAGCCATATTTTTTTAAGTATGCAAAGAAACAGGTGAGATTCGTTTTAATAACATTACTATATTTAACCCATTATATCCAAAATATTATTGTTTTAAAATGGGATCAATAAGAAAAGGTTTATTAAAGAAATAGTTTACATTCTTGTTTTAGTACAGTCTTCAAAATTTACTGTATTCTACAGTGATAGCACATACTAGCCAACTGTCAAGTGCTTCATAGGCACATATTGCTACCGGCTACCATATTGGATGGTGCAGATACAGTGGATCTTCTAGGGGTCCATGAATTCCCTGAAATTACGTTCAGAATGTTTGTGTGGGCATTTTCCTGAGCAGTGGATCCATAGCTGTCATTGTATTCTCAAAGGTGTTCATGTCACAAAGCAGGTGAGAAGCCAAGAGAGCAGAGGCAATTGTAACACCATTTCTAAACTAGGCAGACTTAGAGCTGTTAAGGAGTATGTTCCGGACTGCTATGGAAGCACTGTTGAAAGTTAACAACATAAGGCCCACCTACGCTGGAGAGTGCCCCTAAAAATTTTCTCTTTGTCTCTACTGACTAGAGAGTTGTTCTATAGCCATTTCTTACCTGGGTGTTCTTTGTTATCCTTCTGATTTCTCCTTTTCTCGTCAAGAATTTTGTGCTGTGTTTATTTAGCTTCTCACCCCACCCTTACCTTAGTCCCCATCAAAACCTTCAGAGGAGGAAGCAGCAGGCAAGAGACAAAGTTGGCTTACCTTTCTAGACTCTTCTCTGCTGACAACTGTACCTGGTATTGAGCACCTGCTGCTTGCCACTGAGCTCATATTCCCTGTGGAGTCTCCATAGAAGTGATCCAACTCTCTCCAGCTGCAGACATGGGAACCTTCCCGTAAGGGAGTGTATACTTTGGAAACCTTTCAATAACAAGCCCTGGACTGAGCTGTCTCTCTTCCTGCTTTCCTGAGAAGGTGGCATGAAATTCAGTCCAGCCATGACTTTTGTTCAAACTTGCAGGGTCATCTCTTTTCGGGCCTCTTCGTTAGCCTTGGTCTGGTCCTCATATCGAAAGTCTTTGCTTCTTAGGTAGCATTAGGGATGTGGGTCTCTGAGCCTCTCGGCTGCTGTGCATGGAGAGTCTTCTACACTCTCTCCCTTGCCCAGCATTTCATTGTGAAAATGTTTTCATCTCCATGGACCCATCTGAAAATGAGATGGGGCAACATGCTGTCTTGGGGAGGAAACATACTCAGTCCTACAGGGACCATGTGGCCATGCCTCCATGTCCCAATCCTGGCTCTGTAGGTGATACCTAATTGGCACTTGGGCCATGTAGTGGACCGTCTTTTAGTTCATTGGCACTCTGTTAATGTGTTTGAATGAATGCGTGAAGGAAGTAGCACCTGTCCTCTCTGTGTCCTCCATTTCTGTCATATAATTGGCACTCAGTTGATGCCTCTAAGGTATGCTTCTTCCCTGAAAGGTATTTTAACCAGCTCAGTTGTGAGCTCAGCCCAGGCTATCCTTTTGTTCTCTCTTTAAGCCAGTAATAACTTTAGCAACTTTTTGTTTTTGTTAGAAAAGTAGATACCTTTATTTTTTTACTATACCCTTAAATCCTTGAGGACAATATAGCTCCTTTTTTCAGGACAGAAACAATACAACACTGATAGTTATTTTTGATTTGTCAGTGTGTTTGAATAAAGCTTTTTGAGCATGCTTTGACCCCCTTCCATTTGGGACCACCCACACACTAAGTGGTGGGCCCTGGGAAGGGCTTCTGAGACAGGAACCTCGGTCCTCTTCCCTCCCGCCCTTCTCAGTCCCTGCTGGGCACTGTCTCATTCTCTGTAGCTCTGGTCCAGAGGTCAGAAGCTGTTGCCACTGTTTGGGAATGAGGAGGGAAGGGGAAGCAGACGTGGTTGGAGAGGGACACAACCCAAAGAGGGCTTAGAAATGAAATAACTCTTCTTTCCTCCTGCCAGGTTGATGGGCAAGTCACAGGAGAAAAGCTGACCGCCTACACAGCCACCCCCGAGGCCATTTACGGCACTTCCCACGTGGCCATCTCCCCCAGCCACAGACTCTTACATGGGCACAGCTCTCTGAAGGAAGCCTTTCGGAAGGCACTTGTCCCTGGCAAAGGTGAGCTGGCAGTGAAGGCTGAGGCGGTAGGATTGTTTCCTTACGTTGGACAGTGATTCACAGAGTTCCCAGTCCCCTCGTATGTGTCATCGTATGTGGTTTGTTCTTCACCTTAGCTTTATTTTTTATTTTTTTATTTTGGAGCATGAGGATAAAAATGAGCTCTGAAAACATTAAATTGCTTTCCCCTGGTTTCACTGTGAGTTTCTATTTTGTCTGCATCTTGCTTCTGATTGAAAGCTCAGCTCTCTCCCTTTCAATATAATCTAAATTTAAAGTGCTTTTCTGGTAGGAATAGAATCTCCTCCTTAATTTATAATTCTGCCATCAAATAAAGCTACATCAACAGGGACTAGAGGGAAGCCAGTGAGAATGAGAGAAAACTTTTCCAACCACGTAATTTTATTATTTTAAAGAGTTCACATGGTCATCTGAGCAGACAGAGTCCTCAGTACAGGTCTTTCACAGCTCTGCTTTACGAGTGGATCGAGCTGACCTAGAATTAGCATATCAAGTTGTAATTGGTCCATGAAGACTTGGGGGGTGCTTATGCGTTAGTCGGGATTCTGTGGTTGCAAGCAACAGAATCCATCTCTGGCTAACCCAGAGGAAAAGGGGAACACGCGAGAATGCTGTGGGGAAGCTCGCTGACTAGAGGAATAGCTCAAAAACCAGTCTGGAAGAGGAGTGGGCAGCCCTGAGGGTTTGGGGAGCAGAAAGTAACAGTCCCTTGAGTGCCACTGTCATAGTAAATCTGCCCTAACTCTGCCTTCGGTACTTCCAGCACTTGTTTCAAGGTGTCTGATCAGTGCAGCTGTGGCCCTTGGCCTTTTTCTTGACCAAGTGAAGGCCAGGCAACGTCCTTGATGGACCACCAAGACTGTAACCAGTGAAGAAGGGGTAGGTCTCCAAAACAAACTTAGGGGCTCTCAGCGGAAGAAGTTGGGTATGGAGACTAGGCAGACAAAAGGAGGTCCATTACCAGTTTAGAAATAGATCTCTGGAGTAATTTAAATATTTCTATAAAAATCTCATCTCTGTTCTCTTCCATAGACAATAAACATTCCAAAGTACACCATCTGAATTATTGGACTCTGAAATGCATGGTGTCCCTTTGTATAAGGAAACATTTTGTAAAATTTTGTAATGATTATTTTGTAAATAAAGATACATTCAGGGGGATGGAGGCCAGGCGAGATGGCTCACGCCTGTAATCCTAACACTCTGGGAGGCCGAGGTGGGAGGATCGCTCAAGGTCAGGAGGTCGAGACCAGCCTGAGCAAGAGCGAGACCCTGTCTCTACTAAAAATAGAAAGAAATTATCTGGCCAACTGAAAATATATATAGAAGAAATTAGCTGGGCATGGTGGCACATGCCTGTAGTCCCAGCTACTCGGGAGGCTGAGGCAGTAGGATTGCTTAAGCCCAGGAGTTTGAAGTTGCTGTGAGCTAGGCTGATGCCACAGCACTGTAGCCCGGGCAACAGAGGGAGACTCTGTTTAAAAAAAAAAAAAAAGAAAGAAAAGATACATTTAGGGGGATGGACTCGCTTGAAGCTCTGACTGGGGGGTGGGGCTAAACTTTTATACCCCCATAATATGCTGAAATAAGAAAAATAAAAAATAAAATACACACCTACCCACCTTCATTAATTCCAAAACAATAAATTTTCCTCTATTAAAATAAAAAGATATATTTAGCTACAATTTCCCATTTTAGCTAGGTATGGCAACTTTTGGGATACCCCTATTATTATTTGTCTAACAAAAATGTTTTGGATGGTGATATGAAGTTGCCATTTTTGAAATAACCAGAATGAAACATTTCCTGATACCAGGTTGGAGAGAGAGAGACAATGTCATCTCAACTTCCCTCTGCTTAAAACTTCCAGTTGTTCACTTACAGCATTAAAGATTCAGATTAGTTAGCGCTTCCCAAGAGGCTGCTGTGCACTCTCTTGGGGATACATAGATGAGCCATTTAGTCTTAACTGTGAGTGCTCCTGGGGGGTCAGAACGGAGGACAGCCAGATGCATACGTCATTCACCCCACACAAGGCAGGTGTCATCTGTTGGTTTCACCTCTTTTTGTTATCTGTTGGAATAGAGAAAAGACTCTTTTGAGTTAAAATTTCAGTGTATGCCTATAAAGCCCAATAGCCCTATCTCTCTCAGGTTTATTTTCTGTACTTACTCAAAAGAAAGATTGGATTCTTTTCAACTGTTCGGTTTAAAGGGAAAACTCACAGTTTTTACTCTCATGAGCAATTTGAGATTCCTTGAGGGCTATAATGGTTGAATAATATCTAAAACTGAAAACCTAAAAAATCTAAACATGAAGACCTTACATTTTTTCTTATGGTTAATTTGGAGGCACAAATTAAAATTAAGTAATATTAATAGGAGATTAATGAGCTAATAAATTATAAAAGGTAGAGTTCCTGAGATGAAAGGCACTGTAAAATTCAGAACGTTTCCATATGTAAGAAATTGAGAAATTATATCAGTTTCTACAAACAGCATCGTTTTCATGACCACATGAGTATCAGTACACCTGACTTGGCCTGGTCATTCATTTTGGCACCTTTAGTGCCAAGTGTAATGTTCTACTTGGAATGGCTTATTAGCTACTTTCTCCCCTCTTTTTAATAATGTCTGAAATAATTCCAAATGGATCATTATACTTGGCACTGAATTTTTCCGATTCCAATTTTCAGAGTAAAATTATTCCTTTTGCAGATGTGAATTTATTCAGAATCTCTAGATTAATTTGCATGAGTCCCTGGATTTTGACATGTCACATTACAGTCACATAGGGCCAGTATGGCGCATTGAGTGTAATACAGTTTTCCCAAAGGGTGAATTAAAATTACCCTAGGACTATGGACTTATGCCTCTTCTGGCCTTTGAGGTTAAATTTTAAACCAGAACATCGTATCACTGCTGTCATTTACTATTGCTGACTGGCTTGTTTTTTCCTTGAATGTCAGATTTTGAGGGTAACAAGTGTTAAATCAGTGACCACTGTGGGTCATGGCAGCCCACATTTGTGACTGGATTTATTACTTGTAGGAGTTTAAATTCTCAAACATGAGTTCCTACTGTTCCTAATTTGGTTTCTACATATCAGCTCCTGATTTGGCACAAGATGACCAAGGTTCTGGTCCCAGATCCATCTGGCTGACTCAAGGAAGGTCATGTCACCTTTTGTCATGCTTTCTTGGCAGAGCAAGTGATGGGGCTGTCATTCAGGGTGGTCTTGGAGGGCCTTGTGGGTAAAGAAGGAGCTCTGAGGAGGAGAGGACACACAGGCAGGGTGATGCTTGAGTGGCAGACCAGCTGACCCCATTAGTCGGGGAAAGGGCTGTGAGGACCTCAACAGCCAGAGTCAGAGTGGAGGGAGGGAATAGCTCCGAGGAGTGTGTGGAAGGCAGAAAGGGTGGAGGATCCTGGAATGATTCCCTGATTTCTGGTTCAGCCAACTGGGTTGCTGATGTTATCGACTAAATGTACTGTTTTTGCTTAGCATCCTATAATTTTGTAAAAATTCCTTTAAGAGAGGGAAAAAAGTAAAGTGCTTCCCCAGAGTTCTTGAAATTTAGTTTATTTCCACAATCATTGACGTCGCCTCCTTTTCTCAGCTGACCAGCTCTGACTTAAGTCATGTTATGTAAGCTCTGACTTGATAGGAACTAAAGACCATAAAAGGCATCAGTAGAAAAATATCATCAGAGTTCTAGAAGCTGTTCTTTCTTTTCCTGAAGCCTTTTCTTGCATTCCTAATATTAAAGTATTCTAACCCTGGGGCTTTGGAACAACACGTTTTGGCTCTGAGTCACCAACTGTCTACACAATGCATTTTTTGCCAAAAGGGCAAATGAGGTCTCTATAAAAGGAACGTAGAACCCTGTTGTTATTGACACATTAGAGCACATTAGAGAGCAAGAGCCTCCCTGGAGGCCCCACAACATTAAATAATTAATTGCTCCTATTGTTTTGCCCCTGTCTCCATAGTATCAACATGGGGGTGGGACAAAGGGGTGGGGAGCAGATCTGTAATGCTGGGGTAATGATGTGGTTTTTAACCAAACTGTTTTTAGTAGCGTTCTTTCAGTACATGTTAATCGATGTTATATGGAGAGAAAAGCTTCTGTGGTCAAAAATTCTGGAATAAACAAAAATAGACAGGTTTCTTTGCTCTGGACTTCTGAGAGCCTTGCTCTGCTGGTGTGCACTGCACCTGTCTAAGAGAAGGGGTCATGGGCAACCCTCGTCACACTCACTTGACCTCAGAACCCTGTTTCCGTAGAGTGTCCCTGGGAACTAGTTGCATGGACCATTGCTTTGGTGAACACCAAATGAAAGTCCTTTGTCTGTCTTTCCAGAGGACATGAAAGACCTGCTTTCTTTGCAGTGGGTGCCCTGAGAGCAGAGAACACCTTTTTGTCTGGAATGTTTCCTTTGTAATGACTAAAGCATTCAGCTGTTATCTGACCACTGTGAGAAATTCTTCTGTTTCTTCAGATTTCTCCATGACATTGTTGGATTCCCACATCGCATAACCAGCTCAGGTGTTACAAGAAATGTGGAGAATACTAGACCTGGTTAGGAACTTGAGCTTTTAGTTTGGTCCTTTCTAAGAAATAGGTTTTGACCAGATAGAGCATACAAGTTGCTATTAATATCATGCATTCATTGCAAATATGTTAATATTTTATTACTTTCTCTTATAGTAACTTTATTTAGCTATAATTCACATACCATACAATTCATCCACTTAAAGTATACAATTCTGTGGTTTTTGGTATATTCATAGAGCTGTGCAACCATCATCATGGTCAGTTTTAGAACATTTTCATTATCCCTAAAAGAAATCTCAGGCCCTCTAGCAGTCACCCCCTCCCCACCCATTCCTGACTAATCCCCAGCCATAGGCAACCACTAATCTAATTTCTGTCTCCATAGATTTTCCTGTTCTGGACATTTCATGTAACTGGAATCACATGATACTTGTCCTTTTGTGTCTGGCTTCTTTGACTTAACATGACGTTTTCAAGGTTGCTCCATGTTGTAGTATGTGTCAGTACTTCGTTCCTTTTTATTTCCAAATAATACTCCATTGTATGGATATACCACATTTTATTCATCCATTTATTAGTTAATGGACATTTGGATTATTTCTACTTTTTTACTATTGTGAATAATGCTGCTATGAACATTTGTACAGAGTTTTGCATGGACATGTGTTTTCATTTCCTTGGCTCCATACCCAGGAGTGGAATTGCTGGGCCATACAGTAATTCTGTGTTTGAGGAACTTCCAGACTGGTTTCCAAAGTGGCTTCACCATTTTACATTCCCACCAGTGCATGACAGTTCCAATTTCTTCACATTCTTATCAACACTAGTTACTGTCTGTCTTTTTGATTACGGTTATCCTAGTGGGGGTGAAGTGGTATCTTGTTGTGACTTTGATTTCCGTTTCCCTGATGGCTTATATTGTCAAGCATCTGTTCATGCGTTTATTGGCCATTTATATATCTTCTGTGGAGAAATGTTTGTTCAGGTCCTTTGCCCATTTTTTAATTGATTTCAATTTTAATTTTTATCTTTTTATTGTTTTATTTTAATAGTTCTTTATATAGATACCAGTCTCTTACCAGATATATGGTTTACAACAGTGGTCCCCAACCTTTTTAGCACCAGGGACCAGTTTCATGGAAGACAGATTTTCTACGGACAAGGGTAGGGTGGTCAGGCAGGGAGGCAAAGCTCAGACATATGATGGGTGGGGAGCATCGGTAAATGCAGATGAAGTTTCACCAGTTGTTCTTAATTCTGGGGTTGTCTTTTCACTTTCTTGATGATACCTTTTGAAGCACAAAAGTTTTTCCTTTTGATAAAGTCCAATTTATCAATTTTTTCTTTTGTTGCTTTTGTTTTGGGGGTTATATCTAAAATACCATTGCCTAATCAAAGGTCATAAATATTTATATATTTTGTTTTCTAAGAGTTTTATAGTTTTAGATCTTACACTTGGGTCTTTAATCCATTTTGAGTTTATTTTTTTTTATTTTTATTTTTTTTTTGAGACAGAGTCTCACTCTGTTGCCCAGGCTAGAGTGCCGTGGTGTCAGCCTTGCTCACAGCAACCTCAGACTCCTGGGCTCAAGCAATCCTCCTGCCTCAGCCTCCCGGATAGCTGGGACTGCAGGCATGCGCCACCATGCCTGGCTAATTTTTCTATATATATTTTTAGTTGTCCTTATAACTTTCTTTCTATTTTTAGTAGAGACGGGCTCTCGCTGTTGCTCAGGCTGGTCTCGAACTCCTGAGCTCAAATGATCCGCCCGCCTCGGCCTCCCAGAGTGCTAGGATTACAGGCGTGAGCCACCGCGCCCGGCCTTGAGTTTATTTTATATATGGCATGAAGTAAGGATCCAAGTTCATTCTTTTGCATGTGGTCATATTACTTTTTAATTCATGTTGTCACATACACATATCTTAAAAATCAGACTGCTTCTGCCTCTATTTTCTTGTCTTCACTTTCTGATATGCTGTCAGAAAATGCTTCTTTGTTTTTATGTAGGTTTCACAATTGTCTTTTTCCTGCTGTCACCAACCCCTAGGCCTCAGCCCAGTACTGGTCTGTGGCCTATTAAGAAACAGGCCGCATGTCACCACCTGAGCACAGCAAGACCTCCCCTCGACCCACAACACCCACCCCCTCACCTCAGTCCATAGAAAAATTATCTTCAATGAAACCGGTCCCTGGTGCCAAAAAGGTTGGGGACTGCTATAAGTCAATACATAATATTCTGTCAACTCAATGTACTATGATGTCTTTTTTTTTTTTTTTAACTAAGTTTCCATTTGAAGCTGTACCATGATATCTTAAGTCTTCCTTATCATGTTGAACATTGGCTTTTTCCACGTTTGGGGCTGTTTTGGAAACAGCTATTATGATAATTTACGTCCACATGGCTCTTTGCTTCTGTAGAACTTTCCTTAGGAGACATTCCCAAGAGTGAGATTTTTTTGGTCAAAAGTTAGGAACATTTTTCTAGTTCTTGTTACATGTTGCTTTTATTGGTTTCTGAAAGGACTATATCAATTTACAGTGCCATATCCAATGATATATGAATTTCACTGCAACTTCACAAACATTAGTATTACCCTCCTAAAAGTTTTTGCTAACTTATCAAGTATAAAAATGGTAACACTTCATGATTACTTTAATTTTCTTCCTTCCTTCCTTCCTTCCTTCCTTCCTTCCTTCCTTCCTTCCTTCCTTCCTTCCTTTTCCTTTTCCTTTTCCTTTTCCTTTCCTTTCCTTTCTCTCTCCCTCCCTCTCCCTCTCCCTCTCCGTCTCCCCCACAAGGTCTCACTCTGTTGCCCATACTACAGTGCAATGGTGTAATCATACCTCACTGCAGCCTCAATTATTATGTATTACTTAGGGTATAAGTTTGGTGGCTATGACAGAGTCCTAGATAATCAGGAGCTTATGTATCACCCACATGAAATGCTTGAGTGTGTATGAGGTCTTTATGAGGTCACCAGAGCCAACACTCCTTCCGTCTTCCTGCTCTGCCTTTTTAGAGTCTCACTCTTCTCCATGTTTCTGAGTTTCTCCATACTTCATCAGGAAGAAAGAAGGGGCAGGGAGTGGGGAGAAAAAGGGCTTATGCCTTCCCTTGGAGGGCATGACCTAGCATTTGCTTCTGCACATACCTTGTGGCACACCTAGCTGCAAGGCAGGCTGAACAGTGCTGCCATTAGCTAAACTAAACACTTAGCCATGTGTTCAACACAACATCATATTGCTGAAGCAGAAGAGGAGGCAGATACAGGAGTCCACTAGTAGTCTGTGCCACACTCTGTTTTTCTGGCTTAGACCTCCATGGCTGTGTAATATGCCTATGCTGCTTTCTCCCAAAAGCAGTTCTAGGCATTGCCTAGTGACTTTCTCTCTTACTCCACCACTCCTCACCTTCTAGCCTCCTGATAATATTATATCATAATTGCAGAATTTGCAAATATACATCTCTTCTTTGACAAGGGACAGTATGGAGTCAGAAATAATGGGTCTCCACTTTCAGATGTGAGTCTGCACTTGGCCAGCTCAGGCAACAGGCGCCTCCCAGCTAATACATCGTACCATGGGTGCTGGCTGAACCTCAGCCTTGGAGAGACCTGTTTGGGTTGCTTTTCACTTTTATTTCCACCTCATCTCATCCTGTGCTTCCTGGCACCCACAGCAAAAAAAGATAAGAGCTGGCTTAGATGCCTGTAGAGCCTTTTTTTACCCCTTTAAAACATCAGTCCTAATTCCTAGGCTTACTTTAATTTTGAGGTTTGTAAAATATGTTTTAGATAATTACATGAAGTCCCAAAACATGGCAAGTGTTATAAATAGTGAGAGTTCATAAATTATAACTGTTGTTAGTTGCTTACGTTGTAGATTAACCCAAGGGAACTTACTAATTGTTTACCACCTCTCATCCCTTCTTCCTTTGAGATTTTACTTAGATCTTTATGCTTGCAACCCTGTGTGTATTCAGTGAAGATATGTGCACGTATGGCTTGTCTCCCTGCTGCGGTAGTTGTAATAACCTTCATTCCAGATGACACAATGTTTGGATAAATTAAGTGTTTCATTAGGGCCACATAAATATTGTTCACAACTGAGCCAAGTATACTATGATTACATTTTTCCTTTTTATATAACTTTTTCTTTTTCCTAAAATTCATAATGTCCTCATTTTTTTTCTCAATTGTTTTGTATTATTTGAATTTCTGGCTAAATCTTCCCACATTCTCTCCAGAACTCCTTGGATCCCCTCTCAATACAGTTTGCTATATATTCCAACCTGCCAGATAATCTCTTTGCCTGAAGATGTCCTGTGTTCTGCTCAGATCTAGCTGGTCACTCTCCAGGTCTCTGCTGTACACCTTTCCTCCCAGAACTTCTCTTTGTCTGTGTTCTGTGAATGTCATTAACCTTTTTGCTTTGGTGGATCCCCCATTTCCTGGATCCCATGCCATTCTCTTTTTTGATTTACCACTTCATTTTGCTGGTAAACCACACATCCTCCAGTGTGTCCTAAGAAAAGGGTACATGGGTAGGAATTCTTTTGTCTTAGGATGTCTAGAAATCTCTTTGCCTCCTTTCTGTTCAGTCATTTTCTATTCCTTATCCACTTGTATCTTCACATGTTATGGTTTAGAATTTCAGATGTCTCCTAGTTTCACTACCGATAGATTTTGTGTTTCTCATTCTTCTGTATATTTGAGGTATTTTTCAAAAGTGGTGGAATATCTTACCTCATCATCTGGAAAGCAGAAATGCTATTTTCAATTCTTATGAGCCTGGATGAATATTTTCTTGTGTGCTTGTTTAATCTTTTGATTTTCCACTGGTGTGAATTATCTAGTAATACCCTTCAAAGGACAAATTCTCTAACAATTAGCCAAAACACATAAGTTTTAGTGCTTATTTTTCTCACTTGTTTCCTCTGAGATTCAGATGGTGTTGGTGTTTCAGATGACTGGCATCCACAGTATTTGCTCTCATTTTCAGATTGCCTCACTCCTGTGACGGCTGTGAATATGCTCACCCAGCAGGAGGTCCCTGTCGTTGTCATGGCCAAAGCTGATTTTGAGGGCTCTCTAGATGCAAAAATAGGTAAGCAGCTGTTAAAATGTAATCTCGATAATATATTTTGCAGGTTTGAGATCGAAATACTCACCTGTTGCTATCATCTGGAAGAGCTAACTGTTGATTTCCCTGATCTGTTTTGCCTCTTCGTAAAAATGAAATCCCCCTTCATATAATCATCCCTTATTTAAGAAGTACATTTTGAAAACATACTAAGTGTATTGCACCTTGCTACTTGCTGTTGAGAATAATAAAAAATGCCTGGCCTACAAATCTTGCCAGTAGGGTTAGTTGGTGAGACTTGTACATATGATGTGGGGAATAATACAACTCAGATGAAAATCCAGTTTCAAAAATCACAGAACCAACAGTAACTGCTGAGATGGGGGTTCAAAGCACAAATGATCAATGTGGGCTGGGTTTTTGGTGAAGGCTTTGTGGAGGAGGTGAACTTGAGCTATTCAAGAAAAGGATTGTGAAACAGCAGTAAAATTGAAGGCATATTTAGAACTGTAAATTGGATGTCCTTGGCAGCCTTACTCATTCGTGAGCGTTCTAAACTATCGTCATGCAACAGGAAGTCTGAGAATGAACAAAGACATGGGAACCTAAAGACAGCTTGTCCAAAATCTCCTTCCTTTAGGGTAGACCCATGCACCTCTCTTTACCAACATCGCTACTATGGATTCCAGCCAGTCTCCAGACTACCAAAACCTTGCATAGGAAGTTATTTACACACTGTTTCCTAGCACACAAAAGAAGTAGCATTTCATACTATATTCACAGTCTTTTTCCTCACAATGCTTAGATCAGTTTTTGATGAAGTGGTTTGAAGAAACATCAAAGAAGAAAACCAATGTTATGCTCTTTTGACCATTTTAAGTGTGTTGTTTAAAAAAATAATTTGTTCTGTTATTTTATGCATTTTATAGTTAGTAAAATTTATTAATATAACCAGCCAGGATAAACAATAAAGTAAGCACTTATTGCTGTGGCTTTTGTGCGGGAGGGGGGCGGCCTGTTTGGTTGGTTGGTTGGTATTTTGATTCAAATCACTGACACAATATTGAGAGTTCTTTTTTTTTTGAGACAGAGTCTCACTCTGTTGCCCAGGCTAGAGTGCCCTGGCGTCAGCCTGGCTCACAGCAACCTCAAACTCCTAGGCTAAAGCAATCCTCCTGCCTCAGCCTCCCAAGTAGCTGGGACTACAGGCAGGCGCCACCATGCCTGGCTAATTTTTTCTATATATATTTTTAGCTGTCCAGATCATTTCTTTCTATTTTTGGTAGAGATGGGGTCTTGCTCTTGCTCAGGCTGGTCTCAAACTCCTGACCTCGAGCGATCCTCCTGCCTCGGCCTCCCAGAGTGCTAGGATTACAGGCGTGAGCCACCTCGCCTGGCCGTATTGAGAGTTCTGAAGTGAAAAGAATCAGATTTTTTTAGGTGTGCATGGAAAATTGTTTTTCCTGTTGTCTTGATTTCCCACAGTTGCATAATTAACACTTTCTAAATTACTGCTTTTTGCCCTCCGAGAATAACAAAAGCAAGAACAAATAACCAAGAGGTAAAATGGTATTTTTTTCCATCCTACCTGCACTGTTACAAATAGTTCATGTTTTATGGAACTTCACATGACCAACACCATGGCCTGGAGCATTCTTTATATGGGCAAATAAATTTTGTGGTTATAAAGTCTCCTTTCGAACATTACTACTTATTCCAAACTCTATTGTGGAATGTACTAAATGATTATTTTCCCTTCTTTATGGTAATATTTATTTCTCGCCATTTGTCCTCATCCGTCAGTCCAGTCAACATTTATTCGCTTCATTAGATGCTTTTTGTGAGTAATCTCAGCTAGAACACTATAGAACTTTCCATAATACTACAGAGCTTTTGATCATACCAAAGAGCTTTAGAATATGTCTCCCAAACATTCAACCACCCTTTTAGGACAGTGTTCCAGAGAGGTGGTTCTGAGAGCTGACTTAAGCATTTTGTGCATTACCCTTAGTTTTATATCTCTCGCTTTCTACAAGATGTGTTGCATCCACAAGCATGTCAGCAGTTTTGACAGATGACCCTGCAGCGGGCTCTCAACCGGGGGTGATTTTTGCCATCAGGAGACATTTGGCAATTTTGGAGACATTTTTGCTTGTCACAACTAAGGGAGTACTACTAGCAGGGGCCAGGGATGCTGCTCAACATCCTACAATGTGTAGAACATCCTCTACAACAAAGTCCTTCATGTTAGTGGTACCAAGGTTGAAAAACTCTGGTTACGGAACCAACAACTGGAAAAAAAAAAAGCCCTGTTTTTATGAATAGCTAAAGCCAAAACAGGAGGCTGGGTGAGTGATTTACTAATGCTCAACAACCTTCCTCAAGGACCTATCTGGGTTGAAGAATAAATGTCTGTTTAGAATGGACTGTTGCCTTTGGGAACAAAACACAGTTGCTGGCTTTGGACTTCCTGACTGAGTGGATTTTTCTAGGGTGCTGGGAAATGCTGCAGGAGTCAGCCCTGCTTCTTGAGAGAAAACCACTGTCCTCTGTCACTGAGGGAATTCAAAGAAGAGCCTTCCCCAATCTTGTTATTATAACTACAAGAGATAGTCTCCTTTAAGAAACTAAAGCTCAGTGTCAGTACTGTCAATTATTTTGTGATTTGGGCACTTGTGAAGGAGACGTTTTGTGTTTCTTCCCCTCTGAATAGGAATTCCCAGCACCAGCTCAGAGGACACCGTGTTAGCCCAAACCCTGGGCCTGTCCTACTCTGAAGTCATTGAAACTTTGCCAGATGGTACAGAGAGACTGAGCAACTCTGCCGAGGTTGGTGCCCATGGCATGGGCCTAAGCGCTTACTTCTAAAATGATGACCTTGATGTGAGTTTGATAAGACAGTTTCCTTCAGTTGCAAATTACAACCTGCCGCTTCACTGGCCCCGTACCTAACAGTCTTGCAGTCTCCTGTCTTCAACTATGAAAACAAAATAATATTATTCCTCAAGATCTAGAAGCTTATCAACTCTAAATCAGATCCAGTCCTAGAATAGCATGGCATTGAAGTAACTAATTTTATTTTGGGAATCTTCTGCTTGAGAAGAATATCTTTTCCAAGGAATCTCTGTTTCCTTGGGAGAGATGATAGAAAGTGGCTCTTCTTCCCAGAGAAGATGTCTGTTCTCTCCAGATTACTGACTTTATTTGTGCTTTAAATTTATCTCATTTATAAAAATGAACAGAGGAGTTCTGAGTCATGTTTATTTGGCCAGGGTTATTCCAGCATGAAACAGCAGCACTTGAAGATGGTACGTCTGGCACGATTTGAGCCCAGCCTCTATGTTGAACTAAACCAGAAAGTGTGATGAAAGAGTTGGGGTGAGGGGTGGGAGGGGGACGTGGGAACAATGATCCTCAAACCTGAGCACACATCAGAGTCACCTGGTGGCCTTGTGAAAACACAGATTGCCTGGCCCCCCATCCAGAGATTCTGCTTTAGTAGTCCCTGATGAGACCCAAGAATTTGCATTTCTAACAAGTTTCCAGATGCTGCTGCTACTGCTACTGGTCCAGTGACCACATTTTGAGAATCGAGGGCCTAGATTCTAGGCCTTAGAACCTTGCTCAATGTCTTGTCCCTGGACCAGCAGCATTGGCATCACTTGTTAGAGATGTGGATCTCAGACCCCATCCTGGTCTAATAAAATCCCCGTGTGCTTCATGTGCACATTAAAGTTTGAGAGTGCTGGCTTAGAGCATTCCTTCTTAAACTTGATGATACATTGGAAACACCTGTAAAGTTTTTAACACTACTGATGCATGTGTCTCACTGCAGATATTTTGGTTTGATGGTTATTGGTGGTGAGGGCATGGATCAGACATCAAAAGTGTTCAGAGCTCCCCAGGTGATTCTAACGTGCACCAGAGTCAGGAACTACTGGCTTAACATAGTGATTCCACACCTGGCCATGTCTCTGAATCACCTGGGAGGTACTTGCTGGCCCCACTCTGAGTGATCCTGATTCAATTAGACCCAAAGATCCAGGTCTTTCAGGTTTGGGCTACCTGGCTATAAGATATTATATGTATATAAGTATAGAATAAGGGAATAATGGCCAGATTTTCTCCTTTATAGGGAGTGACAATGTTTTCCTGACCTCCTGTTTGTGCCTTCACTTCATAAATTGCATCCTCAGACATGAATCATGCTCTAAGATATGGAAATTGAAACCTTACTTTAGACCCTGTCAGAGAGGCTCCTTGGGGGTAGGGCAGATCCATGCCTCTGTATCTAAGGGAGCCCTAGGTAACCCTCTGCAGGGCAAGAAAGGGGACACCCAAGGCCAAAATTATGCTTCTGAAATGCCCAGAGAAACACCCACTGCTCAGCATAGGGCTCTGAGCATTAATTATGCTCTTTGGCTTCTTTCAAATAGCTTCAAATGGTCTATTGTATCCTCTCCTGGCTCTAGGGTGAGTATCTAGAGTAAAGGGGTTCCTTCAGGGAGTGGAAAGAGAATGGAGGGAGAAAAGCTGCTTTCATCTGTGAGCTTCTAGAACATGCAGAAAGTGCATGGAAAAGATAGACTTTCAAGAGAGCATGTTATGATTTGCATCACAAGTATGTGGTAATAGGAGTGCAGAACATAAGACATGTCTTCCCAGAGTGTGAGTCGTTCCTTGGTAGGGAGCTCTGGACTTCAGTAGACATTTCAGACCTTTCATAAAAAGGGCTACTCGTGATAAACATAGCTGTATTTTTTTACTCTTTATGCCTCATGACCATAAGCTCCTGGGGACACGGGCAGATCATATTTATCCCTGTGCCCCGCTCCTAGCACAAGCCCAGGATGTAGCAGGGAGCAAAATGTCTTCACTGAATGCATTCCAGAGTACCCACAATCTAGGCTGTCAGCAAGCCACACTGGCTCAATTCGTATAATCAGTCTGGCTCTCCAAACAGCATCAGGTGAAAAGAGAATCTCTCTTTTGTACTGTTAGTGTTCTGCATACTGTCTATAAAATGGGAGCATTTGAATCTAAAAAGAGTGGTCTGGTTCTTCAGGCCGAGGCCCTAGTTTATTCCTCTGAATTCCTGCTGCTTTCGGATAATATTGAATGTTTCTTTTCTGGATATTTCCCACCCTCTCCCCCCAACAGGGGAGTAGTCATTAAAAATAAATGTCATGCAGTTCTTCACTGGCAGCTAAAAGCTGATATTGGATTATCTCTGTAGGTGTCACAGCTCCAGCGAGAAGGACGGCCGCAGAGCCAGGGCCAGCTCACCCGCTAGACACAGTAGGCACAGTGCCTAGGGCCCAGAATACTTTTAGAGACCTGAAAAGATTTTAATTTCTTTTAAAATAAGCCAGAAGAAAAAAACAAACTTCCAGGGTCAAAAATTATAATATACTTGTCTTTATATCAATACAGATCTAAAATATAATTTATAATTTTTAATATTATCTTAAGGAGGAAAATGCCCACAAAGGCAAAAGCACCTAGGTAGGCCTCGTGAAAGTCATCATGCGGCTCTGCACAGCACTGGTCCCCTGGGAGAACCACACAAACACGGCAGTACAGGCGGGGGCGTGGGGGTGGTAACTTGTCTTATGCAGGGAGAAATGAGTTCTCTCCTTCTCAGTTCACAGGTATGACCCGGCAGGATGCTTTCCTAGCCCTGACTCAGAAAGCTCGGGGGAAGAGAGTGGGTGGAGATGTGACAAGTGATAAACTGAAAGACTGGTTGATCTCGCGGCAGCGGTACTGGGGCACGCCAATCCCCATTGTCCACTGCCCAGCCTGCGGCCCCACGCCTGTGCCTCTGGAGGACTTGCCCGTGACCTTGCCCAACATCACATCTTTCACTGGCAAGGGCGGCTCCCCACTGGCCACGGCTTCAGAGTGGGTGGACTGCTCCTGCCCCAGGTAAGGCCCCGCATCCCTGCAGCAGTCACTGCCTGTGCCTCCAGCACCCTGCTGGGAGTTTAGACACTGCCCCTCCTTCCTGGTGCTAACTCCGCACCTTCTTCCCTGACTTCCACACGGCTGGAAAGAATACCTCAGGTCTTTTGAGACTTTTGAGGGAAGGGTCTGGAATCCGTGGTCCAACCTCTGTGATGGACACTCTTCTCTCTCCTCTGAACTGCTGGAAGCAGCATGTCAATTCAGATCTATCCCAGAAACATCTGATCCAACTGATGGAAAAGCTCTAGATTTTCATGATAGCTTTGTAAAAAACCACTTTCTTCCATTTTATATTCCAAAGAGCTTCTTGGAGATGAGAGAAAATGCTTTCTCTCCTCCGCCTTGCAGTTTTCCAATATAGTGACTATGAGCACAGTGGAGATTTTATCACAAGCAGCAGGATAGTAGCTAAGACAGTGAGCGTGCTCAGGGGCTTCGTTCTTTAATACACTGAAACACACCATATTTCCTTCTCATTTTCGAAGTGGGATTCTGTTTTTCAATTTCATGTCAATTCACTGGCATGTCTCAGGTGTGATTTTTTTATGATGCCTTCTCAGCTGATTAAATAAATAAATAGCAAATAGCAAGCTCTAGTATTCTTCTTTTTCCTCTATGGAGAAGCCATTTTTCTGTGCCCTATAGATCATGATGAGCATGTTTTAAAATAATTCAGTCCTCTGTCAGTATAGAGCTGAGTTAACAGAGTGGCGATTGGGTAGCCACACAGTGTAATTGAAAGTCTCAACCTGGGGAGTCAGACAGTCATGGATTCGAGTCCTGGCTCTGCCTCCTATCTACTGTCAGACTTCGGAAAGTCATTTGCCTTCCCTGAGCTTCGATTCCCTCATTGGAAACTAAAATAACCCCCTTGAAGGACTGTTCAGAAGACTAGAATTAACACATGTAATTCTGCGCAGTGGCACCTAGCAGATGATCAATAAATGGAAACATCACAGCCATCCTGCCAGGGATTTTCCAGCCATTCTCCCAAGTCCTCATCCAGGTATATTTTGAAATTCAAGGTGGAGTTTATAGGCAGGAACATAGGAAGCCGTGGGCCACGTTAGGGTAGAAATGTGGGCTCCAGGAGGAAAATGTCACCCCCTCTTTGTTGATAAGCAACAACAAAGGGCTTCCCCACCAGAGACATTGGTGGCCTGCCTGCAGCATAGTCGGTGCAGCCATGTTGGCGAGGATAAGGTTTCCTACCCCGGCTGCAGAACCCCTGGAAGGCAGAGCTCAGGCCTTGGTGCTGGTCAGAGCTCCCTGCATGATCCTGATGAGCACCCAAGGCTGAGAGCCACTGAGCCAGTGTGGCCAAGTCAGACAGCGCGGTGGCATGGATGGCAGGTACCAGCGTCCAGTAGATGTGGATCCTTACTCTTGGGCTCCGAGGCCTTAACCTCTCTGAACCCCAGTTATTCATCTGCAAAATGGGAATATGAGCGGTATGTGTCTCATAAGCCCCAGGGTTACTGGGGAGTAGGTGAGAGAATACCTGTGAAGTATTTGGCTCAGTGCCTGCCACGCAGGATTAGTGTAATTACTATTGGGGCTAATACTGGTAACACTAGCACCGTCCTCTATCCCTCCCACTTACCAAGTGGCCTCCTCATCATCATCTAGTTTTTAGTATCAGCACAGCAAGTGTTAGCCCAATGTTATTTCTTTTATAAATTGAGCCCTGCATTTTCTTCCTCACTTGTACCTCACTTGCACAAGTTAGCTGAGGAAGAAAAAGTAACCTTTATCTTCTAATTATTTCAAGGAATAGTTACCTGTGTTCTGGTTGATTGGTCTCCAAATAAAAAGATCTGGCTTTAATTTAGAAATGCACTGTTGAGACCGGCTTCCTACAGCAGCCCTGGTGGTAGCAAACAGGATTCCCTGAGGGCTCTCTCTAACAAGCTCCTACCCTCGGGTACCACTGCTGTTCCCAGTGGGAGGACCCCTGATTAGAATTGGGGGACTCTTAGGGGGTCCCAGAGCCCGGCCAGATCTGGGGCTCCCATGCTGTCTGCTCAGCCATTTGCATTTAATCAGCTGGCTTGGGGACTGGGGGTGGTGGTGGGGGGTTGGCTTTTCCTTGGGTAATATTTGTAAAGCCAGTATGAACTTCTTCATAATGAATGCAACCCTACTTTTAGTTTTAAATTAAAAGCAGACTCAAGCTCTTGCATGCTAGATTAACAGAAGATTCATCATTTCCTCTTGGGATTCCTCATCCTCCCCCTCAAATTCTCCAAGAGCCCCTGAGGACTTACACTGCCCAAACTGCAATATTTGGAGAGATAGCTGGCCTGAGAAGGGAGAGCCCCATGTTGGAGCCGTGTACTGCCGTGGCTTCTCACTGCCACAGGGCGGCCCTGTTGATGGCTGGCTCTGCCCGTCAGGCAGCAGATGCTGATCCACTGCTGGTCAGGCCTTCAGGAGTCTTCACGGGGGCTAAGCCCCTCCCATGCTAGGCCTGATAAGGGCACCCTCTCTGGAGTTCCCAGGCGGCGTGGCTTTGGTGCCTGGTTCTTTCAGTCCCACAGGCCCACAACCCTGAGAATGTTCCTAAGAATTCGTGTAGCAGTTGGGTCCCTGTGAGACCTTGGTCCTCCCCGGGCATCTCCATCCCTAGGACAGGGATTGCTTTTGCTGTTCAACCCTTCATTCACCGAGGGTCCCACTTTATTCTCCATCATGAACACCAGGCTCTCTTCGCCCTTCTGTGAGGAAGCTAGCTTTACACAGTGGTGTGGTGGTAGTATGTAATAACCAGCTCTCTGATTTATAGTGTTTGCCAGTTTCTGTGATGTACATACTCCCACCAGGACTAATTTCAAGCTACAAGCTTGACGTCACTTGTCACAGAGTTGGGAAGAGATGCTAACAATTGATTCTCACAAGCTGGTGTGAGCTGGCTCCAGCACACCACTGCCTTGGGGCTTCCAAGGTGACTTATCTTCCTCCGGTCATCCCGGTGGGCTTCTGTACCCCCACCCCAGAGCAGAAGTAGAAAAAAAGTTTATTTTCAATCCATCTCACTCCATTTGGTTTTCAGTTCTCTTCATGCATCGATTTGCTTCATAAGCATCCTAAAGCAGGCATGGGCTGAAGGCAGTCTTGATGTGCCTGAAATAGAAGTGGATGCAAAAAGGAGACACTTAATCATGTCTTGTCTTTTTGAGTGGTTAGATTTTCTACCAGGTTAAATTCAGAGAAATAAGAGAATGAGACTTTTAATTGTTGAAGATTGAAATTTTTATTTTGTAAATTTCTTCAAAACATCATGTGCTGTAAGGCACAAAAAGAGCTTTCTCTGGATTGTCTTTTCATGATGTGGCATTATTCTTGTGACATTTTAAATTCATACTCATTGCCATAGCTCTCTCAAAAGCTAGTGGGAAACAGCATTAAAATTTAAAAAGAAACCAGTTGATGAACTTCATTTATTTCTTAGGTGCAAGGGAGCAGCCAAGAGAGAGACAGACACGATGGACACCTTTGTTGATTCTGCCTGGTACTACTTCAGATACACGGATCCCTGCAACCCTCACAGGTAAAGCCTCTGTCCAAGGCTTGGCACATGTGTCGGTTTGGGTCGTCCGAGAAATGGAGACCAGGATGGAATGAGTTGTGCAGGAGATGTCTTGGGAGTGAGTAATGCCTATGCCAGACAAAGAGGAGGGGAGCAGGAGTAGGCAGGGGGAGCCCTTAGACCGTGGTGCAGATGTGAAAGGTGTGATGGGGAAGGGGAAGGAGAAAGGATTGGGAGGAAGAGCCTCAGACCACAGCCCGTCTCAAGGAAGCCTCAGCCTGGCCTCTGGGAAGCCCCGAGCAAAGCTTGTCCTTGCAGAGTCCCAAGTCAGGCAGAAATGGCTCTAGTCTAGCCCCCTCCCTCTAGTCTCCTGGGAGCGGCCTGGGAGAGCACAGGCCAGGAGCAACACCAGAGTGGGCCCAGAGGTGCAGCAGCCAGAATCGGTCGGTCAACTGTGCACCTCAAAACAGGCTCTCTTAGAGGGAGTGTGTTAAATTATTAAGTTAGATTATTCACAGCCAAGTAATCCCAGCACAAGGCAAATGAAAAATAGAAAAGAGAAGGAAATGCCATTATAATATCCTCCTTGTAGTGAACTGCATTTATATGATTATAGAGATGAAATGTTATTTATTTAACTGAAAAAACGATGTAACTCTACGTTAGGAGGTGGCGAGTGTGAGAGAGCTCAGAAGCATCACCTCTAATCACATACGGTCAACAGATAATTTCCAATTGATAAATCAATAAAGAATATGAACATATTTTTATAATAATTGCCAGGAGGAAGAGTCAAAAGAATTAAAGTGGCTAAGGGACAGGCCTGGGAGGAAGGGAAGAATGGGGGCTGGAGGCCATTGTTTTTTGTTATAAACCTTTGGGTGCTATTTTATTTTTCAGCTATATTCATGTATGCCTTTGACCAAAAAGCAAGTAAGAAATTAAGGGAAAGAGAGCAGCAGGTAGCTAGGGAAAGAGAGAGAATGAGAGCTGAAGGGAGCTCTTCCAGAGCCCAGGAGGAAACTCAGCACTGTGATTAAAAGGACCTTGCCAGATTGTTCTTATCCGTGGTACCAATATTCTGGAACCCTGTCGTCTACATGTATTCTTTATTGCCTGTAAAATAACACACTTCTGGCGAGATGGGTGCTCCTGCCTTGTCCTGCCAGGGTTCTGGCCCGCAGTATTGTGAGTCTATAGTTTGAGAACATTTCAGAAATGAGTGGGATCCCGAGTACATGGAGCTGTGCAAAGGCAGAGAGGGTGCGAGGTGACTGCTGTGGCTGGGAAGCACCAGCTTGGCCCTGTCTAGCCCACAGAGGGGCTCCTCTTTGGGGCCCGCCTTCTAGAAGGAGCCACCAGTGCATTCTGCTTAGTAACAGCCGGCTCAGGCTGCGAGGGGAGCCAGACTCTTGGCCTCCTCAGGGTGCTTCAGTGGCAAGCCTTCCTACAGATGAGGCTCCAGATTCAGTGATGGGACCTTTGACTGGCAGAAGGTACCTCCTGAGACCTCCACAGCCCCCAGCTTGTGCATTCCACAGAGCACTCCATGTCCCTCATAACGCACTGCCGCTAGCTTCAGCCCTGGCTCAAGTTCTCGCTAGGATGCTTTCCTGGCTCGATCAGAAATCCAAGCTGTAGCTACTTTCAACATTTCACTCCTTAATTTATCCCAAACTTGTTTTCTGGCTAAATACCATCCTTCACTTTCCTTTCTTTTCTGTCGCCTGGATTGGCAGTTGAATTTCTTTAAGGAACTATTTTTCACACAAAGAAAAAAAAATGTTCTTTTAATTTTACCAGAATTCTGGCACAGTGACAGGAGGAGAGAACACGGAGCTACATTCAGACGCAAACGTGTGGTGGTGGCCAGGCTTGTCCCCTGCTGAGTGACAGGCTCTTTTTCCAGCCTCAGAGCAGGAGCCAGCCAAGTCCGTGCTGGGGAAAGGGGGCCTTGAGCTGTGGGGGAGAGAATTCACAAATGTTTGAAATCCTCCAAAGGCCGAAGTTTTTTTGGCTGGCTGATGTCAAGAGAGGGTGTTAACTTTGAGAATGAAGAGGTCTGTCCCCAGCCCCCTTTTCTTGAGGGTCCCAGCCAGAAAATAGAGGTGTTTCCTTTCCTCTCCAGGGTCTATTAGGACCTGGGAGTTTGAGGAAGCCTTTCATTTATCTGTTGGCTGAAAAGTATCTATGAGGTGAGAGAGAGTTATTGGGCTATTTGATGACAATTAATCCTAACTTTGCTTCATCACATCCAGCAAGCCATATACAGGCTCCTACTGACTATACTTTAAGGCAGCTTTTAAAAATTAAGATTGAATTTCTGTTTTAAAATGAGTACTTCGTATCTGCATGTTAACCTCCATTGTAGATGCCACATTGCCCTCTATTGGTAAGAACTCAAAAGTTTAATTCTCTAATCATAATAAAAATTAAAATAAATCTAGATATTGAAATATGCATTGTACTGAGATGACTTTTTGCTGGTATATTTTCCTCTTGTCCTCATTTTTTTCCCTCCTAAGAGAGAGACAGGTTCTCACGCTGTCCCCAAGGCTGGAGTGTGGTGGTATGGTCACTGCTCACTGCAGTCTTGAACTCCTGGGCTCAAGTGATCCTCCCACCTCAGCCTCCTGAGTAGCTGGGACTACAGGCACGTACCACCACACACAACTAATTTTTTATTTGTTTATATTTTTGGCAGAGATGAGGCCTCACTATGTTGCCCAGCCTGGTGTCAAGCATTCCCCCCGCTTCGGCCTCCCAAAGTGCTGGGATTATAGGCATGAGCCACCATACCTGGCCTTCTTGTCCTCATTTTGTATGAAAATTGTGTTTGTTCAAATATTTCAGTGATGTCTTCTGTTACAGTTTTTATAAATTTTATAAATTAACATGGATCTGACTTTTTCATTATTTAAGCTTTTCTCTTACTATATTTTAAAAAGAAAATCGCTGTTATTCCTTGACATAATTCATTTCAGGGCATATGCAAATTATAATAGCTCTGTCTAATTTATACAATTTCAGCAAAGCAGGTTTTAAAAAAAGTGCCCATTTCTCTTTCCTCCAGCCCTTTTAACACAGCGTTGGCAGATTACTGGATGCCTGTGGATTTGTACATTGGAGGGAAAGAACATGCTGTCATGCACTTGTTCTACGCGAGATTCTTTAGTCATTTTTGCCATGATCAAAAAATGGTCAAACACAGGTGAGCATTTATACTACTTTGCAAAAGAATTAAGTTCTATGAATGGCAACTTGAAGGGGATGTCAGTTCTTCTGAAGCAAGGTATACATATAGCAGGAAAATCCTATTTGTCAAGTGTACCTTAGAGGTCATTGTCAGCCTTAACCATTTGAGGTATGTTTCTATTGCTTAATCAGTTCTGGGATGTGGTGTTGCGTGCCTTAATTTGAGATTGTTACTTGTGAGGCAGAGAGGAGTGGTCCATAGTGTTTATGGCTTTTACAGTATCTCATGTGAGGTCATGCTTGTCATCTGGTCCCTCTATGTAAGCTAAGTTTGACTGAATCCTGCCTTGGTATATCACTCTGATAAATGTAAATAAACAATTAGAAGATAGAGAATCACATTATAGATCCATTGATAAATTCTTAACCTGTTAGCCTATAATCTGTTCTTCATAATGTTCAGAAAATGTTTGTGCTTTTTTCCCCCATGAAATACATCATATATATAAGCGATATATGTAATGTATTATATAATTTAAAGAATAAAATGAACATGCTTGCCCCACTCCTCAGTTTAAGAAATAGAATATTACAGGTACCTTAGAATCCCCAGGGTGCTCAGTCTTATCCTTCTTCCTGTACCCATCACCCCTCCTCTGGCTAACACCTATCCTGAATTTTGAATTCCTCATTTTTCTGCTAGGATTACAGGTGTGAGCCACTGTGCCTGGCCAAGTTTTTTATTTCAATTATTATATTCTTCATTTGTAGAAGTTCTAGGGTTTTTTAATCTCCTTTATTTTTTTTATAGTCTTTTTGCTATATTTCAAGCCTTTGTTTCCTAAAATATATTAAATATAACTATTTTATATTATCTGACTGATGATTCTATATTTAAGGTCATTATGGGTCTGATTTAGTCATTCATTATTTCTACTGTTCTCACTCATAGTGCCTACTTCCTTGGAGGGGGAGAGAGAGAGAGAGAAAGTATGTGTGTGTGTATTTTAACTGTGACCTTATATTCCTTGAACCTTTCTTTATGGAAACTCTTTGGAGCCTCTCTCCTAGAGATGATTTGTGTTAGCTTCTCCCTGTTGCCTGGAGATGCTACCAACCCAAGACCACTTTAAATTAAATTTCTGCTTGAGGTTTTTAGGCCCATACAGGTAGCATAAATTTAGTTCCAAACCCATATGAGGGTCAACTTATGTCTACAAATTCTCAGTACAAATATTTTTCTTCCCTTCCACATATCACCATGGTCAAGGTAGGCAAGTTTCCTTGCTTTTCTGTCCTGAACCATAGGTTTATTTCTAGTTCACCTTTCTATTGATGGTTCCTGCCTTATTTGAGGTCTCCTAGACTCCTAAAGTTGGTTGGCCCCAGATTTTATATCCCATCTTTTGTGCTCTGCACCATGCTCAAAAGTTCATGGTCATTGGGGTTGCATAGATACCCCGAGGGTGAAACTGGCTTCAGGAACTGTATTTTCCTTAGGTGTTTTTGGTACATTTTTGTTTTGGTTTGGTTTGGTTTTTGCCAGCTCAATGACACATTTAAAGCAATATATTGTATATCCCATCTGGCTTTTTCACTTGCTTTTCATAAGGACAAAAACTCAGGTTCTCTTATCTGATCTACAGCCAAATGCATAATTCCTAGAATTTTTTTTCAATTGTCATTCTGTTGGGTTTTATTTGTTTAATACAACATCCTTTAGAATATATTTTAATTACAGAGAAAAAAAAAAAGGGGGAAATGTCTATTTCCCTATCCAGATAACCCATCTTGACAATTTAAAAACAAAACTAGGCTGGGTGCAGTGGCTCATGCCTGTAATCCTTCCACTCTGGGAAGCTAAGACAGGAGGATCCCTTGAGGTCAGGAGTTCGAGTCCAGCCTGAGCAGGAGTGAGACCCCGTCTCTACTAAAAATAGAAAGAAATTAGTCAGACAACTAAAAATATATAGAAAAAATTAGCCGGGCATGGTGGCGCATGCCTGTAGTCCCAGCTACTTGGGAGGCTGAGGCAGGAGGATCCCTTGAGCCCAGGAGTTTGAGGTTGCTGTGAGCTGTGACACCACTGCCCTCTAGCCAGGGCGACAAAGCAAGACTCTGACCCAAAAATAACAAATAAATAATAATATAAACAAAAACAAAAGTAAGACATATTTAGGATTAAAAAATTTTAACTGCACAGAAAATGAACATTAATATTTCTCTTCTTATACCCCACATTCTATCCCTTTCTTCACTTTTTAACTTTGATATCTTCCAGAAAAATATTTTGCTTATTTCCACATGTGTATTTTTATTGATTTACTCATTTTACATGTAACTTATATTGTATATATTAATATGTTCTTTGATTTAATCACATAGTCTTTCCATATCAGCACGTATAAATCTCCCATTCTTTTTAATTTATGCATAGAATTCCATCATATGGATATACCATAAATTATTTAAGCAGTCACCTATTTTTCTAATTACTATTACCAAAAAAAAAAAGTCCAGTGACTCTATATTCTTAGCAAGTATTAAGATTTGGGAGCTTATCTGTAGGGTCAAGTCCTAACACTGGGGAGTCCTGGGCTGAAGGATATGTGTTTTTAAAATTTTCATAAATAATATATTACTTTTAAAACCTCTTTAATATAGACTGAGAGCCAGTTTTATTAAAATGAAACACACTGGAAGCTCCCTCCCTTCACCCCACCCTCAAGCCAGCTCACTGACCCTGCACCTGCACATGTAAATTAAAAGAAGTCTACTGTACAGAAAACTAATTTAGGGTATAAATTAAATGCTTAAAATAATTTTCTCCTCATTAGTCCCAGAGGCCTTCATGTGTAAAAATAAACCAGTCTGCATCAGAAGGACACTAACCACATAAACAGCATTATCCTAGTAAAGGATTACCCTTGAGGCTGGGAATTATTTCCTGTTACTGTCCTTCTTAGTGAATATTTGTTTAAAGAAATTGAGTTCAATCCCTTGATATAAACAGAAAAAGTTTGTGTTCTTTAAAGGAAACATCCTCCTTGGGATAGCAAGAATTGGTTAGAGGTTACGTTTAGAGACCAAATACAACTTGAGAAATATCCCTTTCTCACGTAGTTCTAAAAATAGCAACCATATGTAAGTGATTTCTGGCGCCTTAACAGTGAGGCATATTTCTGCCAGTTTCTAAATAATTATTTGTAGAAGTAATCAATCAGCCAGTGTTTCAGTGGCCAGCTATCCTCAGGGATAGCACAGGGGTCTGTCTGGCTATATGACTTCCTTACAATGACTTAAAACTATATTCAAAGAGGAGAAAAAGTTTGCAGCATTCTAATATAATTTTAAAACACTGTTTCAGGTATGTGTTGTTATACTCACATGCACTTCTAATGTACAGAGCTTCCCGGTGACACCCGGGATTTGCTTCACCAGCAACTTTAAGGAACAGTGACATGGTGTAAATTTAAATAGACCTATGCAATTATTGTTTTTTAATCCTTTTCAAGATGATAAGATTCTATTCCATATTCCCCCCCCCCCAAAAAAAAAAAAGATTTGCTTTAAGTACTCAGAAGGCTGACCATGTTGAAGAAGGTACAGAAAGTCACCTGAGCTGTTTCTCGGCGCTGCTGCCAGGGTTGCTGCTGCTCAGTCACTTCAGGGCAGCGGTAGCCTCTGAAAACTGTGCCTGGGCGTTTCCTCTTTATCAGAGGTTTGCTTTGGTAAACTGGTTCACCACAAATGAAATGAAAACCACCTGCTCGTTCAGAATTCTCCAGTTAGAATTTTTGAGAGCCTCCAAACAAGTGCTAGGGTTACCGGCGTGAGCCCCCACGCCCGGCCAGTGCAGTATGTGTTCTGAGCAAGAGAAATGCGCTGAGCCGGTTGATTCCTGGTGTGGGGTGGGCATCTGCGTTTAGCTTCCCTCCTTCCTGGTGGGCAGCAGCAGGATGAAAGCTGCCAAGAGGGGCATGTTGCAGTGGGAGAACATGCTCACGTCCACAGACCTGAGGTCGGGAAGCTTTTTCTCTCCCTTTGCAGGAGATAGCTATAAACATGAAGTCTCATCAGCTTTTTTGTTGTTGTTTTTTTCATGCAACTCAGAGAAACACTAAATTTCCTGAACTGAAATTCTCCCTGCAGTTTGCAATCAACAAAGAGTGGTGGCTGTCAGAAGCGAGCCCACTCTGGTTGCTCCTGCTTGAACGGCCAGGCCAGCCCCCTGCTGACTGCAGAGAGCTCAGCAGGCCCCATCTGCGGAGTTTTCTCCTGTTTCTCTGATCAGCCAGAAACAGAGCTGTTAGGAAAAGGAACAGGAAGGGAAGAGAAGCCGTACTTGGGTCTTGCTGTGTTAGGAGGGCCTCCTTCTGTGCTACTGGCTGGCTGCTGGGAAATGGGAGCAGTGATATTTTAAGAGTGAGCTGTGGCCAATACTTAGAAACTGGGCTAATTGCATGAACATGATGGTCCTAGGCACAGAGCCAGGAAGAAGAGGTCAAGTTAGTCTGATTTAATGAAAAGTCCAAGTTAGAAGCCATTTTCAGAGATCCACAGCCTTCTGTTTTCTTTTCAGGTCTACGTAAGTAGGTAAGTACACCTGAGCAGGCCAGTCGGGGGGCAGCAGGCCATTCAGGGCTTCATACAGGTAAATGTCATCTGCAGCAACTAGTTAGGGCTCTGCTGTGTCCTGAGATTCTTTAGCCACTCGTAATCAGCACATTCCTGGTACACAGTGATTTTTATAAGGGCACTTAAAATAGCCTGTATCAATCTATATTCTCAAGTTCCTTGTTTATCCTAATAATTAGCAACCCTACTCACCCCCTCCGTCCCTCTCAGCTTTTCTCCTTCCCTCCTTTCTTCGTGGGACAAAGGTGGCCTTCAATGCCCAGCAGGTATCAGCTACAATTTCTGAATTAGTGGAATATGAACTAACAAGAAAGTACTGATGATTTCCCCACTCTTCGTCGTTCTGCTTGCATGTAGCTGTGTTTCAGTGCAAGTAAACATGATCTGTCTCTAGGGGTGGCATTGAAGGAGTAAGAAGAAAGCTGACTCAGAAGAATCTTGGCCTTCCTCAAGGCGTAATGACCCCTGAATTTGATCGTCTCTGAGTCAGAAGGGTTTTGTTGGTGGTTTAGAGTTGCAGATTTTTCACTCTCTTATAAAGGCCCCTGCTGTGCACAGTCACTATGATGAATGAATAACTCAGTTGCTTACACAAGTTGGTTCCCAAGTACCATCTGTTGAGTGAATAAATGAACAAATGGGAAATACGTTACCCCAGTTGTGAATCTGAATGAGGAACTTGGCGATGTGGTGTGATGTCTTCTCCAGCAGGCCTGGGTTCCAAGTCCAGCAGGGCCTGTGATGTTCCCTTGTCCTTTATTCCCCGTGCACCTTGTACCCCTGTGTCACACTTACTGCCTCTTTCTTGTAATGTTGATGGTTATTTATGAGCATGTCTTGGGCCGCCTGTTTTACTGGAAGCTCTCCAGTTAATTGCAAAGTGCTCTGTACCCAACTGTCACACATGTATGTATTGAATGAAAAATATTCAGAGTTAAACTACATATAGAGGTAGATGTGGTGGGCTTCAGCCAAGAGAGTGAGAGTTGATTCCCAAAGCCCTGTGGAGCGTTCCCTGGAGCCCTGGAAGAGTCAGGGGAGAGCACCGGGGAATGAGCAGGATTCCAGGAGCTGGGAAGCGCCCCTTCCCCATTGTGAAGTTGCGCATGAACACTGTCAGGGCACGTCCCCACTCTCATTCCCTAGCTACTGCTGACCTTCCTGCCGACTTGTCACTGCACCCCTCCCTGCAGAAAGTGGGTGGCCCCAACTGGGAGCCGTGGCATCCAGTGCCTTCCCCCCCCCCACCTCCCTTCCTTCCTCTCTTGCTTCCTGTGTCCCATCCACATTATCCCCCACCTCTGCTGCTGATAGGTTTATTCATTCATTCACAGAACCAAGCTTGATTTTTGTTCAAAGCAGTTAACATTTATTGAGCATCTGTTAAGAGCGAGGCACTGGGAGGGTCTTGAAGGATTTTCTTCCTCCTCAGAGGAGGAGAAAGCCAGACAGGTAAGCACCTAACCTGAATACATAGTCGCAGATAGCACACTGGATGCATCGAGGAAAGAGCAATTGGTTCAGACCATAAAGTTCTGAGACACCTTCCCAGTGGAGGAGGCATCTGAGTTGAGCCTGGAAGGAGTAGAGTTTTGGTAACAATGTGAGTAAGGACATGCACGTGTGGGCAACACTTGGAAAGATCAGAGTGAGTGAAAAGGGAGAGGGAGGAGTCCTTGGTGGCCATGCTGAGGAATCAGGGCTTGATTTGGAAAGAGGAGCTTGTCATATATGACTAGATTCTTTTTCCTCCCTCCCAGCTCTGGGAGTGGCCAGGCCACAAGCAGGCTGTCTCCCGAGGGAAGGGGTTGCTTTGCCCGCAGTACATCCCAAATGCCTAGCTCAGCGCCAGGCACTCAGCAGACACCCAACAAATACTTGTTGAAGAAATAAATGATGGATTTCACATAATAACTATGTGGGGGGGGTTGTTTTTTGTTTTTTTTTGAGACAGAGTCTCACTCTGTTGCCAGGCTAGAGTGCTGTGGCATCAGCCTAGCTCACAGCAACCTCAAACCCCTGGGCTCAAGGGATCCTCCTGCCTCAGCCTCCCGAGTAGCTGGAACTACAGGCATGCACCACCACACCCAGCCAATTTTTCTATTTTTAGTAGAGATGGGGTCTCACTCTTGCTCAGGCTGGTCTTGAACTCCTGAGCGCAAGTGATCCTCCCACCTCGGCCTCCCAGAGTGCTAGGATTACAGGCGTGAGCCACCGTTCCTGGCCATAACTCTGTGATTTCTGATAATGTAGTACTAAGAATAATTCTGAGGCCCAGTCTGAGTGAACCGGGAGGTGCTGCTACTGATCAGCAATGTCTGGGTGGTTGTGGCAAGGGCACTGGGGCAGACAGGCCAAGTTGTGCCCTCCCTGCTCTAGATGACCCATCTGAGCTGACCCCTGCCATACTGCGCCCCTGGGAGAAGACAGAGTCCAGAGGAGCTTCAGCGATCATGTTGCATTGTTGCCAGCTTTCTGAAACTAAGACATATTCATCTGACTAGCAGGCCTTGGTTTGGGTGCACTGCTGTTTTGGGAGGGCACACCTGCCGGTTCCGGGAAGAACCTCCAGTGTGAGATCCCCTCAGTCACAAATGGTTAGAAACAGTTTGGAAATAGGCGAACTAAACAATGGTGTTAGCAGTGAGGGCAGGGGTGCCTGTGGTGAGGAGACAGTGCCTAGAAGTCACTTTCTGCTAATGGAGCTGGGTGCTGGTTACACAGGTGTGTTTATGTTGTAAAAATTCATCAAGTGTACCCCCAGGACTCAGACACTTCAATATGTGTGCTACACTTCATTTAACAGTTCACCTTAGGCAGGCACGGTGCCTCACGCCTGTAATCCTAGCACCCTGGGAGGCCGAGATGGGTGGATCGTTTGAGCTCAGGAGTTCGAGACTAGCCTGAGCAAGAGCGAGACCCCCGTCTCTACTAAAAATAGAAAGAAATTATCTGGACAACTAAAAATATATAGAGAAAAAATTAGCCAGGCATGGTGGCGCATGCCTGTAGTCCCAGCTACTCAGGAGGCTGAGGCAGGAGGATCGCTTGAGCCCAGGAGTTTGAGGTTGCTGTGAGCTAGGCTGACACCACGGCACTCACTCTAGCCTGGGCAACAGAGTGCGACTCTGTCTCAAAAAAAAAAAAACAAAACAAAAAAAAACAGTTCACCTTAAAAAAAAAAGAAGTTTTAAAAGATAAGGTCTGAGGAGTTGCAGCCTTAGACCAGCTGGTGTTAGGGTTAGATTTTGGCATGTTGTGATTCCATCGGCTCCCAGAAGGTGGCAGTGTTGCACCACTTGATAAAATGCAGAAACCAAACAATTCCTGTTTCTTCCCCAGCCCCTTCTTGAGGCTCATTGCTGCTTATTTTATTCATTCTACCTGTCTTTATCTTTAGTTCTAGATTATTCTCTCCTAACTTCCATCCAAAGATATCTTCTTTAAAATTTAAGAGTGGACCCGTCTGGGCGCGGTGGCTCAAGGAGGATTGCTTGAGGCGAGGAGTTCGAGACCAGCCTGGGCAACATAATGAGACCGCCCCCCCCCCGCCCCCGCCCACCGTCTCTACAAAAAAAAAAAATTTTAATTAGCTGGTCTTGGTGGTGTGCACCTGTAATCTCAGCTACTCGGGAGGCTGAAGCAGGAGGATCACTTGAGCCCAAGAGTTCAAGGCTGCAGTGAGCTGTGATCACACCACTACACTCCATCCTAGGTGACAGAGCAAGATGATGTCTCTAAAAAAAAAAAAAAAAAGAAACAACTTAAGAGTGACCAAAGCCATATACGTACCTGAGAAAGGAAAGGGAAAACCTCAAAACCTGGTACAGGAACACTAGAGCCCAAGGCAGTAGGCAAATTCATCCTACTGGGACCACATCAAAGAAAAGATTACAGTCTGTTTCTTTTGTGTTAGGCCACTTTGTGTAAAATTATTTCAGGAAGATTCTAACCTAAAAGATGAACTCTTGTTCAAAAATATGCACCCTGCATGTGTGCAGATCTGCACCATCGATCCTGCTGGTGCTACAGTGCAGGTACCCTGGGTGTTAGGGGCAGGCGCCCCTTCCCTATAAAACACAAGCTCAATTTGCATTGTACTTTTAAATGTATGTGCATCCAGCCTCTTTCTCCACCTACAATAAAAAGTAGCCATACCATTTTTTTTGTTGGTTTTTAAACTGTTGTGTTATTCATGTAATGAGGTTAAAATCCAGGTGCCACCTCAAATTGGCTGGAAGGTGAAGTTGGCTGCAGGAGCTGAGCAACAGCAAACAGCCAGTCTCCATCCTTCCATCCCACCACCCACCCGCCTGTTCATTTATTCATCCACAACTGAAACGTTTTTAAAGACACCCATCATCGCTTGGGCCCAGTGCTAAGTGTGGGGGATAGAGGAAAGAATGAGATAATAGTCCTTGCCACCAAGGGTGTGGGGCAGGGGATGGGCCAGTTTTTATGTAAGCACAATGGGGGGCCTGGGGCTGTGTGAAGGGGGCCGTGCAGACAGGGACAGCCACCTAGACAGGGACGGCCACCTAGAGGAGGGAAGGCCTGAGCTCTGCGGTGAAGGATGAGTCCTGGTTGCCCCAGGGAGATGGCATGTTCCGCCAGGTGTGTGTGTGGCCTCTGTGAGGAGCAAGTACCTGTAAGTGGCAGAGAAGAAGCCAGGAAGGCAGACGGGGGCTGGATGTGAGAGAACCACACGTTCGGTCTGTGGGATACAGTTCTCTGAGCTGCTTGAGGCAGTTTCATTAACTGACGGACATGCTTCCCAAAAGGGGCCTGGGAAATGCAGACTTGGGCCCTTGGCCATCAAAGCCCTACCAGGTCCCATGAGGCCTGAGGACACAGGTTCCTCATGGTGTCTGTGCCAGCATTCCTGGAAAACAGGGAACCATAGACAGCCTTGCTTTTCCTTCCTTGTGCTTGTGTTTTGAATGCAGTATAAGATCTTAGTGCATTTGATCTTTAAATCATTTTTCAGGCCAGGCGCAGTGTCTCTCACCTATAATCCTAGCACTCTGAGAGGCTGAGGTGGGAGGATTGCTTGAGCTCAGGCATTCAAGACTACCCTGAGCAAGAGTGAGACCCCATCTCTACTAAAAATAGAAAAAGTTAGCTGGGCGTGGTGGCATGCACCTGTAGTCTTAGCTACTCAGGAGGCTGAGGCAGGAGGATCGCTTGGGCCCAGGAGTTTGAGGTTGCTGTGAGCTAGGCTGATGCCATAGCACTCCAGCCCGGGCAGCAGAGCAAGACTCTGTCTCAAAAAAAAAAAAAAAAAAACAGAGAGAGATGTAAATCTCTTAAGAAAAAAAAAAATAAGTAAAGCATTTTTCACATCCTTCTGGGTAAGGGGTCACATTTTCAGAGAATCTTGCTGAGACATGAACTGTAGCACAAAAGCACATTAATCTCTTGCCGATTGACCTTGCTGAAAGGATGTCTTGGAGGAGGTGGGAGGCGTGGCAGTTTTATGACTCTAAAGAGTTTATTAGGATAGATTTTAGAGCCTGAACAATGGTGTGATTACTTTTGTGCTCATGTGGAATTTCTAACACATTAACACAGTAGCATGCTCAGTGGGCCTCGTGACATCGAATAAAGCAACCATATACTGAAGAAGTCTCAAAAATACGTGTTACTTTTCCATTTGAATGTTAAACATATTGGATCTTTTCCACCTTGGAAAATAAGCCCCCTCTCCCACCACCACCACTACTACCACACGCATGCACACACATACTCACGCTCGTAACAAGATTTTAAAACATGAAGGCTGGGAATCCTTTTCTTTTAGCTGACCCTCAGTCTCCCTCCCATTCTCTCGGTTTCACTGCCTCCTCCTGAATCCACTGGAGAATGTCCTTTCAGTCGCCTCTGTCCTCACAGCTGTGATGGCAGTGGCTACACAGGGTACAATCAGGAGCCTTTGTAGAAGCCTCACTCAGCGCCAGGGTCCATTGAAATTAGATGACCTCGTGTGTGAAATGAGAATCCTATCAAACTAACAGAGCCGGCTCCTTTCACCTACCTCACTAGAGTTGGGTTTGCAGCCTGTTGGGCCTCTTGGAGCATACTGGGTTTTAGAAACTCTAAGTAAAAACCACCACCCTATGTAAGTGAACTTGAAGCACCCCTGGGTTTGCACATTGGAAGGTGCAGTGTGTCTCCAGTATGTGAATGCTCCTGCCCGCGGCCTTGAACAATATGAAATTCTTACCTGTGGTATCAGCAGTTGCCACCACGAGTCATGCTTTGAGTTTGGAATAGGTCTTGCTGAAATTCTTAGAAACTGAATCAGGCAGGTTCTTAAGAATAAAAAATTTCAGCTTTGAAGTAAAGTAATTCCAGTATGAAAGTCAACCTCTTCTTGTCCTCTTAAGAGAAAAAATTTATATTTCACTGTTTAACCAGTAAGGATGTGATTAAAACTGCTTTTTTTAAACAGGCACTATGAATAAATTAAAATCCATCCATACCATAGAATGCCAGGTACTTGTTTAAAAAACAAGATACATCTATATGAACTACTATGGAGAAATCCATTTATATCATTAAGTTGAATACTACAAAGTAATACACAAGATGTAATCCAATTTATTTAAATCCAAAAAAAAATCTATAAAACGGTATATGGATATACACATGTTTATATATATAAAGGCATTGGAAAAAGTCTCTAGACTTTTCCAGGGGTTCACACCAAACTATTAATAACAACTGCCTCCTCGGAGGCAAGTAGGCCTGAAAAGGAAGGGTAGTGTTTGGATTTGAACAGAAAGGATATATTCATGTATAACTTGTATGGTTTAAAAATATTTTGAAGAATGCAAACAGGTACTACATGTAAGGTTAAGGAAAAAGGAACCTCCTTGAACGGAACCCTAACCAAACCTCCGGGTCCTTATGATCCCTGCTTGTGCTAAGCTCTGCATATAGCTGACATTTGTGTGAGTTTTTTAAACATTTACAAGTATTTTTATGCAATGCTTTGATTTAGTCTACCCAACAGCCCTTTGAGGCAGGGAATTTTTTTATCCACCTTTTACAGGTAAGCAAACTGACACTCAGAGCAAGTGATTTGCCTTGGCTCGTAGAACTCATTGAGGAGCAGAACTGAAAATCTAACCCATGCCTTCCAAATCTGAGACCTGGGCTCTCTCCACTTTGCCATGGTGGAAGTTAGACCTGTGGCTAATACCTGCTGAGTTGACTCAGTTTTCTTACTTATTTATAGGTAGCCATTTGTTTAAGCTGAGTTTTTTGTTTGTTTGTTTCTTAAGAGATAGGGTCTCGCTCTGTCACCCAGGCTGGAGTGCAGTGGCATCATCGTAGCTCGCTGTAGCCTCAAACTCCTTGGCTTAAGTGATCCTCCTGCTTCAGCCTCCTGAGTAGCCGGGACTACAGGCGCATGCCACCACGCCTGGCTAATTTTTCTATTTGTAGAGATGGGGTCTCGCTGTGTTGCCCAGGCTGGTCTTGAACTACTGGGTTCAAACAATCCTCCCCCCTTGGCCTCCCACAGTGCTGGGATTATAGGCATGAGCCACTGTGCCTGGCCTAAGCTGGGTTTACAAGTAGCCTTGGTCAGCCAGCCTCTTTTCTGAAGGGCAGTTACTTCTCCCCATCAGCAGGTGAGGTCTGAGCTGCTGTCGTCATGATGCGTTGTGTCCCCACTCCTCCAGCTTCCTCTCCTCTCATCTTTCCTCAGAGAGCCTTTTCATAAGCTGCTGGCCCAAGGCCTTATCAAGGGGCAGACATTCCGCCTACCATCTGGACAGTATCTACGGAGGGAGGAGGTCGATCTCACGGGTAAGAATGGCCCATCCAGCCCCATCCAGGTACTCACAGAGGACCCGGGCCAGGCCTGAGAGCTATCGAGCAAGCAGGCATCTGCCACTGGGCCGTGGCTGGGTGGAGAATCTGGGGGAGGGACCTGTTGGCCTCGGGATACAGGCCTCAGCGTGCTCTGGGCTCCCTGAAGACTGGTCCTGGGGCTGCTGTCTGCTCCTCCGGTCTAGTGGCACATTTCAGAACCTCGGGGCCACCACTCTGCTTAATCCTGCACACCCCAGAGCTGCCCCCCAGCGCTGCCCAGCAGAATACCTCTCCCCGACTCCCCAGACTTCCCTCTTCTCCCAGCTCTCCCAGGCCTCTTCCCTCCACTCTGCGTTTTGACCCTACCTCAAAGATGTTTCCTCCTGCCAAAGCTTTAGGTGGCATGATGAGGGTGTGTCTGTCACATGCGCCCAGCACACAACGAAATAGATGACATGCTAGAAAATTGGGGGAGTGGGGTATGCATACATAGAGGCAGCTGTGAGAAATCCCCTGCACTCTGGCCTACATTGGGAAAAACCAGTGCACGATGGATAAGCTTGGGTACACACAACCTCTTAAATAGCAGGCAGCCTCCCAAGCCAAACACTAGAGACAGGTTTGGGTGGAAGCAGTCAGCAGAATTACCTAATTAGAGCAATACTATATCAGGGTTTGGAATGGCCCATGGGAGAAAAGAGCTGGAGAAGCAGAACTGGCAGTGTCTCTCCAGCACAAGCCAGACAGGTATGACACTAAATTCAGGGGCACATGAATTTCAGCAGTTAGCGAAGTATTCTCTGTGTTACGGGCAAGGCTGCCCATGTATAGCTGTTCAGTTTGTGCACTGCACAAAGGCACCGTGCCAGCCAAGGGAAAGAGCTGGCCTGAAACCCAGCCACTTGTCAAACCATATGTTTCAAGGCCACATCTGCCAAAAGGGAGCACCTTTTTGTAACCTCTCAACTTCCCTGCCCAGAAAGATAAATTTTTTCATAATTTGCAGAACAGTGCTGTTAAGGCTAGACAGAGCCCAAGGCAGGGTAGAGGCGGCAAGAGTTCCCTGAGCCTCTCCACAGCCTGGCTAGAACATCATCCAGGGCTTCAGTCTCCATTTGCTCTGATGACCTGGGGCCAGGCTGTCCTGTGAACATCTTTTCCCTTCCCACGCAGACTTGCCTGCTGCGTGAGAAGCTTTGACCAGCAGGGGCACGCTTCTGTCTACCTAACAGGTGTACCTCTCATGATGCGTACAGCCTTTAGGTATATAACTTGGTCCCTTGGGAGCTTGGTTGCTGTTAGAGCCAGGGCTTATTTGACTGGAAGGAAGAAAATTCCACCCAAAGGTGGGTATGACACACGGATTGTAGGGGCGTCACCCTAACGTGGTTGCGGGACACACAGCCACTCCTTTTTCCCTCTCTCTTTCTCAAGCCTCTACTTCCTCCTTCTGCTTCTCTCTGTTCTCCTGCTCTGTTCTTCCTCTGCCAGACTGGGATGCTGCGTTCCCCCGGTTTCAGTTTACAGATTGACCTTGGGTAGCCACAGTGGCGAGTCTTGCCCCGTCTCCTTAGGACCTGATGGTTCTAGTGCCCAACAGTGTTGAGACGGAGTCTCTGTGTCCCTCACTTCCAAATCCTGAGAAAGAGGCTTAGCTTTGTCAGGTGTCCTTACTGGTCCTATCCACTAGGGCTTGGCAACAAGGTCACCTTGTCCAAACATGGCCGTTTAAGGCCTCTTCTGTCAGCATCATTTAGACCATGGCGTGTGGGTAGAAGAGGAGACACTTCCAAAGAACAGGATGTGCATGGCTGGCACCACAAACGGACCGCCACACTTAGCATGAGCCCGAGAGTTAGCTCCGCGTCCCCTGATAGACCATGTCTTGGTGACTGCAGCATGGTGGGGGACCAAGCCTCAAAGTGAGGTGACCTCTCAATGTGCCCTGCTGCTCTGAGACCCTGACAGGTCAGCTGCCACCTTGTGTAAGAGATCCTGAATCCATAAAGAAAACAGCAGTATGTGCAGGTTTGCTTATTCTTTCTTACCTCCCTTTTTTGTACATAAATAATTTACTTATAAAGGGGGAAATTGTTTTGTAGAAAAAGCTGCTGCTGGACATTATAACTATACTATTTATTCATGAAAGGAAGGTCTGTGGTGGGAGGTGGGCCTTCTTTATTTAAAAATAAAAACATTCTTATAATATAGAGGGAGAGACAGCGCATCAAGTGATTTAGTGCCGTTCTTCAAATGGACATTTCATTGCTCACCCAGTATTTATTTTCTTGTTGACGATATGGGACCAATTGAGAATCACACACCATACCTATGTATCCTTGGCATCTAGGTGCTGTTCCCGTGCATGCAAAAACGAAAGAGAAGTTAGAGGTGACGTGGGAGAAGATGAGTAAGTCCAAACACAATGGGGTGGACCCCGAGGAAGTTGTAGAGCAGTATGGGATCGACACAATTCGCCTCTACATCCTTTTTGCCGCCCCTCCGGAGAAGGATATCTTGTGGGATGTGAAGAGTAAGTCTCCTTCCTCTTCCTGGCCTGCTTCCTTTGTGATCTGCCCTGGACTCCAAAGGAGTCTGGGGAAGGAAATGTGTTTGCTGAAGACGGTGGTGGAGAACTCTAGGAATCAGTTCCGCAAAGCAAGGAGCAGTGTGTCCAACAGCCTGTACCGTTCTTAGACCAGCGTAAGTGCTACTCGAATGGAAGCGAGCCTCAGAATCAGCTGGGGAACTCGTTACAGAGGCAGATTCCCAGTCCTCATCCCAGACCTGCTGACACAGCCTCCAGGACGGGGCCCAGGAGTCTGCCTTCGAACAAGCTCTGTGGAGATTCTGGCACATTCTACGGGGACCACACCTTGAGGACTGTTTCCTTAGAGACAGACTGGCTTCTGTGCTACCCCTATGCCTGTCATGGTCCAAGAAGCCAGTGCTCTCCTGATCTACCTTGACAGGTTTTTTCTAGAGCAGTGTCGTTCTCCCTCACCAGTCCAGAAAACCCTGGTGGGCCCTGAGCCTGGAGTTACCTGCGACCCTTCAGTCACTGCACGGCAACCTCCATCTCCCCCCACAGGGCAGATTTGTGTCTCCAGAGCTGCTTGTAGCTAAGATGACATGAAGTAAAAATCTTGAGTATCTGGCTCTCCTACGGTAAACTGCCCAACAGTCACTGATTTTTCCTTCTTATAGTCTGCCCCGGGCGTCATTATGGAAGAGAAAAATCAGATGTCTGGGATCTGGAGACTTGTGTGAAGTATGCATACCGTTTGAGGAACTGCCATTTATTTTGACGTACCATGGCTAGTGGGAATGGTGGTCGCAGATGCCAGTTTTGGGAGGGCTTGGAAAGCACAGGTATACAGGCACAGCTTCTGGCTCCCACCCTAACCCCGGGGACAGGCTCCAGGAATCTTTTTCTAACAAGCCTCCCAGAAGGTTCTGCTGTGTGTCCAGGCTTGAGATCACCTAGCCCAGTGTCCAGAGTACAGGGACCTGGGCTGGCCCTAGTATGGCTGGCCATTCTGCTTCACCAAAGACCAGGTTAACAGCTAGATTTGAGGAATGTGTTTGAAACACGTCATACACACATACCTGGCAAGGACGGGACTGGGTTAAAGTACCTCCCACCGTACAGCAGTGCAGCTGCAAGCGTGGTCCATGCACCACCACCACTGGCTGCTACCCGTCCACGTGAGATCTCACTTTAACCAGCGTAAGTGGACTGTGTCTCCCAGATACACTGGCAGCTCCATGGCATTTTCGTCACAGCAAGCTTGCTTAATCAAGGGGGCAGTGTGCTGATGCACGTCCTGACCAAGCTTCTAATCTTGTCATGAGCTCGTGATGGTTGGTGAGCAGCACTTTGAGTGGCCCTGCCACCCAGTGCTCTGAACATCTGGGGCACTAAGATACGATGAGCTCCGTCCTGGTCTGACCTCCCAGGCACTGGAAGCCAGGGAGGACCCTCCAGCCTCCGCTCGGAGAAATCCGTCAGGGCACGGTGAAGCGTCCCATCAATTCACAGATGTTTTTCTCAGCCTCAGTATAACCAAACCGATCATTCTCATGTTGTGGTCTTTCTCTTTTCATGTACTGATGCTAAATTCAGCTGATGCTCTCCCGGGAGTGCTGAGATGGCAGCAACGTCTGTGGTCCTTGGTAACTCGATTTATTGAGGCCAGGGCTTCGGGGAAGATTCCCCAGCCTGAGCTGCTGAGTAACAAGGAGAAAGCCGAGGCCAGGAAGCTCTGGGAGTACAAGAACTCGGTCATCTCTCAGGTCAGAAACCCTCTAGGGGACACCAGTTGATTCCGTAACTGAGCACTGTTTGGGAGCCTTTGCCTCGTGCTCCATGTAGCCCACCCTGCTTTGGGCTGGGCCACTGTGGGTCTTCTTCCTTCCTTGTTATGGTGGCCCTACTTACTTTGATTAATTGATCCCACTGCTTTGGATGTGTTACCAAGGTGGAGCAACAGCACAAACGTTGTAAAGGAAAGAGATACCCTCAGGAAATGCCTCTCTAATGTCTCACATTTGTCCATCCTGGGTGGATGGACGCTGCCCACGACCCATGTTTCCATACTTAACACATCCAGGCAGAGAACCAAATTCAAGATCAGCCTGACCCCACAGTGTATATGTTATCTTAACAGAAACACAATTTTTTTTTTTTCTTTTTGAGACAGAGTCTCACTCTGTTGCCCAGGCTAGAGTGAGTGCCGTGGTGTCAGCCTAGCTCACAGCAACCTCAAACTCCTGGGCTCAAGCAATCCTCCTGCCTCAGCCTCCTGAGTAGCTGGGACTACAGGCGTGTGCCACCATACCCGACTAATTTTTTCTATATATATTTTTAGTTGTCCATATAATTTTTTTATATTTTTAGTAGAGACGGGGGTCTTACTCTTGCTCAGGCTGATCTCGAACTCCTAACCTCGAGGGATCTTCCCGCCTCAGCCTCCTGGAATGCTAGGATTACAGGCGTGAGCCACCACACCCGGCCGAAACACAATTTTAGAACTGAAAGGAGCACTAAGAGACTCTTCTTTAGCATCCTCGTTTTACAGATGGGGACAGAGATGAGGCCCAGAGAGGTTAAATGTCTTCCCTAAAGTCACACAGCTAGTGAGGAACTGAGCAGAGATTGGAATCCAAGTTCCCTGATGCTCATACTTTCCCACTCAGTTACTTTGTTACACAATATCCATGTGAGTTATTATGCATTAGTTTTTGCAAATCTGAAGTGTCTTTTTGGTTTTATGTTTTGTTTTTTGGGACAGAGTCTCATTCTGTCACCCAGACGAGAGTGCAGTGGTATGATCATATCTGACTATAACCTTGAATTCCTGGGCTCAGGCATTCCTTCTGCCTCAGCCTTCCAAGGAGATAGGACTACAGGTATGCACCACCATACCCAGCTAATTTTTTAAATTTTGGTAGGAACAGGGTCTCACTATGCTTCCCGGGCTGGTCTTGAACTCCTGGTCTCAAGCAATCCTCCTGCCTCAGCCTCCCAAAGTTCTGGGTTTACAATTGTGAGCCACAGCGCCCAGCCTGAAGTCATTCTGTAATGGATGTCTGATACCCCAAATTCTTCTTAGGCTGATTTTCTTTTTAAGCCATGCTGATTCAATCTTATAAAATCAGCCAAGGTCACTTATCTAATAACTGGTGGCATTGATGACTTGGCAAGTTTTTTCCTCGCCGGTGGAGAGGCCTGAAGTGGCCCTGAATCCAGCTAGTCTCATTTAGTGACACTTCTTCAGCTTTATTTCTGTCCTCTGTACCCTCTCTGTGTGGAGGAACAGAGCTCACTCGATTGAATTCAGGGATCTGAGTGGTGCCTGAGCGATTGTTTTCATACCGCATATTTCCTCTCTGGATTTGGCATATTCTTCTATTCTGTCAGATAATAGAATTGGGTTATTTCAACAAGTTGGAAATTCTTGACATCTTGAAGATGTGTTATTTTTCTGTATTCCTACCCATAGTCAAAATTGAAAAGCATATGGACATAAAAAAAGTAATAAGTTGTATTAATGTTCTTATGTTGACTCTACATTTCAAAATGTAAAACTAACTTTATTCCGTATACTAATAACCATCATTGTGAATTAAAGTCACATGACCAGGGAGAAGTGACATCCTTTCCCTGTCTCCTGTTTACTATTATTCTGATGTTTATTCATCAGTGGGTCCTGCCTCCTGTTCAGGTAACCAGTGGTGCTTCTTGAAGCACCTGCTGTGGGAACCCGCACTGTCCTGGACAGGGTGGGAGAGGAGCAGTCTTGAATAGTGGAAACAGCATTGACTTTGAATTTAAAAGTGTTTGTGTTGATGCAACATAGAGATTATTTGAGACAGTGAATATATGGATAAATATCTTTGATTGCATTCATTTAATTTTACTTTTTGTTTTGGTAATTCAGTTTTGGGTTTTTGTTGTTTTTGTGAAAAGCTTAAAACGATTTTGAAGAAAGTGAATGATTCAACTTTTACCAACAGGTGACTGCCTGCTTCACAGAGGACTTCTCACTGAATTCCGCAATTTCTCAACTGATGGGACTCAGCAGTGCCCTCTTGGTAAGTGGCCTGTCCGTCCTCACTTGCCGGTGGCAGAGGAGGGAGGGAGAGGTGTGGTGACGGCCCTGCATTGCCCCAGGTTAGGGACAGAGAGTACCACAGTGTCACCTCGCTGTGCTTAAGGAAGCATTTTCTCCCTAGTTACAACCTAATTTTATTGCTGGAAAGTTCTTAGAGATTCTCTGGCCCAACCTCTTTCTCTACCAGTATTTTGCATATGAGAACATTAAGGCCCAGGGGAGTTAAATGACATATCTGGTTGATTAGTGACAAATCCAGGACCAGACTCAGGCTTCCGTCTCTTCTGGCACCTCACACCCCCACTGCCTGATTTCCTGAACAAATTTGTGATACCTTATTTAACCTGGATGGATCCGAATTGTTCTCATTGAAAACAGAAATCAGCCTTTTCAACAGGGACTCATCTTCTTGCTACATGTGACTGTGACTTTTCTTGCCTGGGGAATTTGTCAACAAATGTTATTAGCTGTTGGACAACAAAAGAATTCATTGAAACTATTAACAAATGCTTTTTAAAACAAAGTCCTCTCCAAGCTTTTAAAATAGTAGAAGAAATTTACAGATTTAATTACATAAAACTTGACATTTCCAATATACTAAAATATGCCATACTAAAAGATTAAAAACTAGGAAAAACATTTGTAACAAATATATCAGACAGAAGGTTAATATCCTTAATGTATAAAATACTTCTATATATTATTATAATATGAAAATACATAACCAAAAAATGGTCAAAGGATATGTAAAGATAACAATTCACAGAAGATGATATAGAAATAGGCAATAAACTTGTGGCAAAAGAAAGTCTGCCTCACTAATTATCGTGAAGTACAAATTAAAAACATGATGGTATTTTTTTTAACCTATCAAATTTGCAGAGGCTCTTTAACATAACTGTTTTCCACGCTATTGCAAAGATTCAGATAGGTTTTCACGTACCAGTCAGGGGCGTGGGTGACGGAACCTTGCCAGGAAGCGCTCCGGCTGTGAGGCTGGCAGCCCTGGGATTATGTAATGTCCTTTGACCCAGAGGTGTTCATTAGATGGTTTATAATCCCAGAGACGTGGAACCTCACGTGTCCCCTGATGGGGGAATGGTGAAATGACTCGTGTCACATCAGGAAGAAGGAAATGTGCCACCACCGTTAGCATGGTGTCCTCCAAGAACACTTAAAATCAGAGATTGTTTATGATACAGTGTTAAGTAAAAATATGTGATAGAAAAGTGACCACGTGGTGAGAATCCCAATTGTGAAAACGTTATGTGCATAATAAGTGTGTATATACACACATTTTTGTATTTTTGGAGAACAGGATAAAATACAGGATTTTTCTAGATGGTACACTTAAGAGTGGTTTTGTTTTTGCCTTATTTGCTATACTATGTATTAGTTTTTCAGTCAGGAAAAAAGAGGCAAATATTTTACAAAAATGTAATTTAAAAATGAAATCTTACTGCCTCGAAGCTAGTTATGTCCACAGCCTTTCTGACAGACCTTCTCTGTTCCTTTACCCATGAAGTTATATTTCAAATCTCAGGCAATTTTTTAGAGATCATGTGTACACGCATTTTAAAAAAAGACTGTGTATAGTATTTTTGGCCTCTCTATACCCAGCAGAATACCTCATGTGAGCCCTTACTTTTAAATTTAACAAACATGTCGTAAAATTAAACCAAAACTGTTTTTGTCCCAGGGTGGTATGAACATATACTGACTGCCACCACCTTGTTAGGCCAGTTTTTAGCATGACTTCCTCAGGGCACCATGAGAGCTGCCGGCCTCCACAAAATTCTTCTAGCAACAAACTCCCTTCGGCCACCTCAGGACGGCCTGTCTGCCTTCCTGGCCATTCTCTGACCACACACCCCGCTCACACCAGTGTGCTGACCACCAGCCCCCCACTCCACTGGAAGCTCCTTGAGGGCAGGGACTGTGCCCTCTGGTCCTCTTATCCTCACAGCCTGCCACGTAGCAGGGACTCTGTTTACTGCATGGGCGTGACAGGGTTAACCAATGAGCCACGCCTCAGGAAGAAATTGCATATTTGCTGGGAAAGATGATTAAGACAATAGGGGTCCCTGAGATTCCCGAGGGGGGACCTCTGCCCTGGGGGTTCCACAATGTAAAACCTTTGAGCCGGCTTCACGGTTTCTCACTGGGCCTGGAGCACACAGGAAACCTGTGGTTAAGAGTTTGATTATCCTATACTGGGGAGCAGATTACCTTCCCTCTCTGATACTTAGGTTTTCATCTGTCAAATGAGGTAAGAATATCACCCTCGGCTGGGAGCAGTGGCTCATGCCTGTAATCCTAGCATTCAGGGAGGCTGAGGCGGGAGGATTGCTTGAGGTCAGGAGTTCAAGACTAGCCTGAGCAAGAGTGAGACCCTGTCTCTACAAAAAATAGAAAAATTAGCCAGGTGTTGTGGCACACGCTCTAGTCCCAGCTACTTGGGAGGCTGAGGCAAGAGGATGGCTTGAGCCCAGGAGTTGGGCTTAAGGTTGCAGTGAGCTGATGACACCACAACACTCTACCTGGGGCAACAGAGTGAGACTCTGTCTCAACAAAAAAAGAAAAAAAGAGTATCACCCTCAAGAGTAGTTGTGAGAGCTAACTGACTGAGGACAAGGTTAATATTCAGAATAATAATGTATTTGTTTTTGCTGTAAAACAGCAGTAGCTTGTTTAATGCTATGATTAAATGGGAGAAGTTCTTTGTCCCAAGCAAAAATGGATGGTAAAGAGAGTTTCTTCCTACTTGCTTGGTCCCTAGACTTTAGCCACGTTGATGGCCTTCCATACCCATGGTCACTTCTTACGACATTCTCTTCTCTTCCTCAGCAAGCCTCTCAGAGAGTCGTTCTCCACAGCCCCGAGTTTGAGGATGCTCTGTGTGCCCTGCTGGTGATGGCTGCTCCGATGGCCCCTCACATAACCTCAGAGCTCTGGGCAGGTATGTGGTGGAGTCCTTGTTTGACTGTTACTACTAACCAGGATGTGCCCAAGCCTCTTTTTGAATACTATTTGGGACTCGGCTGTCCTTAGCCATGGAGTCCAACGTTTGGCATCTATACTCAGGGACCTTTGTGTCTTGTACTCTGAATGGTGGCACGTCATCCACATAATCACACGTACCAAAGGACATACTTCCCTGCTTTGAAATAAAGTGCCCAGACTAATGTGAATATTGATGTCACTGCCATTGATTCCTTCTCAGGACCCAGCCTCCCGGTATCCCATATCATGACCCTACCTGATCTTTCTAAGATAGAAACTCTTGTTTAGGACCACTTTACAGATGGAGAAAGGGCACTGGAAATTCAATTACAGGTCTAAAATTCGCTCACTTACACTGATTCAGTGCTCTCCATCAATCAGTCATTCCTGAGCAAGGCACCTGGGAGGGGCTGACTACCTGCCTGAGGCTCAGCCTCTAGTATTCTCTCCACATCAGAACTGTTGGCCCAGAAAGAACCAGAGACTTCACATAATCATCAAATTGGGATTAGGCCAAGCATATAGGGAGAGGCAAAGTGACATGTAATTGCACTGCTACAGGATCATGCATGGGAAAGTCCTTAGAAATTTCTAGAAATAGTTCATCTGACATGCATTTGGTTTAGCAGTTCCATTTCCCTGAAAGATCTCTTCTAAAAAAAACTTTCCTAATTAAATTTACTGACATGGTGTCACAGAGAAGAAACACATATTGACTAGTGAGGAGACCAAGAGTCACAGTGTATGGTTGAGTGATGAGAAGAATTTGCAGCTTGTTTGAAATTCCTACCACCGAGTAATTTTATGACTACAGGAGATGGGTAGAAATTGTGGTAGGATTTATAGTTGGCAGAGTAGTGCCTGTGTCTGCCTCAAAGCTTTGTTTATTTCCTCCTACTTTGGAAGATACTTCCTCAGGAGGAGGAGCATTAGTTCCTTTTTCTTAGCTAAGATGAGACTTGTTTTTCCAGTTGCCCCCTTTTTATAGTATCAGCAAGTATCTCTGTGAAAAGGAAAGTGTTTTTCATCCCTTGAGGAACAGAGGACCTGTTTAAATTGCTTTCATTATAAACCCATGAGCTTCGTTTGGATTTTGTCCTTTGTGGTACCTAAAGCCACTTGTAAATGTTCAGCCAAATACTGACATTCTTGTAATGGGATGATTTGCCAGCCAGTTTTTTGTTCATGTACCATATCTACAATTTCTTGCTTACAACATCAACCAAAAAAGTGGAAAGGGCTTTAGAAATATCCATATCATGAACTAATCCTGAATACCGTGTAAAGATGTGGGTAGGTCTGTCCCTGAAGTTTACTATAGATTCATTCTTTGCTGCTTGCAAGATTGAATCAAGGCCCAGTTTACTTTAGCAGGAAAGAGATGTGGTGTAGTTCCCAAAAGATCCAGCCCTTCTTGATATGCTATAAGGTATCCTGATAGAGTAAAAATGTATTTTTTTATGTTTTTGTGGGGATTTTGTTTGTTTGTTTGTTTTCTTTTCTTTTCTTTTTGAAACAGGGTCTCACTCTGTTGCCCGGGCTAGAGTGCCGTGGCGTCAGCCTAGCTCACAGCAACCTCAAACTCCTGGGCTCAAGCAATCCTTCTGCCTCAGCCTCCCGAGTAGCTGGGACTACAGGCATGCACCAGCATGCCCTGCTAATTTTTCATATATATATCTTTAGTTGTCCAGATAATTTCTTTCTATTTTTTAGTAGAGACGGGGTCTCGCTCTTGCTCAGGCTGGTCTCGAACTCCTGACCTTGAGCTATCCTCCCGCCTCTGCCTCCCAGAGTGCTAGGATTACAGGCGTGAGCCACCACACCCGGCCTGTTTGTTTGTTTTTGAGACAGGGTCTCACTGTGTTACCTGGACTAGAATACAGTGGCGTCATCATAGCTCACAGCAACCTCAAAATCCTGGGCTCAAGCAATCCTCCTGCCTCAGCCTCCCAAGTAGCTGGGACTATAGGCGTGCACCACCACAGCTGTCTAATATTTCTATTTTTTCAGTAGAGACGGAATCTTGCTCTTACTCAGGATGGTCTCAAACTCCTGAGCTCAAAAGATCCGTCCACCTTGGCCATCCAGAGTGCTAGGATTACAGGTGTGAGCCACCATGCCCAGCCAAGATTCAAAATGTTAAGGCTTTAAGTGCACATCCCCAAATCAAGTTCCAGAAATTCTCTGGGTCATCTGTGAATATGCTTCAGCAGAAACAAGAGTGTCTATTATGATTCCAGATATTATACATGGACCATTCAATCTCTTTCTGATAACCTCACCTTGCAAGCTAGAGTAACCCAACCTGGATCTGTCCCATGTCTTTGAATCCTGAGCAATTGCTCACACCTTTGTGGCTGTGAGGACAGGCTACAGGGGCCACAGACACCTGGGCCCAGCACAGATAGATAAGTCTTAGAGGATCTCAGGCCTCCCTGGGGCCTGGCATTAGTGGCAGGGGTCTTATCTGGGCAGACTTAGATATTCAGTCAGAACACAGTGCAACAATTTGACCATCTTTGCTTTACATGGGGCTTAGGTTGGTTTCTCAGAGATAACAAAAGACTCAACTCTGAGTATTTCTAGTTTAAAAATGGATTTAAAGATTAAAATTTAGAAATTTAAATTTAAAGATGTAAATATTTTGGGTTTTGATTTTATTACTGGTAAACATTTTTAATGACTGCATTAATTGTCCACATGCACCATGACTTAATGTGTCTAGTACTTCATTCCCATCAACAATCCACCATGGACAATTCTGTATGTAAATATTTGTTTTCACTTCAGATTATTTTCTTGGAGTGGAAAAGATATGAATCTATTTAAGACTCTTGATATATATTACCAAATTACTTTTGTGGAAAGTTCTCTCACTTTCTACTCTAGGATCTATTTTTTAATTGTATATTGTGCTTCACTGATTTAATTATTGAATTTTTACAGATAATTTTGCTAACTTGCAGACCAGTCTTCCTTCCTTTCTTTTTTATAATTATTTTAGTTCTTCTCTCCTGTCTATTCTGCTCAGTGGAAGTCTGCTATAATTTTTAAGTTCCCCCAATATCTCTATGGGATTTCCATTGCAGTTGGTTAAACGTGGAGTTAATTTGGGAAGGTTTCACATCTCACCTCATCTAGGTTTCCATCCCAGCACGAAGTCTGTCTCCCCTTTTGTTCAAGACTTCTCTTATGCTCAGACAAGTTTTCTTCATGTAGGTCTTGCACATTTCTTAAGCTTATTCTCAAATATTTTATTTTCTTATATTTTATTTTATTTTGTGTTCTCATGACTAGGATCTTATTCTGTTATATTTTTCTGACTGGTAATGGCTGGAATATCTTTTTTTTTTTTTTTTTCCGGTAAAACCACATTGCTACCAACATTTTATTTTTATTAAGATTTATAGGCCGGGCGCGGTGGCTCACGCCTGTAATCCTAGTACTCTGAGAGGCCGAGGCGGGTGGATCGCTCAAGGTCAGGAGTTCGAGACCAGCCTGAGCAAGAGCAAGACCCCATCTCTACTAAAAACAGAAAGAAATTATCTGGACAACTAAAAATATAGAAAAATTAGCTGGGCATGGTGGTGCATGCCTGTAGTCCCAGCTACTCGGGAGGCTGAGGCAGTAGGATTCCTTGAGCCCAGGAGTTTGAGGTTGCTGTGAGCTAGGCTGACGCCACGGCACTCTAGCCCGGGCAACAGAGTGAGACCCTGTCTCAAAAAAAAAAAAAAAGATGTGTCCTCTAGGGGAGTTCTGAAGTCCTATTGGCACAGTGGCCATTATTGCCCTGGATAAAAAGGAACATTTTAGAGAATCCCAAAGCACTTGGCTCCCACCAGCCCTCTACCAATCACCTAAAGAGTAAATGGAGACCTTTGGTAAGAAACAGAGCCAGCGTCTTGGCAGTTTGCAAATTTTAACAGGATGAGGAAATTTTTTTTCCTTCCTAAAGCGTCAGAGCTGAGAAGCTAAAGACACCACACCTGAATTTACAAAGTTATCTTTTGTTTACCATAATAGAATATTGTCCTATCCAGATGAGGGTGTTAGCTGCTTGCTTAGGGAAATTTTTAGTATCAGGAGCCACTGATGCTATTTTCAGACAAAGGGTTCAAGGGCTCCTTTGTTGGTGGACAGTAAAAGAGCAGAAAATCGCCACACAGGGATTTTCCTTGGTGGTGCTCGTGTTGGAAATGTGATTTTATCATTGCCAAAATGACCTTTCTAACAGGCAACAACTTGGATGGATCTTAGGGAGTATGCTGATTGAAAAAAGCCAATCCCAAAAGGTTATCTGCAATGTGATCCCAATTATACTAGAGTCTTAAAATAACAAAATTACGGAGATGGACAACACATTCGTGGTTGCCAGGAGGTAGGGGGTGGAGGTGGTGGCTGTAGAAGGGTGTCAGTCGGGAGCCTTGTGGTGACGGAACAGTTCTGTGTCCTGACTGTGGTGGTGATTACATGCAGCTACACGTGGTGGTTACACTAAGCTGCACACACACACACACACACACACACACGCACATACACAGATTAGTGCCTTTAAAACTGGTAAAATCTGAATATGCTTTGTGGATTGTGCCAACATCAATTTCCTGGTTTTGATGTTGTGCTGTGATTACTACGAGGGGCGGCTGGATGGAGGGTACATGGGACCTCCTGAACATTTCTTTACAACTTCTTGTGAATCTATAATTATTTCAAAATAAAGGCTTTTTAAAATTGCCTTTCTAAACTACAAGTCCTCAGTATTGAGATTCTGGTTCTGGAACATAGTAGACCATTAGAAAGGAAGGAAAGAAGGAAGGAATTTATTTATTTATTTATTTATTTATTTATTTTATTTATTTTTTTTTTTGAGGCAGAGTCCCGCTCTGTCACCCTGCCTAGAGTGCCATGGCATCAGCCTAGCTCACAGCAACCGCAAACTCCTAGGCTCAAGCGATCCTCCTGCCTCAGCCTCCCGAGTAGCTGGGACTACAGGCATGCGCCACCATGCCCAGCTAATTTTTTCTATATATGTTTTAGTTGTCCAGCTAATTTCTTTTTATTTTTTAGTAGAGATGGGCTCTCACTCTTTCTCAGGCTGGTCTCGAACTCCTGAGCTCAAACGATCTGCCTGCCTTGGCCTCCCAGAGTGCTAGGATTACAGGCGTGAGCCACTGTACCCAGCCAGGAATTTATTTTTAATTGAAGAAGATTTTAATACACACACACACAGAACTAACCAGATGGACCCATTCGTCCTAGCCCCACTGGCATCCCAGGCCGCGTGCCCCCTTCAGCGTGGGTGAGCAGGAACACTCAGAGCCTGGGCTGGGCCTACCCGCAGGGCCCCAGAGGCACTGCTTGCTCCCTAAGAGTCACCTTTTTTCTGCACATGCCCAGCTTCTGAAGAAAAGTGCTGAGAGCCAACTGCAAAAAATAAATCCAGCTTCCAGGTGCCTCTCTGGGCTTCTTAAAGCAAAGCAAAACTGAACTTTTTAATTGAAAAGTATATCTATATGCATTCTGTAAAACATTCAGCTGTTACAAAAGGGTGTGCCCTAAGCTCTGTTGCTCAGCTGGTCTCCCAGAGAAACTCTGCTACCAGTTTTATATTTAATCTGACAGAAGAATGTGATAGATAAATGTCAAGTGAGGACCCTTTTTTATACAAATGTTAACATTCTGTATGAACATTTTGCACTCTTATTATCCTTTAAACTAGTTCTGTATCAACACTTACAGACCTACCTAGTTCTTTTTTAACAGCTCTAGGGTGTCCTGCCCGGTGAATGTTCTGTAAATGATTAAGCAATCTCCCACTGATGGGCATTTGAGTGATTTCCCTTTTTTTGGTGTTTTTTGTGCTACTTTGAGATTAGTGTCATGTTCAAAATACAAGTTTTTTTTAAATGGGGTAATAAGATCTCCATAACATTTCTGTTTCACTGGCCATTTTTATTGTTCTACAGTGACTTTTCTTTCTTGATATTTGCTTCTGGTATCTAACTCGTGGTCTCCACGTATTCCATCAGCACCTTCATTTTGAGAGCTCGGGCAAGGTGAGCCTTTACCTCCCTCGGGCAATCTGAGGGAAGCTTCATCTGCAAGTATCAGTCCACAAATCCATTTTTCTCCATAAAATAATTTGGGATCACTTTCTTTGTAGCTTTTTATAAAAAGTGGCTGTGAAATATTATAGCTATAGTGATTTGCTCTCTATATATTAACATAAATGCTGTATTCATTAATTTCAACAAAATTATGAACACAAGAATTATAGAGAAGCGTGTGTGATAATTACAAGGGAGAATAAATATTGATGCTCTGATGGTATTTTATACATAAATGTGTATGCCATGTAGATATTGTTATTTCAAAATAATGTCAATGAGACCATTTTTCTGGGCTAAACCCAAGGTGAAGTGGCCTCAATTCCTGTTCACTTCCTTGGAACTGCCAGGGCCGGATGAGGCACAGGGAGGATCAGATGCCACAGAGTCCCCAGGTCCTCCCTTTTGGCATATGAGGGCAGGGGGTGGGGAGATGGGGATGGAGACAGGCCTGAAGATGGCCACCAGGAGAGGACTGCCATCCACAGAAGCCACGGCCACCTCAGCAGTCATCCTGGGTGCCACGGCAGGATGGCAGCCTTGCCAGCCCTTGCTGGGAGAGGAGGTTTGTTTTGCTCATTCTGCAGGAAGGTCAGCCGCAACAGCTCTCCCAGAGGAGAGGAAGGAAGGGGGTGGGCTGTGGGCTGCAGCCGGCGCTGCGTGGTGGCCTTGCGTGCCAGGGCCTTGCCACCTCCCAGCCTGTGGTCAGACTGTCTCCTCGTGCTTCCCAAAGGCCAACTCTCAACCTGTCACCTTGGCTGTGCCATGTAAGGAAACCATGGTATTTCCCATGCAAATATTAGGTATTTTCTACTTCCCTAAAATGAGCAGGGAGGCAAAAACACTACGTATACACCTGGGTCCTGAGTTTCTGTTCCTCACTGCTGAACAGGATGGCCCCACTCCCATCTATATGGAAACCCCGGGCAGGGCCCAGGCCGCTATAAATAAGCATCCTGATTGCTCCAGGAAGGCTGGGCTTCCTCGTTTTTTTAAAGTGGAATCTGTAACAGCTTCTGCCCACAACATTTGTGACCAAGGTCCTTTCATCTCCCAGGCATCCTGTGCAACTGCCATACAGAGGCTTTGGAAACCTTCCCACGGCAGCTGGGTCACAGGACAGACCAGACTGGGCCAGCTCACCAAAAGAAAGAAAAGATTATCCCCCGTCTGTGACCCCCATGTCGTATTTACATATGAGTTTTAATAGGATTCCCTTTGAGGAACAAGCAGGAATCTCCTTTCTGTTTCTGCCAAAAGGCACATCTGTGAGACATAGGATGGTTTCGTGGGAAGCACAGAAACCCCGGGCCATGGGAGCCAGCTGGGCACCCAGAATCTGCCTTTTATACCACTTAATCCTCAGGCGCTGACGAGGCTTCACTTCCCTCAGGTTGACTGGCAATGCGACAAGAGTGCAGATAGTGAAACATATAAAGCTACAGCAGATAGATCTGCAATACTGGCACGAGAATCCGGACGGAGATTGATGGAACGGAACAGCATATCATGGGCCAGGGGACCAGGGCTACTCAGAGTGGTCCTCAGAACTGTCAGTTCCAGTCTACAACTTGTGCTGGGACGTACAACAGCTGTGTCACTACCACACAGTTGAGTTAGGCTGGCTTTTTTTTATAGCAAGACTGTCCCAGTGAGGGAAGCAGCTTGTTGACGGGCACTCTGGCCTCAGTTCTTTGCCTCTTTGCACACAAGCATTTTGAGTATCTCTGAACTGAATCGTTTCAAAACAATCCCCAGAATAATATATTTTCAAGGAAAAAAATCACAAACCAATAGGGAAGAGAAGACATATTCAACAAATTAGCTTTGGAAAGTTGACCACATATTTTTTTAAATAATTTTTTTTCACGTTATGCACAAAAATTGCTGATAGATTTGAAAGTTAAATGGGGAAAAAATTAAATCTTAAAAAGAGACAAGAACAAAAATGTTGAACTGACCTCACGGTATGGAAAAACTTTATTTTTTAAATTTAAATTTTTTTTGAAATCACAAAAATAATAAAGGTTCTTGTAGAAAATCTATAGAATAGTTTTTTTTAAAGAAAAAAAAAATATCTCCCATACTTTTACTTCCCAGAGATAATCACTGTTACTGCTCAGATTTATTTCCTTCCACCTTTTACCTGCTCATATAAATTTTTAATAAAACTAAGGTTATATATATATACAATTGTATATAATCTTTTTCTTTGAAATTAAATATCATTTTAAAACGGGAATAAAAGAATACAAAACTGTGTTAAGAGCATGATCCTGGTGGTGGTAGTTGTGGTTCTGTTTTTTTTTTTTTTTATGGGGTTGGTTTAGATGTACAGATAGTCATTAAATATATTAAATTATGGTCTTTTAAAATAAAAAGTTTAAAAATGCTATCTGGATGAACATGATTTTCTTCTTTATATTTTGGGCCTTTCCAAATTTTCTGCAAGGAGCATGTGTATTATGTTTGTCATCAAGGAAGATAAAACAAAAAGTTGTCACTCACAACCCAGTGTCCTTGGGGCTGGCGTTGGTGGAATTCATTCCCCCTGTCCCAGACTCAAACCCTGCCTCAGACCATGCCCCGGCCATGGGCCTGTCCCCCAATTGCATGGTCCTGGTCTCAAGGATGACAGGGGGGCGGTATAGAAGGGCCAGCCCCGCCAAGCACTGCCCCAGCATGGGCACGCCAGCCACATTCACTTGCCCACCTCTGCCCAGGGATCTGATTTTCCTGTGTGTGCATTCCCTGTACCTTTGGGGCATCTCTTGCGCTCAAGCAAATCAGCAGAGGCTTTTAAACCAGAGCTTTCCCCAGGAAGCGCCTAGTGGAAGTCCTGGAGCACTGGCCGCTGCAGCCGCACTGGCACAGGTTGCCCTGTGAGGGCCACCTCTGCTCTGGGGGCTGTAGCATGAAGCACTCTGGGAAACAGCACTTGAGAGGGTTTATTCCTCACTGCTTCCTCATGTTTGGCCCACCCTGAGCCAAGGAAACTCCTTCCAGTTCAGAAATTGGGGGGATCCCGTCCCAAGAGGAAGTGTAGCGAGGAGGTTAAGATCCCTCTGCGAAGGGTGAGGAGTGTCCTGTTCACTGCATCCCGGCTCCAGTGATTATGACTAGAAGGACGGGATGGGAGGCCGTCTCTGACCCTGAGAGCGCATGGGCAGGAAAGGAGACGGATGCATCCGTTCTCAGGGTAGCACACAGGCATTCCTTCCCCGACAGAGTTGCAGAGAGATGACCCAGTAAAATCAGCAGCCTTGTTTTTCCAGATGAGCACTTTAGAACAGCACATCCATCCATCTTTACAGCTCTGGGTGCCGTCGGCAAAAACAAGCTACCTATAAACCTGGGATTATAAACCCGGGCAGAGTAAGTGGTGGGCACCTGGCTTCCCCTTGCCTCCTCAGACAGCTCCAAGCCAGGCTGTGTTGTGGCAAAAGCTTTTGTCCTGCTGTCATCAGCCTCCCCTGTGCTTGGAGTGACCCGACCCTTCTGTCCCTTGGCATTGCAGGCCTGGCACTGGTGCCAAGGAAGCTCTGTGCCCACTATGCCTGGGATGCCGGTGTGCTGCTTCAGGCGTGGCCAGCCGTGGACCCGCAGTTCCTTCAGCAGCCCGAGGTCGTGCAGATGGCAGTTCTGGTAAGTGTCTCCCCTCAGCCCCAGACAGAGCCGGGTGGTCCCTGCCGGGCGGTCCCTGCCCTGCCAGCAGCCCCTAGACACTGGCTTGGTGTTGAGAGAAGCATCAGCAGGTCTAGCCCACCCAGCCCTCGGCCAGACCGTCCAGCCAGGAGCAGGGCACAAAGGCCTGTCTTTCCTTTGCTGGGGCCCTCAGTTTTGTAGGCCACCATACACCAAAAGCACATGAGCATAAAACTCTCACGGCCCTCAAGGGACTAGAACGGAGGGGAAATAAGCCTGTCCTGCTCACAGGTTCTCATTGTCTTCCTTTCCAGTGGAGGCCTGTGCTTCAATCTCTAGATTTCATTTAGCTGCTCTGGGGGGTGTTGGAGGGTGGGGGAGGGTGACAGTGAGGTGGGTGGCAATGTGGGAATACCTCCCACTGTAAAATACGTTTCAGACAGGCTACATAATTTTTTTTTTTTTTTGGTCAATTGAGTGGTTTTAAATATATAAGAGTAGTTTATTATTTAAACCTTTTATAGAGCAATTCCCTTATAGTTTATCCTTTTTGTAATTTTGATATATTTGACTTGCTAAATATGAGACATTTATAGGGAGTATCTCTTAAATATGCTGATGTATCTGAAGAGAAAAAGAAGTAGGGAGTGGGCTTCTTCCTATGCCTCCTCTGAACCGCACCTGGGGCCGGGTCATTCGCATGCAAAATGTACTCTCACACTGCTCACCCTGTGAAGTGGGCATTACCCTTTTCACTTTTTCAGTTGAGGAAATAGGCTCAGAGAAGTCAGTTACCTTGCCCAGCTTTGTTCATTTACTCATGAATAATTACCGAGTTCCTGCTCTACCTACCTTAGGCACAGTGCTATACTCCGGGGATACAAAATCCAACTAGACAGACAGGGTTACTACCCATGGAGCTTAAAGGCTAGTAGGAGAGATAAGGAAGAATAAAAAGGAAAGAGAAAAATAAGTAAAATGATGGCAAATTGTGAGAAGTGCCAGGAACAAAGCGGGCCCCAGCCCATCTGCATCTGTGCAAGCCTGGGCAGGAGACCGGGGCTCCCTCTCCATCCACACCCCCTGCCCTGGGGCTGCCCTGGCAGACTTCTTCCAAAAATCCTCAAAACCAAAAACAGAGGAAATTTCTTTAACTTGACTAATGTTTATGAGAAATAAATCTCTCTTACGTCCCTAAGAACATATCCTTAGCACAGTTGAGAAATGCCAATTTGAGAAAAACTGAAGTTTCAGTCTATGAAAATATTTTTTTATTTTAAATTATCCCTGCAGAAAAGAAATTGAGTTTGATAATTGGTAAAATGATTTTAGATGATCATTGAAATGCAAACCCAAAGTGAAATGCGTGTGTAGGACTCCATGAGAGAGGGCCCAGCCTCAGGGCTCTGTCGGACACTGCGCCAGCAGCAGAACTGGAGAGGTCTGTGTCCCGACCCTGCGTGTCTCTCGGGGCGACCTGGCCAGAAACAGAAGCTGCACGCACAGTCCGGCGTAATTCAGTTCCGCCGCGCCCATGTTGGCTGGTCTCTGTGCCCCTGACTCTGACAGATACTAGGGATGCGGAGACAGGGGCCACCCGTATCTTCTAGGAGCTTAGGGCCTAGGAGCGAAGGTCTGAGGGCACATGAGTTGTCACACGCAGAATTTATGTAGCCCCAAGGTTGGGATGTAAGAGCTCATGAGTCCGACCATCCCGGGTGTAAGTCTCAGTTTTACAAAATATTTAACTTCTCTAAGCCTCAGTTTCCTCAGTTGTAAAGTGCAGGCAAATGCAGTGGCTGCCATATCCGGCTGCTGAGAGAATTAGGTGGGTTAATGCCAGGAAGTGCCCAGCCTGCTTCTGGGCACACTCACGACAAAACCCACTAACACGCAGTGAGCGCTGACTCAGGGCCAGCCGCTGCCCGAGAACCTCCCAGGTGTGAACTCACTTCACCCAGCAGCCCTGAGAGGCGGGCCTGCTGTTACCCCACTTCGCAGACAAGGCGGATATGCAACTAACCCCATCTTACGGGTGAGGAAACGTGGCAAAGAAGGGCTTGCTAACTCAGCGAGGGTCACACGGCTGGTCTAGAACTCGCTCAGTGAACAGGAGCTGCTGCTAGCGTCAGCATCGTCGCCTGTGGCGGTTGGGGAATTGGAAAAGGCATCGTGAGAAGGAGATGGGCCTTGGCTTTGAAAGAGGAGCAGCATCTCCCCAGTAGACCGGGGCTGCCGGAAGACCAGGGGCTGCAGTAGGGGGCAAGCCCACAGAGGCACGGGCTGTAGGCCGTGGAGGGGCTGGAGCAGAGGGCACAGGCAGGGTGGTGCTGGAGGGGAGGCTGCAGGCTGGGAGGGTCCCTGCCTCAGAGGCCGGACCCCATCCCTGGGAGGACTAGGGGCTGTCAGGGGGTCTAAGCAGGGGAGAGACAGAAGCTCCACCACTGGTGGGGTCTTGGGCAGGTGTCTTCACCTCATGTGCCTCAGCTTCCCCATCTGTAAAATGGGATGGATGCAGGTGAATTGCACAGCACAGAGCCTGGCACAGAGTGAGCTCAGCAAATGGGAGTTTGATTGTTATTTGCCATTGCAAGGCCCCCCCATGTTGGGGGCAGGGCGAGGGACTGGGTGGGAGGAGCACTCGTGGTAAGGGGCCTGTTGGGAAAGTCCAAGAGAGCAGTGCTTCAAAGACGAAGGAGCAGGAGCCCGGCAGTGTAACCACCTCTGTTTGAAGTGATTTGAACGTGCCTGTTCCCCTTTGGGCCCTTGAAGCCCAAGCTCAGTGTTGGGTCCCAACCTGACTTCTCTGCCCATTTCATCATTGGTACCTTATGCTGGGACAGGGGAACATGACTGAGACCCACCCACCCTAAGGGCACGGCCCTAGATAAGGTAACTTGGGGCAGTCCGGGGAGCCAGAACCGCAAGCGGGTGCCCAAGGCAGCATGGGAAAGACTGCTGGGCACCAGGCCACATCCAGAGATCATGTGCCCTGCCCCCAAAGCCCCAGCTGTGGACAAGAATGACTCAGTTCCCCTGGGCTGTCCCCAGTGATGGCTTGGAACCAGCCCGCCAGGCTCTGGGGAAGCACAGGAAGCTCATGGGGTTTGGAAGTAGGGGTCATTGTTGTGTCGAGGCCGTGCATTGAAGGACGTCCCATGGCCAGCTCCTTCCATCCTGCCCAGGACTCTTGACAAAGGCAGAAGAAGCAAGGCTTAGTGAGCCATCAGTTTACATGGGTTGTTCCACTTCACTCAGTAATCCAGAGAATTCTATCCTTAAAGAAGAGAAAACCGGCCAGGCGTGGTGGCTCATGCCTGCAGTCTTCGTACTCTGGGAGGCTGAGGCAGGAAGGTTGCTTGAGCTCAGGTGTTGAGGATGCTGTGAGCTATGACCATGCCACTATGCTGCAGCGTGGGAGACAGAGCAAGACCCTGTCTCTTAAAAATAAATAAATAAATAAATAAGTAAAAACCAAGCCGGGCGCAGTGGCTCACACCTGTAATCCTAGCACTCTGGGAGGCCGAGGCGGGTGGATCACTCGAGGTCAGGAGTTCGAGACCAGCCTGAGCAAGAGCGAGACCCCATCTCTACTAAAAATAGAAAGAAATTAGCTGGACAACTAAAAATATATAGAAAAAATTAGCCGGCCTTGGTGGTACGTGCTCATAGTCTCAGCTACTCGGGAGGCTGAGGCAGGAGGATCACTTGAGCCCAGGAGTTTGAGGTTGCTGTGAGCTATGATGACACCACTGCACTCTACCCAGGGTGACAGAGCAAGATTGTCTCAAAGAAAAAGAAAAGAAAAGGAAATACTCGTGAAGAAGAGAAAACCAAGCCCAAGTTCCCACGGCTTGTAAGAGCAGGCCTGAGGGTCAAAGCTGAGTCTGCCCATGTGCCAGCACGTGCTCCCCCTCCCCAGCACCCCCAACGTGGATGGGGCCCGGAGGAGACCTGACCCTGGGCTGCTGTTCCACAGGACAAGAACAAAGAGCAGAGGCAGGCAGGCTGGGACACAATTCACTAACGAGTGCACATCCTGAGAATTCCCTGTTGGGGTCCCCCGGACTTCCCAAGGGGCACGGCTTTTGTGTGACAGGCTGGAGGTCTCTTCCAAGGTCTCGGTCAGACCACGCACGTGGCCTGTAAGGCAGCTTCTCGTGGCTCAGAGACGCCGAGGAGGGGAGGCCACGGTCCTTCTAGTTCCCCAGCTTGAGAACTCTTTAAAGCCCTGCAACATGGAGCCTCACAGTTTTTAAAAATAATATTTCAGAATATTTCAGGACACAGTGTATTCTCTTATCTCCTGCCTAGTGATCTAGACTAATGCAAACGATAAAAATGCCACTAAATTCTACAAAAATCTGAAAAGATGAAGTGGGTGATTAAGGGGCATTTGATAGTGTGCTTTGATTGAAACTTGAGAAGTTATTCCTAGTAACTTTTCATAGTACCGTGACTATATTTTCCAAGTGAAAAACCAGAGTGTTAGTAAAAGAAATGTGAGGGTCAATGTGGGAGCCATGGGATTGAGGATTTGGAAGCCCGGCTGTTCAGAAGCTGTCTGAGCCACATGGTCACTTTCCTCAGAGAGATGCCAGTTCATGTCTGATGTGAAGTTCCTCATTGAAATAATATTGGGTGAATACCTACCAAGGTCTGAAGCTGTACTGACCCATTTTAAGTGAGAAGAGTTGTCAGTGGGACAAGATGTGGGTCCAATTTCTAAGCCGTCACACTTGAGCGCCCCCTTCTGGAGTCAGTCATCAGAAAGAGGGGTTGGCTGCGTTCCCCAGAAGTTGGTCCACTTGAGACCTGGGTGAAACCCAAGGGGACAGCCCACTCTAGCCTGGATCTGAACTTAGATTTGATCCTCAGTGACCCAGTAATCCCTTTCCCCCTGGAAATGGCCAAGCCATCTCATGCCAAAGGTTTTCGACAAAATCTCCACTGCAGCTGTGTAGGGGGGCAGTGCTCAGGAAACACAAGGTGGTCCTCACTCCAGGTGCAGCACGCACGTGCAGTCTCAGTGTCTGTCTGTCTGCGGGTTTCAGGCATTAATCCTACCCATTGGATTGCGTCTCACCCTCTTGGGAAGCAGGGTGCTGAGTCCCTCCTTTCTCTGCCTATGTTCCCTTCCCCCAAACGTACCGCAGTGCCCTTTGCAGTCAGGAAGTGTTGGCATGGGGCTGCCTGACACTCTGAGGACTTTCCTCACTGTTTGTCTCCTCTTTTCTCCTTCTCAGATAAACAACAAAGCCTGCGGCAAAATTCCTGTGCCCCAACAGGTCGCCCAGGACCAGGACAAAGTGCATGAACTTGTTCTCCAAAGTGAGCTGGGTGTCAGGCTCTTGCAAGGACGCAGCATCAAGAAGGCCTTTCTTTCCCCCAGAACTGCCCTCATCAACTTTCTGGTACACGAGTGACAGCAGGAGGGCTGCGGCCACTATGAGGGGCTTTGAGGAACCTGCCTCCAGGCCTGGGATGAGGGGAAGGGAAGAGGCAAATGTCTTGAATGTTTACCTTGGTGCTACGACAGACTGCAGTCAACAGTGTGCCTCTGCGGTGTGGCCTGGTGCAGGGGCCAGGGTGGATGTGGGCAAAGGAGAAGGAGGAGCAATGGGGGAGGGGTCGTGCTGCCTGTCCCTCACCCCCTAGCTCCCATGCAGGCTGGAGGAGGCCATCTGAGCCCACAGGAAGCCAGCAGAGGTCGTGCTGGGTGGGAGCAGGAAGGAGAAAGAGTAACAAGTGAGAAGCAGCACAGTGCCTCCCGAGCAGTGCGGGAGCCCCTAGATCCTGGAGGTGGCAGTGCCTGTGGCCTCCTCGGGAACACGAGGCTAGCCTGAGGCAGCGTGGCCGACACTTTGAACCAGTCACCGAGTGTTGGATGGTCTCTTTGGCTGCAGGCCAGATGAAGAAGCCATGTAGCCCGTGTTCAAACGTCCAGTATGTGGAACGGACACTGGGATCTTCCAGAGTTGCTTTGAACCAAAAGGCAAGGGGTGCCGGTCACTCTGCACGTGTCCCCATCGCCCCTCAGCTCTGTTATTCAGGCCTCTCCCCCAGCCCCAGCTGGATGTACCTGCCAAGCCTGTTCCAGCGCTGACACGGGGCTCTCAGGCAAAGCAGCACTTCCTCACTCGAGTGAGGAGCAGCGTAAAGGGGGAATAAGATTTGCCATGGAGTAAAGTGGAACCAGCTCCAGGCTGCTGGTCCCCAGTCTCAGAGCCCCAGCCCCAGAGGGCTCACATGGGCCCCAGATGACGATGCCACCAGTGTTGATGCGGCCTCCACAGCCAGTCATTAGGACAAGCAAGTTCACCACAGCGGAGTGGAATGGATCCCCCCGGCGTTGCCGCCTGTGTCCAAGCCACAGCAGCCGGCTGCTGGGGAGATGGCCAGGAATGGGCCCTGCCGTCAGCGCATTGACCTCGTCCTGGCTTTATGTGAAGTCAGCAGTGCGGTGCTCTTACCAGAATTGGCCTGAGCCACTGATTAATACTTAATGGGAGCGGGTGGGAGAGAATCTAGCCATTTTGTAATGCTAGAAGTCTCCATGTGTTATCTGATGCCATTTTTCTGAAGTAGCCTCAGATGTGGTTCCCCTGCAGTTCAAGCAGTTAACAGATGACTTTTTTTAGTGTAATAAAATGTTTATCCTCTATGACTTTGGGACATATGTGTGATCTTGGAATAGCCACCATATTCCAATTCTAGGAGCTAATGAGGAACAGATTGAGGTATTCCGTCATCATCAGAAGCATTGGCCGTGTGCCCAGCTCCACGAGGAATGTTACAAAGTGAGATGCATGTGGTCCTTCTCGCTCTGGCACCCACAGTCCATGGTAGACAACCCTGATACAGGCACCTTAGCAACAGCAGTTAAGTCACTGGTTCTTAAACTTAATACCATGCCTGGTCCCCATGCCCAGAAACTCCAATTTCATTGGTCTGTGGTGGGGCTTGGGCATCAGGAGTCTTAAAAACTCCACAGGTGTGAGAACCAGTGGATAAACTGATGCATTTGAAACATGATTTCAGTCTAGTTCTTCCTCTCTTTAATCTTCAGCTTAAGGGAGAAGTTTGGGCCAGGACCAGACTAGCGCTGGCAGGAAGGCAGGGGCCAGAGCTGTAAAGCAGGTGTTTGAGACATTCCTAGAGCTGACCTGAATGTAGTCAACCCCATTCTGTGTAGTAGCAAATGTGGATTAAATATAGGCAAATGTGGATATTTGGTACAAGCAGGGAGGAGTGAGTGTTTCTGCTTGATTGTCTTGTTTTGTCACAGGGTAAACTAAGTGGTCTTGACCGGGATGGGGGTAGGGAGCCCTTTATTTGCACATTATCTGGCCAGAGCCATGGGCCAGTAAAGCCTCAAGGCTACTGGATGGACCAGTTGGCTGATTGCAGCATGGCTCTGGAAAACTTTCTCCAAGATGACGAAGCTTTTGAAAACAAGAGCTAGACTTTGTCTGGAGGAGGGGAAAAAAAAAGAAAAAGAAAATTGAGATAAGGAAATTTGCTCACAGATCATTGAATGAGAGTCCCACAGATTATTTTTTCCTCCTGTTTACCCTTGTGCATTCTCTCATTTTTGTTGGCAGTGAAGTATTTCAATAATGAGGAAAAACATCAAAATGTACAATTCTGTGAAGATTGCAAATGAGCTAAGAACCTGTTGCCCCTGATTTTTCCTTTTTTCTCCCAGTCAGGATGTCCAACTGCCTGTGGGAAAACGTGCTTCTTTTCCTGTGTGAGGTGGAATCCAAAGAAACAAAAAGCAGCCCCCACGACGCTATTGTTTGCTGGGTCTGGGTAGGTGTGGGAAGCTCCCCTCCTTGCTCTCAGCCTTGGGGTCTTGCAGAAGGCAAAATTCCCCTAGTGGAACTGTCCTGCTCACTTGCTGACAGATTCAAGGTGGTGGGTAAGACCAAACAGGAAGGCACTGTCCCCTTTTTCAGATAACAACACTGGCTCAGAGGCTGTGACTTGCTTGAGACCACGACAGTAAGTGAGATGAAGGATCTTGAACCCCAATCTGTGCTCGTTCCGCTTAGAGCGCCCCCTCCCCATACTTTGTAGGAGAAACTTGAAGCTGCCACCAGGCAACCTTTAGCCCAGGAGGTAAATTTTCTTAACAGGCGAGCCCTACCACACCCAATAGGTCAAAGAAAGGCAGAGGGTAGACAAGAAGTTTGCTCTCCCTTCTTCCTGCGAGAGGAGCAAGTGGAAAACAGCTGCTTCGTGGGCTGGGTCCCTGCCTGGCGCTGAGGTGGGCGGCTGGCGGCTCCCATCCAAGTTGATGAGTTTGGAGAATGGAATCTGGGGTGAACAACGATGAGCAAGCAGGGAATCCCCCTGGGGTGGGTGGGCGGCCGGTGACGATGCTGGCAGGGAGGGAAGAGCCTGAGCAGCCAGGAAAAGATGGTCCTGCAGGCACAGGCCTCAGGTCAAAGGGTGGGGCCGAAGACAGAAGAGTTGGCCTCACTCTGGCCTGTCCTCGTGGCTGGGTGGGGTGAGGGGGCGATGAGGCCCTGGGGGGAGGTGGTGGCCAGGACTGCTGGAACACAGCTCCCCATGACTCATCTCCCTGTGCCTGAGGCCCTGAGCTTGAATCCCAGTTCTTATCCCCAGCCAGAGGCCCAGGGTATAGGAGCCGTGGCCTGTGGTTCCCCGACAGCAGCAGCAACAGCAATAATATCTCTCATTTACTGAGGGCTAATTATGTGCCAGGCCCTGTTCTAATTGCTTTGCCACACAAGGGGCCTTGCCCAAGACCACACACGGGAAGAAGGCAGAGCCGTGATCTCACCCTGCTCCACCCCATTGCTTCCCGAAGACCCCTATGCAAACCAGCCCTCACACCGCCTAGATTTTCCCAGAGGGTCTTGATTTCTAGCTTCCCCTCCAGTTGTCCCCAGCGTACCCTTGAACCTGCCAAAACCACCTTCCTGCCCTGCACCTGGGAAAGCCGGCTCGCTGGGTGCACCCAATTCAGTGCGTGAGGTCTGGGCTCTCCCTGAGCTCCCAAGGGGCCATCACCTCCAGCAGACAGAGCCTCATTTGGGCACCGTCACTGGGACCCAGAAGCCAGGAAGCAACCGTACTCAACGCCACATACAGCTAGGAAAACCCATGGAAGAGGGGAGGAGCGAGACCTGGACTCCCTGCCCCACGATGAGAGCTCCTCGGCCCCCCAGCAGCCCTGGGCCGCCTCCCCCAGACCGTCCTTCCCACGAACAGCAGAAGAACCTCATCTGGGGTTAGTTAACGGTGGCCCACCCCTGGGCCCACCCAAAGGAGGCCTCACCCGCCACATCTGCTGCAGCTGCCCGCAAAACCAGGAGCAGCACTAGATCCTGGCGGTGGATTCCCCTTCCTCGGGCACTGTTGGGGGCCAGGGGTGGGGTGGAAAGGGACGCAATGTGTCCCTTACACTGTGGGATCAGTAGAGGAGGCAGGGCCACCCAGAGGGTGATGTCATTCATCGGGGTAAAGGCAAGTCCCTTCACTGGAAACAGGGCCACAGTGGGCCAGAGGGCCTCTGTCAGGTGCACCCCAGATGGGGACTCGCTGTCAGTGGGGAGTACACGAGGGGACACAGAAATAGGCTGAGAGCTGAGAAGAAGGAGCATAAACCAAGTGTCACCAGATATCTCCATTTTTAGTTATCAGCTGACTCTTAGTTGTCACTTAACATCTTAGTTTCCAGGGAATATTTTAGTTTTCTATTAATATTTTAATTAACTACTAACATCTTAGTCATCAACAAGCAATCTAAGTTATCAGTAACATCTCAGGTGTCAGCCGCCCTCTGAGTGGATGTAGTGGACCCTTAGCCTCAGGTCCTTCCCTGTTACCAGTGACACCTTCATTATGCTTTAATATGTACTGGTCTGCTAATGTCTGGAGTGTCCACCAATCATCTCCAGCAATAAAGTGTTCTAATTAGTGCAGCTGTAATAAGTAAACCCCTAAATCTCAGCGATCTAACGCAGCAAGCTTTATTTCTCATTCTTTAAGTCCGATCCTCTGGAGAAGGGAACAGGAGGAGGTTCCGTTCCACTCGGTTCCGCTTGTTGGAGGGTTCATGGATCTCCACCGTCTTCAACTCTTGGCCTTCTGGGTTGCCCTGGACATTGACTCCAGCCCACAGGTAAGGGGAGAGAGAGGAGTGCCCCACGGAGGAGTGTACGGGCCAGGTGTGGGAGTGGCATACGTCACTTCTGCCCACTTCCTCTTGGCCTCAGTCGCCAGCAAGGCTGGGCAGCCACCACCAGCGGCAACTCTGCGTGAGAGAAGGGAACCTGGCCTGGTGGGCAGGTGACTGCCTCTGCCTTGTGGACAATCTTTGTTTTCAAATGCTTGCCAGTCGGTGCACATCTTAGTTACCTTCAAAATATCTTAGGTGTCTGCTAACACCTTGTTTTACAGACACCACCTGAGTGACAGCTGTTTACTTTCTGAATCTGTGACAGCTGCTCACTGTGGTTCTGAGCTGCCACCCTGGGCCCGCCTGCCCTCTGCCCTAGGCTCCAGAGATGCGTGAAGTCACAGACATGCTTTGTGTCATTTTATAAAATACCAACTTTTACTCCAAGGATTTGTTTATTGGCTCGCAGTTCTTCCCACTCTCCTTCCTCTATGAGACTCATACTGGTTTGTGAGACGGTTGGGAGTATTTTGTTGGGTTAGGAGGTGTTGGGACATTTTGAAAAGTAAAGAAAGGCAGGCTTCCTAGATGCCCTGCAGGAAACCTGGGAAATGCTTCACATTCCTGCTCCGAAGGGTCATGGGTGCTCACTTGGTGGAAATGTGACACTTCTCTGAACATCTCACTGTGTGCCGGTCCTGGAGACTCACACACACACATGCACACACACACCACATATGTACACCATACCACACACAAACACACACCACACACTGTACCGCACCACGTGTGCACGTACTACACACACCACATACACCACACCCCACAACCACACCATACATACATACACGTGCCACATACCACACATATACACACCACATATACCACACACCTCACACACACACACACACACACACACACACACACACACACACGCACATCACACAACCATGGCCTGCTTTGGGGGAAGGTAATTTATTTTTGCCTGATGGAACGTGCCTCACACCATGTGACTGGCGGGGGGAGGGTGGGGGAGCAGTTTAGTCTTGAGGTTAATCAAAGTCACAGCTGTCAGGGAAGTGCCCGGGCCTGCGGCCAAGGCGGACGGTTACACGGGAAGGCTCCCCCCACTTTCACATGTGCTCAGACGGGGCTCCATCACCTGAGCCGTCCAGTGACAGGTGCTCCCCCCCCGACGGCACCCAGCTCTGGTGGGAGTCCCCTGTATTATTGATAAAAGCACAGTAATAATAATCACAACACTATTCTTAGTGGCCATCGTATATTGAGCACATATTACGTTTGTGCCCCAGACTGAGCCCCACCAACGGCCTAGTGGGTGAGACGGGGCATTCTGGAACTCACCTTGGCTCTGCCACGTACGAATCACGGGCGCCCGCGGGTTCCTGAGCCTGTCGCCTGCGGAAGTGGGGAGAATGGCTCCCACTCTGCGTTACTGTGAGGCCTGCGTGGATTACCGGTGTGAAAGGCTGAGGCCAGCAGCCGCAGCAAGCACGCCGCGTGCTAGCCTGTGCCCGGGACGGCGTGCCCCGTGCCGTTTACCCCTCACCGCCGTGCTGTGGGAGGTTAACACGCTGGAGCCCCACTTCACAGATGAGGAAACTGAGGTCTCCTGGCCTCCCTCCGCCCCAGCAAAGGCCCCACACCAGCCAGGATTAAGCCTGGCAGCCAGTGCCGCATCCTGAGGGGATGGGGACAGGGAAGAGGCAGCATCCTGCCCTCCAGGGCCCTGAGGAGCCGCCTGGTCTCCGGGGCCTGCCCCAGAAAGCTGAGTCCTGAGACAGGGTCCTGTGGGAGGGAGCAGCCGCCCGGAGAGGGAGAGAGGAGGGGCCAGAGCCCGGGCCTCAGTTCCCCGGGCTTTCCCTTTCCTGCGGCCCTTCCTCTGCCTGTGGCCACAGAGGGACTGGTGTGTCCAAGGGCAGAGCTGAGGCACAGTCCTGAAGGTGGCAGCAGGGGTCAGGCCCAGTTGAGGTCCGGGCTGGGACCTGCGGGAGGTAGTGACAAAAGGGCCTCCCAGAGCATGGTCAAGGCTCAAGCTGGCCTTGGGAGTCAGGGAGAGACAGGGGCACGGAGGACGACAGTGGAGAGAATACAGCTCTGCATAAAAAGTGATTCAGAAGCGTTGGGCTCTGAATGTGAACAAGTTTCAGCAGTGCCTTAACCAACTTATTTTACTTATCTTCTCCTTTTTAGATATGGGCCAGAGTGATAAAAGATAAAATTTATCTAAATAAGTCTGAAAGGCCAGGCGCAGTGGCTCACACCTGTAATCCCAGAACTTTGGGAGGCTGAGGCAGGAGGATCACTTGAGGCCAGGAGTTCAAGACCAGCCTGAGCAAAAGTGAGACCCCGTCTCTACAAAAAATAGAAAAATTAGCCAGGCATGGTGGCACGAGCCTGTAGTCCCAGCTACTTTGGAGGCTGAGGCAGGAGGATCACTTGAGCCCAGGAGTTTTAGGTTGCAGTGAGCAGTGATGATACCACTGCACTCTAGCCCAGGAGACAGAGCAAGACCTGTCTCAAAATAAAATAATAAAATAAAATAAATCTGAATGGTATATTTAAATATCTGGATGATATGTTTTGTGTTTGTGTGTGTGTGTTTGTGGTACATACACCTTAAAATCTTTGATTTGATGAAATATGGATAATTGTCCATCTAAGTTTACTTCTTTTTTCTTTTTGGTCAGCCTGAGCAACATAGCATAAGTCTACTTAATACCTTGAGTTAACCTCTTACGATAACATCGGCCACATTGTATAGAAATCATCTTGGTGTCTGTTTTCCCCACTAGGCTACTTCCTTGAGATGAGGGCTGAGGGGCACGTTGGTGAACCAAGGGTCTCCAAAACCTGGCACGATATACAGCAGGGCAGCTTGGTAATGTCCTGACAACCAGTGGGTTTAGGCAGTTGTATGTTCCTATATTATCAGCTAGAAAGGTGCCTGCACTCTTTTTTTCTGGGAGAGTGGGAAGAGTTTGAAATTCCTGGGCTGCTTCATCAGCAAGGCCCCTGGTGTGGTTGTATAGGTTGTACACTGCACAAAGGCACTCAGTTAAGGGGGCTAGTGGGGTTGAAACTGGTGCCTGACCTGCTGGTCAACTCATATCCCCATGGGACTGTGACTGCCCAGTATAGGCAGCTTTTTTGATTTGTACAAACATGCTATAGAGGTGATCAGTGGATTTTTTCTGCAGCCTCTGAGCATAATCTTCCCTGCAATGCCTCTGACCTTGGGAGTCCTAAGCAGCTGGTCAGGATGGGCTAAAAGACTGACCTTCAAAATTGGTCCAAAGTCTTGAGGTGGTTCCCAGGGTCAAGAAGTAGTGACAGACTTTCGGGTGAACCTGGCTATGCAGGACAAATTTTAATTCTGATTCTGACCCTAGGCGGCCTCTGTGATCTTGAGTTAGTTGTTAAACACAAATGAGAATTTGATTTCCTTAATTACAAAGTTGACCCAGCCGCGTCAGCTAATAGGTGGGGTGGGAGTCCTGGGAGGAAAAACTGCTGAAAATAGCTTGGGAACATTTTGTAAGTTGAAATCTACGGAGCAGCCCCTAAATGACAGCCTGGGGATTGCTCCTCAGGGGAACAAAAGCAGAACAACTGGACGGTTTCCTGCCTGGCCCTTCAGTTAGGACTTTGGTTCTGGTCCCGCTGGCTGCCAGAGAATCATCGATTGTTGAGGATTAGTCACGGGGCATCATCTGAACACAGCAGCCCATTACAAATATAGTTCCTATGTGTTTTAAAGTCCCCACGGCCGGGGCTGGGCTGACTCCAAGGGCACAGGCCCAGAGGGAGGGAGCTGTAAGCAAGAAGCCACAGAAGGCAGCTGTGTGAGGGGAGTGAGGGAGCTGCTGGGGTCTATTTTAAGACTGGAAAGAGGGAAGCCAAGGGAGCACAGTGTACTCCAGTCCTGGCCTTTCCTTGAATATCTCCCCCGAGGTGAGAGTGAAGAGGAACTGAGCTCTTCTGTTAACCAAAATGCCAGGGCCAGAGCCCAAGGGTGCTGGGAAAGGGGGAGGGCTGGGGACAACCAAGTGTTTAGACCAAGTACAGCCTGTTGGCTGTGCTAGTGGTTCTAGACCCTGGCTGCGCATCAGACTAAAGACCACTGGTTGGTAGAATAATGCAGAAACTGGCAAACTCTGGCCTATGGGCCCAATCTGGCCTACCGTCTGTTTTTGTAAATAAATTTTATTGGAACACTGCCATGCTAGATTGTTTATATGTTGTCTGTGGCTGCTTTTGCATGGAGTTGAGTAGTTGTGACAGAGACTCTATGTCCTACAAAGCCTAAAATATTATCTACCCCTGTACAAAGGAAGTTTGTCCACCCTTGGGATGATAGAAGGGGCACTGGGTTGAGTTCTGGTGCACCTATTTCCTACACGGGGACCTCCGGCAAAGCTGTAGCTTCTCCACGCCTCTGTTTCTCTATGTGTGAAATTAAGTGGCAATGCCCATCTTACCCAGGTGTGAGAATTGAATGGATAATATATTTATTATACCTCTTTGTAATATTTTTAGTAGTATTTTAGACATTACAACATGCAACTTTAACTTATAACAGTCTTTCTTGCACTAATATTATGCCACTTCATAATGGAAAAATTGAACTGTTCTTGCTCAAAGTATCTCTTCCTGTCTTTTGAGCTATTGTCAAATACTTATTTCTACATGTTATAAATCTCACATAAATTACTTATTATTTTTGCTTTAAATAGTTAAGAGTCTTTAAGGATTTATTATTATTATTTTTTTTGACAGTGTCTTGCTATTAGTATATCACCCGTGATCACAAACTCCTGGGCTCAAGTGAGTCTCCTGCCTCAGCCACCTGAGTAGTTGAGATTACAGGCACAAGCCACCATGCCTGGCTAAACAAATCTTTTAAAAAATAGTCTTTTATATTTATCCAAATACTTATAATTTCTGGGATTATTTATTCTTCCTGAAATCTGGCTTTCCATCTGAGATAATTTCCCTTTAGCTTAAAGTATTTTCTTTAGTATTTCTTACAGTGGTTCTGCTGACAGTAAGTTCTCTTAGATTTTTTCCTACACTTTACTGGGTATAGACTTCTTAGTTGGTACTTTTTTTCTTTAGCACTTTAGATGCCATTTCATTGACTTTGGGTTTTCATTGTTTCAGGTGAAAATTAATCATCATTCTTTTTGTTGTTGCATTGAAGGCAATGTCTTCTTTCCTTTGGCTACTTCTAAGATTTTCTCTTTAGCTCTGAATTTCAGTAGCTTCACTAGCATATGCCTAGTTATAGGGTTTTTTTTTTTTTTTGTATTTATCCTGGGGTTTATGAATCTGTGGGTTGATATTTTTCATCAATTTTGAAAAATTTTCAGCCACTGATTCTTCAACTGTTCCTTCTACTCCATTTTTATCTCTCTCTTTCTGGTCTATTGCCTACATTTATGTTAGATCATTGACTATTGTCTCACAGTCCTCTGATACTCCATCTTTCTCCTCCTCCTCCTCCTCCTCCTCCTCCTTCTTTAAATAAAGTTTCACATGCAGTTGTAAGAAATAATACAGAGAGAGCCCATGGATCTCTTTACCTACTCTCCCCTAACATCTTGCAGAACTATGGTACAATATCACAACCAGGATATTGACCTTGATACAATCCACCAATCTTATTCATATTTTCTCAGTTCTACTTGTATTGATCGTATGTACATGTGTGTGTGCACATGCACATATGTGTTTAGTCCTATGCAGTGTAATCACCAATGTTGTGTTTATGTATGCACTGTCACAGTCCAGACACACAATGGTTCTATCCCTACAAGGTGTCCTCATGTTACCCTTTTGCAGCCACTCCCACCTCCCTATCACACCCCCGCCCCATCCCTAACCCCTGGCAACCACTAATCCATTCTCCATCTCTCTAATTTTGATATTTTAAGAATGTTTCATAAATGGAATTATGCAGTACGTAGCCTTTGAGATTGGCTTTTTTCACTCAGCACAATTCCCTTGAGATTGATTCAAGCTGTTGCAGTTATCAGTAGTTTGTTCCTTTTTACTGCTGAGTTGAATTCTATGGTATGAATGTGTTATTATTTGTTTAACCACTCACTCATCAAAGGACATCTTGGTTATTTCCAGTTCTTGGCTATTACCAGTAAAGCTGTTATGAACATTTATATACAGGTTTTTGTGAGAGCACAAGGTTTCATTCCTCTGGGTAAATGCCTGCTATGGTTTGAATGTCCCCTCCAAGACTCATGTTGAAATTTAATCCCCAAAGTGGCAGTATTGAGAGGTGAGACCTTTAAGAGATGATTGGATTCATTCATGAATTAATGGATTATTGGGTTAATGGATTATTGGGTTAATGGATTAATAGGTTATCATGGGAGGGGAATTAGTGACTTTATAAGAAGAGGAAGAGAGACCGAAGCTAGCAAGTTAGCAAGTTCAGCCCCATGTGACGCCCTGCACTGCCTTGGAACACCACAGACAGTCCCCACCAGCAAGAAGGCTATCACCAGATGCGGCCCCTCAACTCTGGATTTCCCAACCTCCATAACTGTAAGAAATAAATTCCTTTTCTATATAAGTTACCCAGTTTCAGGTTTTCTTCTATAAGCAACAGAAGAAAACAGACTAAGACAATGCCTAAGAGACAACTCCTGGGTTACAGGATAATTGTATATTTACAGGCATGTTTTCAAGTCCACTAATTCTTTCCTCTCCTGTGTCCAGTCTATCATTAAATTTATAAATAAATTCTTTATTTCAGATATTATATATTTTAATTGAAAAATTTCCATTTTTAAAAGTTTTCATTTCTCTGTTGAATTACTCCATGTTTTCTTATATTTATCTTTTTATGTAAATTCCTTAACATATTTAAATAGTTCTTCTAAATCCCTTGTCTGTTAATCCCAACATCTGGGCCATCTGTGGTCTGCTTCTATTGATTATTTCTTTTTGCCTGATGAGTGATCACAATTTCCTCCTCCTTCACATGTCTTGTAATTTTTTTGGTGTATGCTGGACATAGGTATAAAAGCACAGGAGAGAGTAAGGCAGATAATATCCCCCCAGAAAGAACTGTCTTCTATCAGGAAGCACCAGCAAGGGGCTGCCCTCTTTACCTCCTCAAGGGTTGCATTCTGTGGGAACCAAGGTGCAGCTTTGGTAGTTTCAGTCCACTTAGTTTCGAACCTTGAGTGTGGTGTCAGGCCACAGCCTACAGTAGAGATGGTCTCTAAACAGTTGTCTAGGGAGATCTGGCAACTCTGAACGTCATCCCCCAGAAGTCAGCTGGATTTCTGAAGGACACCCTCTTCACCAGGCCAACAACTGTTCGTCTCCAAGGCTTCCCTCCAGGAAGCCTTCGCAGAACCTCTAGGCTACGTTGGGACCCTTCCCTCAAGCTTTTGCCACATTGCTTTGGGATGATCTGGGTTTGGACTCTCTCCTGTCCCCTCCACCCCCTCTATACCACAGTCGCTCCTTGAGAACAAGGACTGTGCCTCATCCATCTGTTTCACCTTGACAAATAGTGGTTGCGAGTTGGATTAAAAGCTAACACTCAATAAATATTTGTTGAATGAGCAAACAAACACATTTCTGGAGGAGTAAGTTAACAGAGGGGTGTTGGTCACCATGGCATCGTGAAAGGCGCTTGCACTGGGCCTGCGGTCCAGCCCACAGCACAGAGGGCCCTGACCAGAACCCCCAGTCCTTCTGATGAATGTGGCTCTATTAAGCAGTTACGAAAAGGAGACAGGAAAGGGATCAAAGGCAAGGGAACCAACACTGACCTTGCTCTGCAAGTTCTGAGGATGGTTGTTATGGGCGGAGAAGCATATTTGGAGAAATTTATGCATATCTAGGTGGAACTAAGAAACTCCCTTGAGGAAGAAAAGAAGCTTTAGGTGTTGTCTTCCCATCACAGAGGCCTGAATAAGAGTAGAGGTAAGCAGCAGGTGACACAGAGACAGAGTTCCTCACTGAGCAATGGCACATTGGCACCTACCCAGTGTCACTTTATAAACTTGTTTCCAGCATGAAATCAGCGTGCATGCCAGAGTCATAAGCTGTATGTGATGAAAATGAGGGTAGATGGGCCACCAGTTCTGCAGAAGAAAAGATGGTCCTCAAGTGTGAATGAGGGTCCCAGGGAGTGGCTGTGAGTTCCCCTGGCACAAGAGACAAAAGCAGACACAGCCAGATGATGCCCTCGTGAAATGGTGAGATATTGGCTTCCATGGGGGGACATGATGAGGACTAAGGGGACAAATGGAAACCTTTGATTTCAGAGGGTGATGAGAGTCAGTCAGGCGAAAACTAGAAGGTAGGGTGGTTCCAGCAGAGGAACCTGCATGTGCAAATGCTAAGTGGCAGGAAAGTACTAAGTGTCTTTGAGGAAGTGAAAGGCAAGTGTGACCAGGGCATAGTAAGTGAAGTCAGAGGACCGTAAACAGGTGGGCTGGAGCCAGCGTAGCTATGTTGAGCATTCTAGATTTATTTGAAGGTGATGTTCTTGTGACCAGCCCCTTCAGTGAACAAATATCAATGACCCCTATATGATTCTCTTCCTTAACTAACTACTTGACCTTTTGAGATGTTTCCCAGAAATGGTGGATTTTCTGCAAGACAGAGGAACTGAGATTTTGAAGCCTGTGGGCAGACTTCTTGACAAGATTCACCATCCCCGCCACGTGTCCCCAAAGCATTTAGCCCCTTGTTAGTCACACCACAACCTGCCCCAAAGCACATGGCCTCTCTTTTAAAAGCCCTTGACCTCCTTTAGTTGGAGAGATGGATTTGAGGCAGCTTCTCCTGTTCTCCCAACAAGATATCTGTAGTATTAAAAATCCCTTTCTTCCTTGGCAATGCTTGTTGTCTCAATAATTGGATCTTTGTGCAATGAGCAACTGGACCTAGACAAAACCCCCTTGTGATTTTGACAACACTCTGTTTGTAGGTTGAAGAATGCTAACTCCAATGAACATCGGTTGATTAGACAAGTGAATGAGTGAATAGGTATTATATTATCAAGTAAAGAGATAATACACACAAGCATAAAATGGAGACCCAAATAATTCTATCTTTTGAAGAAGGAACACCAAGGCCTTCAACCAAGATGAGAGATGGTAAGAATTTCTTTCCTGGGCTGCATGAGAATTCGGATGTTCCCAGCTGCAGGGGAAGCCTTCACTTTCCCAGAGTGGGCCTGTTCCTTAATATAATGTAGCGGTGAGCTTATTCTCTGCCCACTGAAGGTTTGCTGAAAATAAGCTAACAAAAGGCAGAGTAATAGGAGAGAAAGGCATACAAAATTTATTAACATGCATATGGACAGCGGAGCCATACACAAAGTATGAGACTTGAAGACGACCAGCTGCTTGAGGCTTTAATACTGTCTTCATCGGAGAACTGTATGGACCTGGGAGGCAGACGTTATTTTGTAAATGAGTCTCTTTGGAAGCTGGATGGGACTGAAAGTGAGAGGCCCAACAAAACAGAGGCTGTCTTATTATGCAGATAAAGCCCCTGAGGTAATCTCTCAGAGCTTCCCTGGAAAGTCTGTTTGGGTGTTGTGGTGACTGCCAGCATCTTCTCTTCTCAGGTGGTTAATTTTTCCTGGTTATTTGATGAGATTCCTAGAGAGAAGGTCTTAAGACAACTCCATTTCTTTTGGAAAGTTCCTTAGTCAGAAGGAAATTCCAGAGCTTAAATACCATCCTTCTCTGAAACGGAAAAAAAATGGTGTGGCCAGAAGAAAATGAGATGGTGCTTAAGGAAAAGCCCCTTAAGCAAAAGTAAGCTTAATTATGCAGATATAAGCAGATACCTTCTCCATTGATGAGAATCTCTAGTGATTTAGTCATCTTTCTCTTCCTGGTGTAGAGAGGGAGACACCCTTGTAAATGGAATTTCCTTTATGGATGTAAATTTCCCTTACAAAAGGCAGTTTTTCAGAGCTTCCATGTCTGCTTTTTCTCAAAATAAGTAGCTCAAAGGCAGCTCAGTGTGAGCCTGTAGCCCCAGGTACTCAGAAGGCTGAAGCAGTAGGATCACTTCAGCCCGGGAGTTTGAGGCCAGCCTGAGTAACATAAAGCTTTCTTTTCCAAATTTATGAATCTAGTCACTTTTCAATTAACAAGAGCCCAGCTTACTCCAGTATGACCTCTGTAGGAGACCAGAATATGTCACCCCAAAATGTCTCTTTGGCATAAGAATTATTGTGAGCTAATCATTAGTATTCGAGAAACAGCAAACACAGGAGAAGTTCTGAAGACAGAGCATACGTTTCCCTTTTGTAAAGGAAATTTACATCTATAAAGGAAATCTCTGTTTTTAAGGATGTTTCCGTGTCTGTGCCAGGAAGAGAAGGATGATCCTTACTCACAAGAGACTCTTATCAATGGAAAAGGCACTGACTTAATCTGCAGAACAAACCTTACTCTTGTCTGTTATACTTTTCCTGGTCATCTCCCTTAACTTGCCTCTCCATCCTCAGAAGCCCAAACCCCCTTTTCCTTTTGCCTAGGATGGCACATAAGCCTGTGTCCTAAATACTCCTTTGAGTAACTCGTCCCTGAGTTTCTCCCATATATATGAGACTTATATGTTAATAAACTTCCATTTGTTTTTCTCTTATTAATCTGTCTTTTGTTAGGGACCCAGCTAAGAAACTAGAAGGGTAGAAGGAAAAGATTTCTTTTTTCTCCCCTATACCTTATCTTAACATCTGCAAGACCCCAATTTCCAAATAGGGTCACATTCAGAGTTTCCAGGAAGGACATGAATTTAGGGGCACACCATTCAGCTGAGAACAGGTCTCCACTGCTCTTTTTGATCTGATTTCTCTAATTTCCTGCCTAGGGTTCACTCACTCCACTCCCCACATGTCTCCTCAAGAAGGACTCTGATAAATTATCCTTGCTGAGATGTAAGTGGCAACAGGACTCTGGAACCCATTTGGACAAGTGAAGTACCAATTTCTTGGTAAATGGTAAAATGAGCCCATTACCCCACCTTCTCCTCCCACTCCTTCCTCTCCTTCCTCTCCCCTTCTCTAGTCCCTAAGCTCATGACACCCAGAATACTTGATGAAAGTCAACAAATGTCACATCCCCCAACAAACAGGAGGAGGAACTGCTGACCGCGCCCCAATGGCCTTTATGTTTTTCAGTATGAAGTCACATGTGGTCTTGCACTTGAACATGGGAATTGTCAGCTCTTGGAGACCCTGTAATGGGGACACGCTGTTGCCTGAGTGGGCATGGATTAAGACGGCCCCAAGCACAGGCTGGGCCTCTGTGTCTGCCCTCTCCAGCAGGCCGCACAAAGGCATGGGATGCAGTGTGCACCTCTCTCAAGAGAATTTGTGTCTCTTCAAAAGGGGACAGGGTGACCCCAATTATGGACAAGCATTATCATAAGACTATGCGCAAAGCCTACCTTGCCCTCCAGGCAACAGATGCTGGAGCTATTTGTTGCTCTCTCTCCCAAAAATTTCCAGAAGCTCCAAGTGTGTTAGTTCAGGTCCTCTGAGAAGCAGATATCAAGATGGGATTAGCCATGCAAGAGATTTACTGGAGAAAATGCCTGTGCAGGAGAAGGGGGAGGGAGCTGGAGGAGGTCGGGAGAACCATCAGTCTGCAATGTGGTCTGACCCCGGGGAAGGAGAGAAGTAAGGAAGGTCTTAGGCTGCTGTTTAAGGAATCCTCAGGTCACAGTCGCCTGTTGGTGCAGCCCCGCATCTCGCAGCAATGGGCCTGCCTTAGCATCCCTGCCACACTCAGCCATGGGCCGGGAGCAGCCGTGGGAGGCATGGCCTCGGCACAGATGTGGTGGGGGGTCCAGAGTGCAGCGTCTGGGGCATCCAGCAATCATGCTCCCCACAGTGGGAGGGCGGAGGGCCTGCCAGTGGGCCAGGAGGGCTGTGGCCCAGTCCCCTCCCTGTCCTGCCATCAGCTCCGCCCCTGTCCCATCCCAGAGAGGGCAGTTCCTACGTGGGTGGGGGCTCTGGGAGGGAGGCAGCGTCCCCACCCAGGCCTCCCTGCCAGTCTGGAGTGGGGGTCACCCAGGACAGCCAGCCGCACAGCACAGGGAGGATCAGTGAGGCGCTTTCACGTCAATGAGGGTTGGATGGCCTCAGAGGAAATCAAACCATGAAATCATTTTCAACACAAAAGGCCCATTTATTTTGACAAGGAAAAAAACAGTGGCTCCAACCAGTGTCAGACTTGGTGGGGGCCCTGTGGCCATCTGTGATGTCTTGTGGTCCATCTGCAGTGCTCGGAATGCAGGGAATGGATCATTTCCATGTTATGGAGCTTTCTTAAATGAACTTAAAGGATTGTGAGCATTTTGTAAAAGAATAAAACACCACACCAGCTGTCTATCTGTATCAGCGCCTTTAGAGAAGGGAACGCTAGGGAACGTGCTGGCCTCCTGGTCCTGCTTGGTGGCAAAATTAAGGTACAAAAGCCATTTTTCCAGGAAGACAGGATTGTAAAAATGTAAGTCTGATGTTCAGTCTCCAGGCCTAAAGCCCAGGAAAGTTGCTGCACTTGGTTTCTCTCCATGCTCCATCTGAACTTCACTTTCTTTGGTTCCCCAGTAGACTGAGCCAAATCCACAGAGTGTGACACAGAGCTTTGGCCTCAGGGCTAGGTTTTTATCTCCTAAATGGTTGAGGCTTAAAGAAAGGGAGGGGGTGGGTGGGAAGATGTCATCAGATGTGAAATCAGGCAGACGAAAATAAACAGGGCTCTCTTCCTTCCTGTCTGTGGGGCTCACATTCTCCAAGTGGGGGGTCACTTCCCCTCTGGGGCAGCAGATGGGGAACCGCTTCACACCCCATCCTCAGTTCCCATCCTCTCTAGCAGCTTCTAGGGTTTTGCCAAAGCTGTCCTCAAGCTGCGAGGAGCCTCTTGTAGTTCTCACCCCAACCATGTGGACTAACAGAAATGTCAGGGGACTTTTTTCTTTTCGATATTGCTTTACAAATGTAGCACAAATGTCCCCAAGTCCTCTGATCTTTTGAAGTCACCCATTTCTTTTTTACCCAAATGCAATAGTTCCAGCCACTAATCTCATGAAACTGAGGAGTCATACATCTCCCTTCCCACTGAAACTGGCCCATTCAAGGTCACCAATAGCCCTCATGTTGCGAAGCCAACCCTCATCTTAATTCCACAGATACACTCTTTTCTCCATTCTCTTGCTGCCTCCCGGCCACTCCGCCTCAGCCTCATTTTCTGGCTCTTCCCTCTCTTCGATTCTTTGGGGCTTGGTCCTGGGCCCCCTATTCTCCTCAAACTACACCCTCTGCCCGGGTGAGCTCACTCAGGCCCTTGCTTTCAAAGCCAGTGGCTCTGAACTTCATGTCCAGGCAGACGTCCCCTCCGACCAATCAGCAGGCGTCTGCAGCTCTCCTCTTGTCTCCCTCCAACCTGTTTCTCCCCAGATCTGTCCCATTTCAGTAAATGGCCCAACACCTGTCACCCAAGCCTCCCAGATGCTCAAACAAGAAACAGGAATTCTCCTTGATCCCCACTTTCCCTCATCCCTATGGCTCTGCCCACAGCCCCTGACCACCCCAGCTCCCAGCGTGTCCTGAGTCTATCCATGCTTTCTGGCTCCCATGCCACCTGCCTGACCTCAGCCCCATCACTCTCTTGTGCTACTAGAGCCCTTCTCAACACCTCCCAGCCTTGTATAATAGCAAATATATATTAATATTTGGTCTTTGCACCCATTCCTGGCACAAAGCTCCAAACACCCCAGGAATTTCCTGAATGATGGGACCATTTTTTGTTCTTTATAATAAGTCCCTTTCAACCCTACTTGAGTTTATATGGATGAGATGACTCCTGGAGGGAAGCAGGGGCTGGCACCAAAAAGACCAAGCAGTGATTAGATTGTTGGAACTGTCAGCCCAACCCGGACCTCCAGGGAGGGGAGGGGGCTACGTATTGAGTTCAATGACCAATGGCCAATGATCTGATCAGTCATACCAACAGTAATGAAACTGTCGCCAACCTCACTGTTCTTTGTCCCGAGTCAATAGAAATTGGCACAAGACCAAAAAAGGAATGGATACAGGCAAGGCTTTATCCTGGAGGGGCAGCTTTTGCTTGAACAAAAGGGAGACAGTGCTGGTTAAGGAGCAACCAGACTGGCTCTGAGCAAACGGCTGGGGAACTCTGAAAGGGTAGAGAGGGAAAGTTTGACGCCAACATTGAAGTCATAGCATGTAGACGTGGAGTTTTGTTGGCAGCTGCCCTTCTGGCGACCATGCTTCTTCATATATCGCATGTCTCATTAGCATGTTAAATCTCCACCCTTGGGCATGATTTTTAGCATTAAAAAGAGGCAAGTGGTCTATGAGCACTCAACTTTGGGCTTCCTCTTGGCATGAACCAGTTTGTGCTGGCTTTGACTGGGGCTGGGGGACCCCTGCTCCAATGGTTGCCACATCCTGTCAAGGAAAGCAGAACCACCTTCTACTGAAGCTGGGTGTTAATCATTTTCCAAGCTTTTGCTCAGTATTGGAAGCAGACTTAAGCTTTCGCTCAAGGCTCAGGCAGGTAGCCAAAGTCTACCTTCTATACTATCTCAAAAACCTCCATATAACCCCCTAAAAATCGAGATTCAGAGAGCTTCTGGGTTGGTGAGCACGTCATGTGCTGGGAGGGGTGGTGCGCCTGGAGGGGGCACATCTCCGTGGCGCCCACCCCCACCCCTCCCCCTAAGCATCCCTTCCATCAAGCCTTTACAATAAACTGGTAAAAGTAAGTAAAATGTTTTCCTGAGTTCTATGAGTCATTCTAGCCAATTATTGAATCTGAAGAGGGGGTTGTGGGAACCCCCAAATTGGTAGCCAAGTCAGACGGAGGTGCAGGCAGCCCGGGGGCCTGGGACTTGCGCCTGGTGACTGAAGTGGGTCAGTCGGGGGGGCTGAGCCCTCAGTCTGTGGGATCTGTGCCAACTCCAGATAGCGTCAGAATTGAATTGAATTGTTGGACCCGTAATTGGCGCCAGAGAACTGGAGGATTGCTTGGCGTGGAAAGAGCACACATTTGACGTCAGCAAAAAGACATCACATCCACCTTCCCTCTCAGCAGCCAACCCCACTCCCAGGTCTGTTCCTCACAGCAGCTACCATCATCTTTTCGGAGCTCAGCTCAGGTCATGCCACCTTCTTCTCACCGCTCCCCACTGGCAAACCCAGTAACCTAGAGTGACACCACCACCACCCCGCTGCCCCGCCCCAGCCCTGCCCACCTCAGTCCCCCACCGTGCTCTTCCTGCTCCAGCCACACTGGCTCTGCCCACCCTCCCTTCTGCAGGACTGCCCCCTCCCTGCTGAGTGCCTGGCATTTCTCAGCCTTCAAAACTCCCTCAAATGTTACCCCCGTAACAGGTTCCCTGAAAACTCCTGACTCTGTAATCAGCTCCATGAACAAACATGAAATGACCACCCCCCCCTTATGTGTGTTCCCTGTCACTTTCTTATGCTTTGGATTCCCAGGCCCGTAGGGCTCGATGACCAGAACATTATAAGCTTTCTATTTAGCAAACTTTTTTACCCTTTGAGTTGTTTCCCAGAAATGGCAGATTCTTTGCAGGATAACAGCACAGAGACTCACCATTCATCGCTCACCTGTGACTGCTCGGTGAGACCTCCTGCACGTGTTGACTTCAGCGCAACCTGCCCCAATGCAGGTAGCTGCCTTCCTAACCCTTTATAAATACGCCTGCCCTCAACTGGTCGGGGAGATAGATTTGAGGCAGTTCTCCCATCCTCTGTCTGGTGTTATCCATAATAAATTCCCTTTCTTCCTTGGCAATCCTTGTTGTGTCACCAACTGGCTTTCTGTGTAGACCCAGGCTGGAACCCCCTTGTGGGTTCAGTAACAATTTTATTTTATGGAGACCTGTTAGCTCCCCCTTTTCTTAATCTCCTCCTTGTAGACCATGTGTGTGTGATTGTGGTAGGAGGAGGGCTAACTGCTTATAACTAAAAGCCTGATTGTTTTCATAGAAGTTTTCATAGGCCAAACTGCCATCTGCTCAGGGGCCTCACCATTAGCAACAAACAATATTGGCTGAGCCATTAAATGACCCTTGCTTGCAGCTACTGAATCTCCTACCGAATCTTGGGTGGAGCCCTGTGTGAAGAATGCATACTTCTCTCCCTATACACTGTTTCTGTGAGCTGAAAAGGGGCAATGGGAAACCCTATTCTCCTCCTTCCAGAGAGAGTCTTAGCAGTGGTGGCATCCCCCTCCCTGGCTGTGGTGACCACTCAGTGTTTGGAGCTTCTGCTTTAATATAGGGCAGCCCGCCCCTGGCAACAGTGATTGCGTTAGGGGCAATCACCTGACTCAAACTGGGACAATCGTAGGGGCTTCCCGGGAATTTGGATCTGGTACAGAAAAAGTAGAGCCAACCTTTCTCTGAGTGCCCAGACTTTGACAGCTGGGACAGGAGTTCAAGATGGTCACCACACAGCTGAGAAACCAAGGCACATCTGTGATGTGCAGGGAGGGAAAGGGGGACCCCAGCTGAACACCTTCCTTCATGTACCTGGCAGCATCTGCTTTCCTGGCCTCGTGTTCCACGAAATGTGCCCATATCCTGTCAATAGCTTCTGTTTTCCTTAAGCTAGGTTGAAATGGTTGCCTCACTTGCAAGCAAAAGAATCATAAATAATACAGAAGGGAAGTATTTGAAGACTCGGCATATTGATGGTTGAATAAGGAGCTCCTGTTACAGCCTTACGAGGTTCATTGCACGCTGCTCAAGAGGAAGCCAGTGCACTGGTGATATGGTAGTTGGCTCTGGAGGGGGCACTGGTTGCTGGGGCACAGGGGTGGGAAGGATACCTTATTTGCACTGTGTGCTCATTTGTACTTTTTGAATTTGAAACCATATATGTGATTTATTTAAAAAAAAAAAAAAAGAGCCAGAGACTGGGGCCGATTCAGAGATCAGCACTCCAGTTCATTGTGTCCTGTTAAACAGTTCTGTTAAATATCTTTTGCTGCTCTCTGAGCAGATGGCTCTGGGAGGGGGTGGGCCCGGGCCAGCAGGCAGCCTCCCTCCCCTGTGGGTGTGTGAGGAGCCATGTGGCACATGCCTCAGCTGGGGCTGCTTGCGCGGCTGAAGGGCTGGGGTGCAGGACTGAGACTGGGGAAGCCAGTGGGCTCCAGCAGCCTGGCAGAGGCCACACACAGAGTACAAGTTCATGGTCCTAATATCTGGGTTTGGCCTGGGCGGCTTTCCAGGGCAAAAATCATGAGACAAGGGCTTCCTACAAGCACCAGGAAAGGGCCTTCACTGTAGGAATTCTCTCCATTCATGGGACAATTCCACAACGGACCTTGGAGCCAGAGAAGCCCAAGGTTCAGGAAACAGGCTTGGAGGGGCCAGGGTTTCCTGGCCCGCTCTGGGCATCAGTGGGATGGAAAGAGCCCAGAGGAGCCTTGATTTCTAATTCTTCATCCATCTGCTCAGCTGAAATATAAAGATTCTTTTCAGAGCCCTCCCTGAAGTGGCCCTCCAGCTTTGGGACACACACAGCATTGTGTGCAGGGACATTTCCTATAGCCAAGCAAAAGCAACAGAAAGTCCCTTTCAGCCTACTGCAAAATAAGCAGGCTCTGTCCCAAGACAGGGGCTCTTTGCCTCATAGGCCCTTTGGTAATTCATAGGCTGCCCGAGCACCGTTTATTGCCTACAGTCTATTAGACTATGGTTTTTCAGGTGCCCTTTAGTCAATAATTATTTATGTACACCTATATGAAAAACGTGTCCAAGGGCTGTCCAGAAAGTAGCCAGCCATGTAATATGTTTTTGTTATATTAGCAATGGCTGGACACTTTCCGGACAGCCCTCGTATGTATGCATGCAAACAGACATTCTTAAGTCAAATATCTTTTATACATTCAAACACACACACATATTTATATATAGTCTTACTCTTGACTAAGGTACATATCATTAATATTCACCAAATATGATAAATCAAATATTTGGTACAAGGTAATCAAACAAGATCTACAGAAGGTTTGCAGAGACATATAAAGTTATGAGATTAATAACACAGCCTCCTTTCTTTGTTTAATCTGTGTCACCAGTAAACCAAGTTAATTTTGCTACCTATAGGTGTGCTCCCTTCTGTGATGCGATCCATTCATTCATTTACCACACATTTTGGGGGCCCCTACCATGTGCCAGGCACTCTAGGTCCCTAGGATACTGCAGTGAAACAAACGGTTAAAGATCCATGGCCCTGTGAGGAGATGGACAACACACAAGCAATGAAACAGACATTTGCTGTATGTCAGGTAGGGACAGGGATAGAGACAGGGGTGTCAGGAAGGACTTCTGCAGGAAGTGACTGTTGAGTGGAGACCTGGGGGCTGTGAGGGAGGGAGTCACGTGGACATCTGGGGGACCAAGTTCTTGGCAGAGGAATGGCAACTGCCTTGCCCACTCTAGATAATGGCACTCGCTTGGCAAAAGCTGGCCCTGGTTAGACCCAATTCTCCACCTACTCCATAACCACATCCGTGCAGCTGAACTTTGGCTAGAGGAAAACATGCTGGCTGGCCCCACTGCAACTCATGCTCAGAATCTGGGGGTGGGGGTGGGGAGCACAGGGGAGCCTTCCTGCTTCCCTGGGCCAGTCACTCACCCACTCCTCTACATGGCCAAGTCCCAACAGCAACTCTGCCAGCTTCACTCTCAGCTGCCCTCCTTACTTCCTATGTCACTGAGAACGCTAAAGCAATCTGAAGTTACCGCTCTGAGATTCCAACACCTTTTACACTTGTCCACCTGAATCTGCCCAAATATTTCCTCCCTGTTACTATGACGAAGAGTGCACTGGAGTGCAGCCCCTCTCTGCTACTCAAGGATGTCGCCCCAGAAACTCTCTCCTCACCCTCCTTGCCCTTCTACGTTAGCGATGCTCCTCCCCTGCTCCCGCCTCATGGGATCATCACCATCAGCCCTACCATCTCCCACATTTTAAGCAAACTTAAAAACCGTCTCTTCATGGCACTTTTCCCTCTAATCCACTTTACCCAACAGAACTCCTAGAAAGAGATGTTTCTCCTAGAAACTCCTAGAAAGGCTGTCTCTAACATCTGTCCCTCCATTTGTTCTTCTCCTAGTCTTTGCTCGGGTGTCACTTGCTCAGTGAGACCTTCCCTAACCTTTGTATTTAAAACTGTCTTCCCTGCTCCATTTTTTTCCAAAGCTCCCATTCCTTTCCAATACACTCTACGTGTATTGGAACGTGCCTGTTCTGCTATCGTCCACCCTCCCCACCCACACATACTGGAATGTAAGTCCAAATGGGACAGGGGTGTTCATCTGTGTGGTCCACTGCCATGTCCCCAGCACTGGAAGAGGGCCCAGGGCATCACAGGTGCTCAGTAACAGATGTCCAGTGAGTGAATGAACCCCTGACAAGACCAGGGGACAGCAAGGAAGTCAGAGTGGCTGGAGCGGGGTTAGTAGGGAAGGATAGCAGGAAATTAGGTGGTAGGGGAGGCAAGAGGCCAGATCCCATAGGGCCAAAGGGCAGATCTGATTCTAAGTGTGGTTTGGGACACCACTGTAGGGTTTGGAGCTGGGGAGGGACATGATCTGACTGATGTTACTGAGATTCTGGGCAGGTCCAGTCAAAAATTTCACATTCCATGAGTGTGTCCATGTGGCAGGCAGATTTTACATCTGTGTGCCATGAAAATAGAGGTCAGGACTAAAGGAAAGCTGTGTGTTGATAATGGTGCCTGTTGTATATGCAGGGCCACTGATTTGAATGACTCCATGCTTTACAAGTTGCTATGGACTGAATATTTATGCCCCCGAATTCATATGTTGAAATCCCACCCTCACCCTCCAAGGTGATGGTATTAGAAAGTAAGGACTTTGCAATGTGATTAGGTCATGAGGGTGGAACCCGCATGAATTGGATTACTGCCCTTATAAGAGAGGCCTGAGGAAGCTTGGTCACCCTTCTACCATGTGGAAGACAGAAGGCATCATTTGAACCTGAAAGCAGGTCCTCACCAGACACTGAATTTGCCAGTGCCTTGCATGGACTTAACCACTGGAAAAATAGAGTGTTAAACATTTTTCATTTAATGGAACAAAATAAAACAAAACATTATTGGTAAACACTTAAAACCATCCACACTCCGCCTACCTACTGATAAAAATATTTAGCTCTTCAGTATTTTGCTTTTTAAACAACTGGTGTGCAAGTATGAACACATTTTTTGAAATATTAATCAACAGGTGTTTCCAAGCACCTGAAACAGACACAACCTGCCTGTATTAAATAACCACAGCTGGAATTCTAAATGTTGTGCACAGAACTTGAAAGCTCTCTGCCTCTTAAGTATTAAAGAGCAGCAGTAAAACACCTGCAGTCTCCTGGCTGTTTCTAGCATTTCTAAGCACTTCTAGCACAGTGGCATATAATTGTTTGATGCCCACGGGATAGCATCTTTATAAGCTATTTTGTAAAGGTGCAAGGTGCTCCACTGACTAAGAGGGGATAAGCCAGTTGGGGTAGGAAATATGTGGATTATGGATTCTGGTTTGTGTGTAGCTGGTGGAGATGGTGCAGCTGTTTCTAGGACGGCAGTGGGGGTGGGGAGTAAAGTCCACAGATTCTGGAAGGTTGAACACTCCAGGTAAACCAAGATGGGGGGAGGCAGGAAGGCACTGAGGATTGTGGGCCCCAGTGGGTGACAAGACAGGATGAAAAGAGAAGATGAGTTTATAAGAAGTCCTGGCTGATGTCTGTGGCTTCTGCACTCAGGGTCTCAGCCGTCCAAACTGAACACCCAGGAAGCTGGCTCTGGGCTTGCGGGACTTTGCACAGGGATGGCCACATGTTTCCAGGGCTTTGTCAGCTACAGCCCCCATACTTGGGGGTTAGGCAAAGTGGGACACAGTCTTCCACTCAGAAAGATGTACTCACCCCTGTGTGTACCAGGGCCACTGTCACAGTGCTTGGGGAGGCATGGGAATTGGGATTCTAGACTAGTGGTTCTCAAAGTGTGGCCCCTGAGCCAGCGGCACCAGCAGCATCAGCAGCATCACCTGGGAACTTGTTAGGGATACAAATTCTTAGTCCCCACCCTAGGCCTGCTGAATCAGAAACTCTGGGCATAGGGTCCAGCAGTCACTGTTTTAATAAGGTCCCCAAGGAACTCTGATGCATGTTCAAATTTAGGAACCACTGGTCTAGACCAGTTCCTGGTGATGCTAATGCTGCTGGTTCTGGGACCACACTTTGAGGACCACTGTTTTAGAAATTTCATAAGCAAATCACTCAGCTTACTAGTAAATCCAGTTATTAATTAGTATTGCCAAACACCGCAGGGCTGTTTAATAATGGTTACCTATGAGAAGGGATTGTGGGCAAGTATTTAAATTTTTATGTGTATCTATATTGCTCAAAATTGTTACCATAAGCATGTATTACTTTTGTAGACTAAAAAAGATTAAAAGATTTTTTAAAAATAAAAATAACTCATTCTATTATAGTGCTTTATGGCAGTGCTTCTCAAACTTCATTGTGCAACCCCCCCCACCCCAGGAATCTCATTAAAATGCAGATTCTGATTCAGTAGGTTGGCAGTCCCTCTGCTATTTTGCATTTTCAACCAGCTCCCTTGTGACTCAGAGTCCGCTGGTCCACCAATCATACTTAGGGTTTACAGCATAAAAAGTACTTTCATGTTATCATCTTATTTGTTCCTTGTCACAACCTTGGCAGACACAGATTCACTAATTCCACCATTAGGTACTACTATATACCAGGCACCTGTGCACACAGAGATGGCCTAATAGGGTGGAAAACCTACCAAACAAACAAACAAAAAAACGCATGTAAGCAGATACATGATTATAAATCGTGATCAGAACTGAGCAGGAATAAAGAGAGTGCCGAAAAAGAACAACACGGACCACTCCGAGAAGGCCTCTAAGGAGGAGGGATTTCAGCAGGCATGGGGGGAAAGGTGAGCAACCCAGAAGTTCAGGGGCAGGCTCCCGGAACACGCGGGGAAGGTCCCGAGCTGGAGCGCAGGGGAGGCAGGGCCCGCCAGCCCCGGAAGGCCGTGGTGCGGGGCGGATTTCAACCTCAGTCCGGGTAAGCACTGAGGGTTTAAGCAGGGAAGTGCCTGGTCTAGTATTTGCCTTAGGGATCCCGTTGGCTGCTGTGTGGAAACGAAACCTCTCCAGGGTCACCTCGCAGCTGGCGCAGGGAGGGCCTGGCCATGTGAGGGCGCCAAGGAGTCAGGCCCGGTGCCCCAGGAGTCCCGCGGACTCACTTGGGGATCGGGAGTCGCCATCTGGATCACAAGCCCACCGGGGCACGTGTTTTTACTGCAGCACTGAGGACAGCAGAAGCGCGTGCTACCGGGCGCACCAGGACTTTTCCCTTGTCCCCTTTTTCAGAAGACCTGGGCTCCCATCCACGCTTTGCTGGTCACAATGGCTTCTTGGACATTTCCCCCTCTCTGTCTTAATTTCCCTAAGTCTTAAAGAGGACGTTGGGCAGCCACGGGTGACACCCTGGATCGCCAATCGGGCACCTCGGGCAAGCCGGGCGGCTGGCACAGCCTGGGCAGCGGCGGCCACGAGCGGCACACGGGGTTGGTTCTCCCTCCGGGAAACTGAGGCACCACTGACGAGGAGCGGGCGCCACCGAAACTCCCCGCAAATTCCCAGCGGCCTGCTTCGGGGCCCCGCAGGCTGCCCAGGCCGCCCGCCAGTCTCCGCGCCGAGGCCCCAGCCCGGCGCTGCCAGGGGCGGGGCCGGGCACAGCGCCCGGGCCGCGAGGGGAGGCCAGAGGACCCTATCCCGTGCGGGACTCGCAGCGGCGCAGCCGTGGCGGCGCGAACTCCCGCGCAACCCCAGTGCTGGAGCGCGGGGCGGCCCCGCGCGGCCCCCTCGGGGTCCCCCGGCCCGGCCCGCCCGCGAGGCTCGGCCGCGCCGCCGGGCTCCGGCGTGCCCCAGGGCGCCCGCCCGCGCAGTCCCCGCCCCTCGCCGCCGCCCCCGCCTCCCGCGGGCCCGGGACGTGCCGGGCCGGCTGGCGAGCCGCAGGGGCTGCTCCCGGCGCGCTCACTTCCGCGTCCCGCCGCCGCCGCCGCCATCGGACAATGGGCCGCCTGCCCCGGCTGCCGTGAACTTCCCGCCGCGGCCCGGCCACCCTTGCGCCCCGGACGGCGCTCCCGCCCGCGCCGGCCAGGATCACAGCTTTGGGGGGCGCTGGAGGAAGCAGCGGGGCGACCGAGCGCCCGGGACGTGCCTGCGGCTCCGGGCTCCGCGCCGCCTTCGCTCCGGCCACGTCCGGCCCGCTGCCTCCGAACTCCCCCGGCCCGGCCAGCTTCGCCCCGGCCCCAGTCCTGTGGCTGCTGCTTTGTGGATTTCTGAGTTTGGTTGCTTAAAGAGGATGTAATTTTTCTTTTCTTCTTTGCCTTTTTCTTTTTCCTTTTATGATTTGAAAACTAGAAAAGAACTCCGAGGAGCAGGCCGGGGACAGCAAAACGCCGCCAGCAGCCCCCCAGGGAAAGGGAGTTGGAAGCAGACTTGGTCCAGCTGGCCCGGAGGCCTCAACTTCTGCTGGACTCCAGGTTCTGGGGTCATGACCCTCACACTGGGCAGGTGGAAGTCCTTACCTGTCCACGGCTGGACTTGAGCCCCCACCCTTCGCCAGCATCTCCCCGCCAACCGCCCCCACACTCTCACCTAGCACCTGGGCTGGGCCCGGACACCTGTCAGCGACATGGATAAATATGACGACCTGGGCCTGGAGGCCAGTAAATTCATCGAGGACCTGAACATGTATGAGGCCTCCAAGGATGGGCTCTTTCGAGTGGACAAGGGCGCAGGCAACAACCCCGAGTTTGAGGAAACACGGAGGGTGTTCGCCACCAAGATGGCCAAAATCCACCTCCAGCAGCAGCAACAGCTCCTGCAAGAGGAGACCCTGCCCAGGGGGAGCAGAGGCCCTGTCAACTGTGGGGGCCGCCTAGGCCCACAGGCCCACCGGGAAGCAGGTGTGGGCAGCAAGCTGACCATGGATGGTGCTGCCAAGCCCCCTCTTGCTGCCTCAACAGGGGCGCCTGGGGCAGCCACCACCATCGCCCCTGGGCAGCCCTCGTACCCAGCCCAGGAGCATAGGGCCAGGCCATATGTCCATGGCTCAAGACACCCCAACCAGGACTGTGGTTCCAGGGAGAGCCCAGCGAGTCCTGAGATGTCTGCTTTCCACCAGCCAGGCCTCTGCGAGGATCCTTCCTGCCTCACTCATGGAGATTATTACGACAACCTCTCCTTGCCAAGCCCAAAGTGGGGCGACAAATCAGGAGTATCCCCCAGCATCAGCCTGGGTGTAGGGAGTGGGTGGTCTGGCCCTCCAAGGAGTGACCCACCACTACCCAAACCCTGCAGGGACCATCATCTGTACCAGCCGCAGCTCTCCTTGAGCTCCAGCAGGTCTTTTGAGGGTGGCCTCAGTGGTCAGGATAGTGGCATTGGTGGCCGCAGCAGTGAGAAGACAGCAGGTCTTTGGTCCACTGCCTCCTCTCAGCGGGTGAGCCCTGGCCTTCCTTCTCCAGGATTGGAGAATGGGGCCCCAGCCCTGGGACCCACTCAGCCCAGGACCCCTTCTATTTCAGCACCCCCGGCCCTGAGCTGCCCCAGTCAAGGAGCTCTTCCAAGAACAAATTCGGAGCTGGGGATTGAGATTTCAGGTGTGATGTCCAAGCCCACTGTGGACCCTCAACCGTGGTTCCAGGATGGGCCCAAGTCTTACCTTTCCAGTTCTGCCCCATCATCCTCGCCAGCCGGCATGGATAGTTCACAGCTGGGTGCAGCCCCCGGGCTGGGTCCTAAGCCTGGTTGTACAGACCTTGGCACTGGTCCCAAGCTTGGCCCCACCAGCCTTGTCCATCCAGTGATGTCCACCCCACCTGAGTTATCTTGTAAAGAGGGTCCCCCAGGCTGGTGCCCTGATGGTAACCTGGGACCTGTGCTCCTGGAGAGCCCCAGCTCCCCCAGGGTGAGGCTGCCCTGCCAGACCCTTGTTCCAGGTACTGAGCTCAGACCCTCGGCTGCCGAATTGAAACTAGAAGCCCTCACCCAACGCCTGGAGCGAGAGATGGATGCTCACCCAAAGGCCGATTACTTTGGTGAGTGAGGGGCTGGTGGAGTTGCCCACGGTGGGGTGATGGGGTCCCTGAGCTTGGGGACATGCTCCCCACCAGGGATGTTGTAGTTGTAGCTCTCTTTGAGTGGCCTTTTTTTTTTTTTGCTTCCTCTTTTGGATGCTTCTTCTGATTCAGAAACTTGAAAGCATCCTTGGGCAGAAAGCGGATCTTGCAGCTGGGGGTTACCCATGTGTGCAGGGTGAAGCAGCAGGGTGGGATTGCTCATGACTGCTCTCAGAAAAGGGAAATGCTGTGGCTTTGGATTTCAAGGGTTTGGGGTGTGACTTTAGAGCCTCTTACGGTGATGGGTTCATGCAAGTCTTGAATGGGAGCAGCTTTCTCAGGACCACATACCCCTGAGCATAGTTGGTTGGGTGGGTCTGGCTATAGGAAGGACCAGTAGTTGGGGCGGGGGCTCTCAGCTTGCTCTGTGTGTGTGTGTGTGTGTGTGTGTGTGTGTGTGTGTGTGTGTGTGTGTGTCTGTAGGTACTTGTGTGCAGTTGAGGCAGGTGAGACACTACCATGGGAGACTGTTCCAGAGCAGTGGTTCTTAAGTGTAGTGTGTGGACCAGCAGCATCCCTTCCCCTGGGGACTGATCAGAAATGGAAATTTTGGGGCCCCACCCCAGACTTCCTGAATCAGAAACTCTGTGTTGGGACCTACAACCATTGATCCTGACATGTGGGGAGATTTACTCCCTTCTGGACCAGTGCCTCCTAACCCAGCCCAGCCTGGGGACCAGCCAGCAGCCAGTTTGCACCCACAGCTGTGGCTCAAATTAGGATGGAAGACGCTCCTTGCTAATTTTACTCAAATTTGTGTGTATTGTTTTATTCTCTTATTTAAAATGACAAACTCTTGGAGACTATGGGCTTCAACTTTTTTCTCCGCACACACAGGGTTTGGAGGTGGCAAGAAGGTCGCTATATCCTTTTGTTGAATAATGATTTAGCTGTCTCATAGGAGAGCTAACTAGAAAGACAGCCTATTCTTATAAGAGTCTAAGGGTTATTTTTGCTTTTTCGTTTTTTAACCCTGGATAATTGGGGTCATGATTTCCCCGTAGTCTGTGTCCTACTGGGGTAGTGGCTGTACTGAGGGGAGGAGTGCAGGGGCAGGGAAGGTCCTGGGAGGGGCAGATGGCTGGCTTACGGCTGTGTCTACTCTTGCTCTTTGTGAATGAACGAGTGTCCCGAGGGCCTTGGAGGGACAGGGGTCTGAGGTCCCCTGGCCGCTGGACATAGGTAACCCATGGTAGCATTGTATTTATGCATCTCGTGAGAATCCCCTTGGAGCCAGCTCTCACCCAACACCCGGCAGGCAGAGGTCAGGGTTACTGTTTATTGGTTTATTTTTTAAAGCACGTAGCACGGTCTTACTGTAAACTGTCCTTTCTCCTTTACAAATTCCTACCTTTAAGAGTAATAATTAGCTGGAAATATTCTGAGTCTTTTAATTTAAACTTTTGTTTAGTTTTTAATTTCAACCTCACTGAATAACAAAACAGTATTCATTTATTTATTCGTGGATGCAAGTTTATGCTCCGAATCAGAGCAGCGATATTAGCTAACACTATTCCTCTGTTCAGCATATTTATTGAGCATCTATCTTGGGTCATGCTCTGTTTTAGTCCTTGGGGATACATAGTGAACAGGACAGACAGAAACCTGTCTCCTGGAGCAGACTACGTAGTAGCAGGAGGCAGGAAATGAACAAAGTAAATAAGCATGTACTAGGGAGAGAAATGAGGTACAGGAGGGGGATGAAGCCACTGGGCTGGGGGTGGCAGGGAGATTTCCAGTTTTAAATCAGGTGATCAGGGAAGGTCCCACCAAGAAGATGCATTTGAGCAAAGGTTTGGAGGAAGCGAGGGACTGGAGAGAGTGTTTTTCCAGGGAAGGGGCAGACAGCAAGCATAGAGGCCCTGGGGGCGTGGTCTGTGCTGAGCACCATGCTAGACGCTTGATGTTGATATTTAATTTACTGATCACAGCACTCTAGGAAGCAGGTCTGCCATTGTGCCCATTTTACCAATGAGGAAACTGAAACTCAGAGATTCAATTACATACCGAGGCATCACAGGTGGTACTGGGTGTCACTGGGGCTTGAGCCTGACAGTTAAGCCTCAGGGCCCCTGCTTCTAACCAGCATTGCCAACTGTCTCCCAAGCAGAGGTTTGGAAACTTTATTAATTTATTTTTATGTGTTTTGAAAAAAAATGGAAGCGAAATTCATGTTACATAAAATGAACCTTTTTAAAGTGAAAAATTCAGTGGTTTTTAATACATTCACAATGTGGTGCAACCACCACGTCTATCTAATTCCAAAACATTTTCATCACCCCAAAGAAAACCCCATACTCATTAAGCAGTTCTCCCTATTTCCCCCTGGCTCCCGGCTCCTGGCAACAGCTAACGTGCATTCTGTCTGTATGGATTTACCTATTCTGGATATTTCATTTAAATGGAATCATGTCTTTTATTTATTTTTTGACTGAGTATCACATTTGCATGTAGACACTTTAAAAGATACACAAGCACTTTCAGTGAAAACTGAGTCTCCTTCCTAGGCCTGTTTGTAGTCCAGCGTCCTCGGTGTAATGAGCATGTGTGTGTGTCTCTGCCAGCCCCAGAGGTGGCACGCTGTCCCCCTGAACAATGTGTCTTGGCTGTCACTCTACATCAGCGTGTGTTGAGTTAGCTCCACTTGGCTGCTGTGTGGATGTGCCCGGGTCACGTAAGCAGCCCTCACTGACGGGCCCACCCGCAAGGCACAGGCATAGCTGCAGGATCAACTCCCAAGAGAGGGATTGTGGGGCTAGGGTGTCTGTGGCCTTTAGCTGTTGCCTAGTTGCTCTGCAGAGCTTGTGTCAAGGACCAAGCTGCCAGCTCTGTAGGAGAAAGTCTGCCCCATGCCTGCTTTGGTGGCAGAGCTTCCATCTGCTCTTCTGTGCCCGGCCCTGTGGCAGAGGAGGTCTCTCCATCTGAGCATCCTGCCCTGCCGCGGGACTTGAACGGACCCTGTGCCCCTCCAGGCCACACACCTCCCTCATCTGGAGCCCAAGGTGCTGCACCAGTTGAGCGACTCACCACCAGGGATGCCTTTCCTCTCCCTGCATCTGGCATTACTACAAAGATTTTGTCTACCCAACACACCGCATTTGTTAAATAAGGGCTGCCTTTTACTTCCAAATGGAAGCATATTTAGTGCTGTAGTGCACTTGCAATGAGAGTCAGAGTTGATGTCATTCTGGTGAAAAGCAAAGCAAAGTAGGTGTTTGGATTGATTAGCCTAGGCCCCTTTCTGCCAAACTAAAGGTGTCCCTTTGGGTATTTGACATTGTGGGAAGAGCTTGTGAATCCCTGTTACCACCTTTGAGACCCCTCAGGCTCTGTGCTGGGGACTCTTCTGGCACTTTCTGGCTGTCTCTGTGGGTTTAGTGAGATGTGGTCCTGCAGAGGCGAGGTTTCTTTACCTCCTCTGCTGGGCACGCCCCCGCGGGCCTCTGTGTCCGGGAGAGACTTAGGGAGATACGCTGATGCTGCTTGGAGAATGTTGCAGGGTTTCCAGCCTTCCTAGGTGTTGGTCTTAGAAGACGCCACCCAGTGCAGTGTGGCTTTTGCTGTCTTCCTCATGCTGGTCCTCTCCTCCCTTTCTGAGGAAAAAGGACACAAATAAATCACCTGTCATGGGCTGGGTTTCGGGGAAGCTGACTCTGAGACAGACTTGAGTGTGCAGAGGGCTTATTAAAGGGTGCTCTGGGGGTCCCCACATGTGGAGGGAGGAGAAGGAAGCAGGAGTGGGCAGAGGAGCTGAGCTGCCTTGCGGGCCTGACCCTGCAGGGAGCTGGAAGAGCCCTCAGAGTCGTCAGAGCTGGGCCGATGTCACATCCCCATGGATCAGCCATGGGGTGTTGTGACTGCCCTGGGAAGGGGATGCCCCGGGGGGAGGTGGCTCTGTGCAGCGGGGCAGTCCTGATAGGGGAGGCTGCCTGCTGGCTGGACCCCAGCAGCTGGGCCACGGCTCCTTCCACGAAGGGACATCTGGGGAGCCTACGCAGCGTCCGCCACACCCTCCCTTCTCTGGGCAGGTAGGAGTGTGTGACTCGAGTGCTGTGTTGGTTCTGACAGTAGCTACCGTGTATCGAGTGCCTGTGATGTGCCAGGCACTGGTTAAGTGCTCTTTGGGCATTGTTGGCGTTGAACCTTTACAGCCAGTTATTCTCTTTTTATAGTTGAGGAACCGAGGCCAGAGAGGTTAAGTGACTTGCTGGCGACTGCACAGGGATGAGGGGTGGCGCTTCCACACCAGTGGGGCTTTTCCTTCCACTCTGCTGCTGCATGGTGGGACTAGGCGGTCTCTCAGGTCTGAATGGATGCCTTCCGTTTGCCCCTCCGGATTCAGTCTCCACCCAGGTGTGGCCGGGGAAAAGGCTCTGCCAGACTGCGTTAGACAGCAGAGGGGAGGGAAGGCAAGAGTAAGTAGGTTCTAGGGTTTCCTTTACCCAGCAAGTGGATGGATGGGCCCACTCCCCACCCACGTGGAGGGAGAAGAGGCTGGCTCTATCTTTAGCTTTCCTGCCTTTGGCATTCTGACCTAGAAAACTGCAGTGGCAGATCCACCTTAGCCTGGGAGCCTGGAAACAGGTGTGACTCCTCCTAGGTATGGCCCGGCCGGCCGCTTGCCCCAGGGCCAGGGCACCTGTCTCACCTGATTTCATCTTACAGGCAGTGCACGGGGTTAAACGAGCAGTCCAAGCAAGGAACATGTCGATGTTGTCCTGTCTGTCAGTCTCCTACACGTGGACCTGCTCCTTGTCACAGTGACCTTTTAAGTACTTCTTATCTGACTACATTAGCAATAGATGCTTGAAATATGGGGCTTAATTCCAGCCTACATTGAAAAATTGAGCATTTTTCATATAAACAACATGGGCCAATCCTGTCATTGAGCAGCCCCTCCAGAATTCCAGGAGTGGGTCTGTCAGTGTCCCCAGAGGCCCCAGCTAGCCACCCCCGCATCAGGCATGTCATTTAACTCAAACCTGTCCTGAAGTAGAAGGTGGCAGAAGGTCATAGCCATCTGACTCTGAGTAACTGGCATGACAGCATGTGATTACCTGGGAACTTCCCCCAAAATGCCTTTTGGAGATATAGAGCCATAGTTTGGACCGACCGAATCCAGGCTTCCTTGACATGTAGTAAATTTCTGATCCTCCAGGTAACTTTCAAAAATGACATCCCAGACTCCAGGTCTGCCTGCCCAGCCCTGCTGGCGCATGCCCTGGGATGTGCAGATGCCTGACACTTGAGAAATTGGGCAGCCTGTGTGCATTTTTTTAAATGGACCAGGCTGTCTCCCCCTCAAAATCAGGAAGGCATATGTTTTCAACTTCTTTTTGATTTATAACGGACACATATCATAGATGTTCACAAAGTGACCAGCACCCAGATCAAGACAGACCATCACCCAGGAAACCCCCTTGGACCCCTTTCAGTCTCCACCACCATCCAAGGACCACTGCAGTCTGACTTCTAATAGCACAAATGAGCTTTTGGGCAAGCATGTGATTTGAAGAGACTCTTAAAATGCTGAAAAATGTGGCCAGGCATGGTGGCTCACGCCTGTTATCCCAGCACTTTGGGAGGCTGAGGCAGGAGAATTGCTTGAGGGCAGCAGTTCGAGACTAGCCTGGCCAACACAGTGAGACCCTATCTCTATAAAACATAAAAAAAAAAATTAGCTGGGTGTGGCCTGTAGATCGTGCCACTGCACTCTAGCCCAGACAGCAGAGCAAGACCCTGTCTCCAAAAAACAAACAAACAAACAAACAAATCATTGAAAAACATAAACACCCATTATGACATGTCTGGGGATGAGTGGAGATTGTGTAGGTGACCCAAACAAAGTGTGGGCTGGGGAGCCATTTGCTCGGGCCAGCTCTGCTGCATGCCTTCCTGGGCTGCTGAGCTCGCCCTGTGGTGGTGGCGGCTCCTGTGTGGTCAGTGGTCAAGGCTCTAGCACTACTTTGGTCCTCTGGGTCCTCTGAAGGGATGTGACTTCATCTTGTACCTTAGTCCCGTTTCAATAGCTTTTCTCTTAAGAGATTTCCAGGGGGAGATGATGAGTAAGCTCCAAACCTCGTTCAGAGAGGCTCCTCTTTTCCCTCAGCCACCAAGCCAGCGAGGCGTACGTGTCAGGTCCCCTCTGTGCCCTCAGCACTGGGCTGGGTGCTCTGAGGAAGGACAGCTGGGGGTTGACTCGGGTCCTCAAACTTGTGGTGGAGTCGTGCTCTTGCGCTCTGGGCTGCCCCCCACCCAACGCCCTGCCTTGCTCCCTCTGCTCCTGCCATACCGGTCTCCTTGCTGTTCCCTGAGGCTGTTGTGTCCCTGTCCATTCCCAGGGGACGTCCTCTGGCCAGCACGGTGCCGGGTGGGCGGGTCTGCCGGGAGCCATAGCCCTGGCGTGTCCTGACATGGGTTTCCCACGGTGTATGCCTGTCCTGTCATGCTTTCTCTTCTCCCTCCTCGGGGAGGTATATTTCTACTTTGTTCCTTTGTGATCAGGAAAGAATGTCTTATTTTTTCCATACATTCTTCCTGCTCTTTCCGTTAGCAATCCAGAGCATGAACCTGATCTTTAGTAAGACATGGTCATTCTTGCCAGAGGTTTTTTTAGAAAGTTATGTTTCTTTACATCTGGTGATTGATGGCTTCCACATAGGAGACAGAAGTGTGACAGAAAGGCATGCATTTGGGAGTCAAAAAACCAGGTGTTCTGGGCCTGATCCCCCCAGCTGCTCAAGGCACGATATTGGACAAGCCCCCCACCTCTGCTGAGGCAAGACGGCCTCTCAGGGCCCGTCCCAGCCCGAAGTTCTGAGACTGTGGCATTGGCTGGCATTAGATGCCTGGATTTCTGCCAACCACATAACAGGGACTGGGCAGCATCGTTGTTGGTAGTGGCAGAGAGCCTGAAAAGGCAGGGGCCAAGTGGCCTAACGTCCCAGCCCCTTTCCAAACCTCTGTAGAATTAAAACGTAATTTTTGGTTTTACTTATGGTTGCATTTTCTATTGCAAATGGTAATCGTTTCTACTTTAGATATTCGGGAAAATACATGCAATTAAAAGAAGAAACACGAATCACTCATGTGCCTGTCACTGTTAGAATAATTAGTATTAAGATTTTCTGCAGAAAGTTTCTAGTACAAAGTAGTAACGGAGCCCATTGGTGACGCAGAATATGTCATGTACTGTGGTTCTTAAATCTTTGGCCAAATGTAGAATCATTTACTGAGCTAGAGGCCAATTTGCTGTGAAGAGTGTATCTCAATAAAGTGAGATTAGAAAGGACTAAAGCTGTCCTTTAAGAAACAACCAAACCTGGTGATCCACTGGTATTATGATGATCACAGACCCCAAAGGCCTCCCGGGGCTCTCATTCCAATTAAACTTGGCGTCTTTAGTGCAGAGCATGGCTGGGAGCGCTGGTTTGTGGTGCTCGCTGTCCTTGTCTTTGCTGGCATGTTCCAGGCCTCTCTGAGGGCTCCTGTGGTACCCTGGGCGCCCCAGGTGTTGCTGGGTCTCAGGCCTGGTCATCTGACACAGGACAGTGGCCTGGGCCCAGCACCATCTGGGCTGGCCTTTCCCTTCTCTGTCCCACGTGGTGTGGGCCCAGTGGATGCCTGTTAAAGGAATGGAAGGAACTTCAGTTGGGCTGTGAAGGGGGAAGAAGAAATTTTTAGCTGGAGTTATGGCTCTGAGATGGTTTTGCTAAAGTCTAGCAGTTTCTCTGTGTCAGGCACTTCTCTAAGCATCTCACCTGTAGTAACTTTTTTAATCCTCCCAGTGACCCTAATATATTGTCCCCACTTTATAGATGGGGAAACAGGCACACAGAAGTTACCTGCCTGGTACATTTATGAGGTAGCTTTGCTGAGCCCGGGTGCTGAGTGCTGCCTCTTAGCTTCTGGAAGGCAGTGGCTTTATGACCATGGGAGCTTCAGAGGGCACTGTGGCCACAGGCAGGTCAGGGCTGAGGGTTCCTCTTTCTCTGGTGGAGCTAGGCCTACGACAGGAGTGACAAAGAAGGAAGAGGGTGGAGGGGCACGGAGCTGGCTAGAGGAGCTGGGTCCCACTCATGCAACCTGGGACCGTGTCCGGGTTTCTCTTCTGTCTGGGAGCCTGTGCCCACACGAGCATCTCCCTGCAGGGCAAGGACCCCCACAGAGGCTCGGAGGCACCAGGGCTGCTCTGTGGCCAGGCCCTGATTTCTCGTGTTCCTCTGAAGGGTGTGGGTTAGGGTGAGTGGGCCGTGCTCTCGGGGGTGCTTGTGTGACACCCCCATGTGCTTCAGGTGCGAGTACAGGTGTGCCAGCCCACACTTCCCTTGGGGGCAACCAGGATGCCTTATTCTGAGGGTCAGTGGCAACCCCAGGCTGTGTGCAGAGATGCTGGAACCAAACATGGGATGGAACTGTCCTTAGAGTCTTATCTGGCAAACTGAACAGAAACCTTACCCTAAAACAAAACAGGTCACCAAAATTTCCAAGGTGTGTCAATGACAGGGCAGTACTTGCCAGAGAATATTTGTATCTACTCCAGCTTATTTGTATCTACTCCAGCTTTTGTTTTTCACTTTTCCCTTCACAGGGAAACCAGCTGGACACAGGATCTCAGGGTCACGTTGGAAGGCAGGAGACTTTTTGCTTGAACATTTAATAGGGAGTACTTTAGGATCCACAGCCAGGTTATTTTTAAGTTTTGGGAGCCGTGAGTTTAGATTTGGCCAAGTTCCTTCCTCATCCTTCTTGTCGTGTGACTGTCTCTGTGTCCCAGGAGAGCGGAGACGGGTTACTCCCGGTTACTTGAACCCAGTTGGGAGCATGTCAGGGCCTCTACCTCCCTCCTCCAAAACATGTTTTTGTAACATATAGAAAGTTCTGGAAGTCTGCCCTGATGCAGCAAGAGAGGAGGGAATTTGAGTTCAGCATGAGTCTGCCCTGCAGCCCGTTCTGGGAGGTGTAACGACCAAGGTACTTAGGGGCGTAGCAGACAAGACACCTCTCTTACAATGCAGGCCCTGGGCCGGGCAGCATGTGAGGGTCATTTCACATGACAAGTCAGTAGGAAGTTTTGTGTTTTGTTGCCTGAAGCCCCTTCCCACAATGACAGCAGCTTCCCTGTTCTCCTGTGCCTCCTTGTTAGCTGAGTTTATGGATTTCCTTTCAGCAGGGTGGAACCAAGTTGTGGCCGAGTTTGTGCACGTGATGGTCAAGGCTCGCCCTGAGGTTTTGCATCTGCTGAAATGTTCCCCTGCCCCCCTCCCCCACCTCAGTTTGCATTGCTTCCTGATGCAGTTAGTAAATTTAGAAAGAGATGGATCTGGGGGCAGCCCAGCTGCTGGCTGTGGCTGGGCTCCAGGGCGTTTGCTGACAGAGTTATCTTTCCATTACACGTGGGCAGCAGGGATTGCGTTGCAGGCCTGATTGTGCCGCTTTCTGGCCCGTGCAAGAAACTTTTCTGCCCTCAGTTTCCCCATTTTATGGGGACTGGATGTCCCATGCTTATTATAATTCTGTTTCCTTTCTCTTGCTGTGAGCCTCAGAGCCAGTTTTGGATTTGGTGCTGTTGGCTGGGAGAAGACTCTTACCTCTTCGAGGCAGAACCTGCTTCAGGCACTGTGTGGGGGGCCCAGGCATGTGCATTGGTTAAACTTGGAAACTCTCCACCTTTTGCTTACAGAGAAGCCAGCGATGGAGTGGAGAAGCCTGAGTGGGGAGGGTGTGCAAAACACGTGTGCAATGACGTTTGCTTAGAAGCAAGTGAAGTCACATGGCATGCCTGGGTGCCCTTCCAGGTGGCTCCGTGCATGTTTATTGGGGGCCTACTGGCTGAGTAAGATGGGGTTCCTCTTCCTGGAGCCCGAGGAGCTGCCCTTTGCATTTCTGTAGTTCTTTAGAGTGTCCTTTTAGCTGTTAACATCACACACTGGAGGCACTTGTCCCTCAGAGCATTGAAGGGACTTTCCGTGAGTTCCATAGCAGAGTTGGGAGGCCTGGGGGCTGAGTGGCAGATCCAGGGCTTCAGACCTTCCTGGACAGCACTTTTTTCCACTACACTCTGGCCACCTCCAAAGTCTCATAACTGAGCTTGAGCCAGATTTGTGAAACTACGTGTCTAGGCTGGCTTCCTAGAAACAAATGCTGGGACAAAAATTCATATGCAAGTGATTTCTGAAGGGTGTCCTCTCAGGGCAGATGGGTAAGGGAGCGGGGAAGACGGACGGGGTGAGGAAGTCAAGGAAGGTGCAGTCTCAGCCCATGGAGAGCTCCGGAGTGTGATCTACACCCCAAGGTGGCCAGGTCTAGAAACTTGTCCTCCAGCCTGTGGCTGGGGAGGTGCTTTCTTGCATAGTTTGAAAAAGGCTTTGTCTTCTTGCCCTGTTTTCTGTGATGAAGATGCAATTCTGCAAACCAATCTGCTCAGGTGGGGAGTCTTAGATGTGTTTATAAGGTTGTTTTTTTTTTTTGTTTTGTTTGTTTTTGAGACAAAGTCTCACTCAGTTGCCCGGGCTAGAGTGCTATGGCATCATCGCATAGCTCACTGCAACCGCAAACTTCCTGGGCTCTGGTGATCCTGCTGCCTCAGCCTCTGGAGTAGCTGGGACTGCAGGTGTGCACCACCATGCCCGGCTAATTTTTCTATATTTTATAGAGATGGGGTCTCGCCCTTGCTCAGGCTGGTCTCCAACTCTGGCCTTCTGGCGATCCTCCTGCCTCAGCCTCCCAAAGTACTAGGATTACAGGCCTGAGCCATCATGCCTGGCTTTATTCATGAGATTTTTAATACTCAAAGATCACTTTATTACTGATGAGGATTTACTGTCCCTTGAGGCACTGGACCAAGTGTTCCTCACTTTCTAACTTACCCTTGCCAGGTAGGTCTTTATTTAGAACAGAAGCAAGAACCCAAAGATGGCCTTGCTTTATGCCCTAGCAAGTGGCTTGCATGGGAAGGGCCTGGATCATCAGGCATATTGCCCGCCACCCCCTTCCTCAGCTGGCCATTTCTGTCCATCACTCTCCAAGTCCCCATCCCAGTAAAGGCGGATTTTATTCAGATCCCCAGACCTCAGAGTGGGATACAGATACCATCCCAGCCCATGGCTACTAGGGGTTGCCTTGGACTGTCATGAGCCTTTTTGCCACCCAGGCACTTCTTTGAATTGTCCTAGCAAGGTCCCCTCCATGGGATCATCATGTGCCAACAAAGGTGACTCTGAAAGGCCCTTTTCCCACTTATGATGCTTAGTCCCTGTTGGCCTTGCTCATGACGTCAAAACTACATTCTTTTGGGGAAAACATTTCAGCTATATGACAAAGTGGCACTCAAGAAATAAGGAAAATGAAGAAATAAAGCTAAACACTGAATTAGCGATAAAATTCAAAATATAAAACACAGGACCAGGTTTATAGAAGTTACTCATGACATAATTGTCGAATGAATGAATCATGGTGTGTATTTATGATGTTACCCAATCAGAATATAAAAGTGAAATGTTTTGGTGACAATGCCGCTTTTTGCTCAGCAAGAGTGGGTTGAGAAACAGTGGATGCAGCACACATATTTTCTCCATAACTTGTGCCTGGTGGCAGCAGTGACAGCCTGTGCTGGTTTTCATTGGACCCTGACTACCTGTGAGCTTAGTGGGTAAGGACTTGAGTGACATCTCCTGTGGGTCAGACATGGAGTGGAAGTTGAACATTGGAGGGGCTGGACTTCTCAATTCTGTAAACTTGGGAAGTCCTATCCCTTGTGATAAACTTGAAACTTGATCACATTTTGAGGTGAGGGGCATTTTAGTCAGCGTGTAACTTGGGTGTCTCCAGATGGTTTCTTTTTTTCTCCTCCTCCTCCTCTTCCTCCTCTTCTTCCTCTTCCTCCTCCATGTGGTTTCCCTCCGTCATCCAGGCTGGAGTACAGTGTCACGACTGTAGCTCACTGCAGCCTCGACCTCCTAGGCTCAAGGGATCCTCCCCGCTCAGGCTCCCAAGTAGCTGGGACTGCAGGCGTGTGCCACCGCGCTCTGCTCTGGATAGTTTCTTGTCTTGCTTGGCTGAGTGGAGCTCCTGAGTCCTAAAGCTGGGGTTATGGACATGAACGCCCAGATGGATTGCTGGCTTTCCTGCTGGCTCCCATGGCTCTCACCTCCCCTGCCCCAGACCCTTCTCCCACCTCTGTGCATCATCACATCCAAAAAAAGGGTTCCAAGCCAGAATAATGCATTCCTTCAACAGCTATTATTGAGTACCTACTATGTACAAGAGACTGAATTAGGATTAGTGGGGCTTCCTTTTGTCACAAACACTTATCGTCTAGCTCCTCCTGCTGGAATCTGAGCTCCACGGGAGTGGGGTCCTGTCTCTTTTTTCACTGTTGTATCCCCAGGGCCCAGGGCAGTACTTGGCACACAGCAGGTGCTCAGTAAATACCTGTGGAATGAATGAGTGAGCACCCTGGCCAGATGGTGGAGGCAGATATGCCTTAACTTCCTCCTGAATGTCAGTGCTCTGACACACTCTGGAGTGAACCCACACCCCACACTGATGTGCTGGGGAGGCGGAGGCGCTGGGCTAGTGTCCACAGCCCTCACCCTGGCCAGCAGTTACTTGGTTGAGCCCTCCCATTGGGGTAGAAGGTACCTTGGGTAGCTGAGGACTGGAAGGGCCAGCGGAGGCTTGGACACCATGATTTGTCTGGGTGGAATCTTGCAGAGTTCTAGGGACCAGCTCCTCAAAGTCCTGGGGGAGTTTGGATGGGAGCAGGGAGACATGCTGGCAGGCACACGGAGTCTTACCTGAGAAGCCATTCATATTGCATTAAATCAGAATTTGAGGAGCTATTTGTGGGAATGAAAAGTCTCATAAACATGTAGGCTTTGGATCTGCCAACCCTGTATCTGCCACTAGCTGTGAGACCCTAGGCAGGTTGTTCAACATCCCTGTGCCTCAGTTTCCCCATCAGAAAAATGTGCATATGGTTGTTGTGAGGACTGAATTTGCTAGTATATATCTAAGCTGTCCAAAATGGGATTCTGACCACGTGCAGCTGTTACACACTTCAAAAGGTGGCTTGTCTGAGTTGAGATGTGCTTTAAGTGTGAAGTACTGGATTTGGAAGACTTGGTATGGAAAAAAGGATGTAAAACAGCTCGTTAATATTTTATATTGACTGTATGTTGAAATGAGACTATTTTGGTTATATTGGGCTAAGTAAAATATATTGTTAAAATTAGTTTCACCTGTTTTTACTTTTTTAAAGTGAGGCTACTTAAAAATGTGAAATCACACATGGCTTGCATTATTTTTTTGTAGGACAGGGCTACGCCACTTAGAACAGAGAATGACACGTGGTAATCGCTTGTTGTATAAGCTCTTGTTGTTATTATATTCTCAAAAATACTAAAGCATTTTTACTTTGTTCCACCTGAAAGCCAAGCCCAGATAAATTTGTTGAGAACCACAAATGCTTAAACAAAAAGGCTGCAGTTTGTTCAAGGGAGACATTTCATGATTGCCACCCACCAAATGAACCCCCTGAGGCCGGCTGCCTTATGGAAGGGATGGCAGGACTGTTCACAGGCAGCCTTAGAGCACGTGTTCTTTTTTTTTTTTTTTTTTTTTGAGACAGAGTGTCGCTCTGTCACCCTGGCTACAGTGCAGTGACATCATCATAGCTCACTACAACCTCAAACTCCTGGGCTCAAGCAATCCTCCTGCCTCAGCCTCCTGAGTAGCTGGGTTTACAGGCGTGAGCCACGATGGCTAATTTTTTTATTTTTAGTAGAGATGGGGTCTTGCTTTTGCTCAGGCTGGTCTTGAACTCCTGACCTCAAGCGATCCTCCCGCCTCGGGCCTCCCGGAGTTCTAGGGTTACGGGCGTGAGCCACCCCCACCTGGCCAGAGTGTGTGTTCTTACAGAGGAAGGAGGTACTCTGGGGTCTGAAGCTGCCATCTGCACAGGGCGTGACGGATCAGGTGGTAATTGCAGCTGAGCTGACTTTCCAGTCAAAAACACACTCTCAGTTTAGCAGGTACAGGCAGAGCATCCAAAAGAGATGGCCCATCCCTCGGCCCATCCCTTGAGGTAGGTAGAGGAGTGAATGGCAGTGTTTCCTGCCCAGAGGGGTGGGAGGAGGCTTGTCTGGGATTTGGCTCATCTGGGGTGGCCGTTGACAGGCTGTCTGTGCCCTGCTCCTCTGTCCAGGCTCTGGGGCCCCTGCCTGGGCGTGGGCTTCCTGAGAGGCACGTGGGGGAGGGTGGCCACGTCAGGGGCAGGCTGGGAGGGAGCTTTCCAGGCAACTTCCAAAGGCCCGTTTGTGTGGGGCTTGTCCTGACGCAGCTGAGGCTTTGCTCTCAGGTGGCAGGGACTTAACAGAGGCCCTTTGTTGGCTGACCACAGAGGTCAATGTTGGAAGCTGCGAATGGGCTGGAGCTGGCAGCCCCTCCTCTGCCTGTGGCTGATGGTGGGGGTGTGGGGTATGGGCAGAGGCAGCTCTGCCCAAATTTACAGCCAGAAAGCAAACAAGTGAAGTTAGGGGTAGCGGGAGGCAGGAAGAAGGGGAAGAAAAGAGCTGATGCTGAGTAAACTGGCAGGGCCTTGGCCCAGCTGTAAGTTGCTTGCGGGTCTTTGATCTCTGCATTGGATACTCAGGGGCAGCTGTGGAAGTCACTTAGTGTCACTTCTGCTGTGCTCTACTGCTCCAGGCAGTCACAAGCCCTCCCACACTCCCACTTCTCCTTGGTAGGAGTGTCTAGGAATTTGTGTCTGTGTTTTAAAAATCCTACATTTGCATACCGTGAACCATGTGGGTCGTGAGTTTTGACAAATGCATTCACCCGTGCGACCCACACTCCCGTCAAGATACAGAGCAGTTCCATCCCCAGCAAGTTCTCTCAAGCCTCTTCCCAGTTAGTGCCCACCCCCACACAACCACTATTTTGACTTTTTCGTCATTTATTAGTTTTGCCTGTTCTAAAGCGTAAAATAAATGGATTCATGTAGTATTTATATGCATTCAATCCTTATTATCCATGGATTCTGTATTTGTGAATCTGCCTACTTGCTAAAATTTATTTGTAACCCCAAAATGAATATTCATCTCACTTTTGTGGTCATTTGCAGACACACACAGGGCACTGAAAAATTTGAGGCCCTTAACACACATCCGCCCAGCTTTGAACAAGGCAAAGCTCTGCCTTCTTGTTTCAGCTCTCATGCTTTGAATAGTGGCCTTTTCATGCTATTTAGTGCCATTCTTTTTTTTCACTTTTGTGCATTTTCTTGGTAATATCACTGTTTAAAATGTCCCCCAAGTGTAGTGCTGAAGTACTATCTGCTGTTCGCAAGAAGGCTGTGATGTGCCTTACGAAGAAAATACATGCGTTAGAGAAGCTTTGCTCAGGCACGAGATAGAGCTGCTGGCCGAGGCTCAGTGTCAATGAATCAACAATCTATATTAAATGAGATGTCTTAAAACAGAAACACACTTAAAACAAGGTTATTTATTGATCAGTTGATGAAAATGTGGCCAGAGGCTCTCAGAAACCTAACCCTGGGTTTCTGCTAGAAGCGATGGTGCAGTATTCACTAATTCAGTGTTCTTGGCGATTTTATAGAACATATAACTACTGTAAATAATGAGAATCAACTATAGTACTCCTTTGTCTAGCTTATTTCACTCAGATAACGTCTGTGACATTCAGCTATGCCTACAGTCCCCAACCCCTGGGCTGTGGACCGGGATCAGTCCATGGCCTGTTAGGGACCAGGCAGCAGAGTTCTGCTGCCCTCCACCCCCAGTCTGTGGAAAAATCGTCTTCCATGAAACCGGTCCCTGAGGGCTGCTGAACTGCTGTTGCATTATCAATTGTGCTTTTTTAATGCTGAAAAGTATTCCATTGTATGGATACACCATAGTTTGTTTTTCCATTGCCCTATTGAGATATGTCTGGTTTCTTTCCATTTTTGGCTATTATGAATAAGTCTGCTAAGATTGTGTGTGTACGGGGGTCTTTATATAGACACGTGCTTTCATTTCTCTTGGGTAATACCTAGAAGTGGAATTGCTGGATCATATAGGAGGTGCACGTGTAACTTTTTCAGCAACTGCCAAAAAGTTTTCCAGTGGCTGTGCCATTTAACATTCGCAGCAGCAGTATGCGAGAGTTCCTCCTTTGACTCTTGAGCTGTTTTTGGAATTTCTTGGGGCCTCTGCTTTCCTTGTCACTTTTCCAAGCCACCTGCTCTCTGAGCTGGTGACACTTGGCCAATAAGTACCCTTTCAATTTCTTCTGTAAAATATTATGAGATTTTTATCCCTTTTTTGATAGTTACTATGCTCTCTTGATAGTTTAATTTTTTTTAAACCAGGTTTGTCTAGTACAGATGTCTTCTGTGTTTTTTTTTTTTTTGCCTTTTTTAAACCTTAAACACAGCTAACTGTAGAAAAGTCAGAAGATACAGACCACAAAAAGAGTAAGAAAAGTCACCCATCGTCCTACCCTAGGAATACTCACTGTTAAGACAGACTTTTTTTTATGCATAGATATTTCATTTTAGGGAATTTGAGTAAATTAAAATTAACTTTATTTGTTGTAGAGTTGGAGACTTTAGTGGAAGTTGTGCTGATAAGAGGGTATAGGGGAGTCAAGGAAGGGTGATTTTAGAAGTGAGCTTACTTGAGAAAGTGGCTTCAAAATCTGTGACAATTTGAGCAACAAAATAGATAATAATAGAAGTAGATTGCAACCTGGAGAATAAAATAAATATCTGTGAGTCCTTACTGATATAAATACATAAAAGAGGAGAAGGGAAAACTTTCTTGTTGTTGTTAATAGAGACGAGGTCTTGCTATGTTGCCCAGGCTAGTCTTGAACTCCTGGCCTCAGGTGATTCTCCTGCCTCAGCCTCCCGAGTAGCTGGGACTACAGGTGCATGCCACTGCAGAAGGGAAAACTTTTGTGCAGGAGATTCCATTGGTAAAATGTAAAACAAAGTATGAAAATAGAGAGGTCACCATTTGGAAAGATCACTGTAATAACTGTTTCTGGCAAGAGTCATCAATGGATGCTGCACAGTGGGTAAAAAGATGATGAGGAACAGGATATTTACTTGATCTCAAAGTATTTCTTCCTAAAGCTATGAATTACGAAGAGAAAAAGAGTAACTTTACAGTGGAGAAATCTGGCGGACACCACCCTAGCCAAGTGATCAGTGTTAACACCACCAGTAAAATGTTCCATTCCGTGTGTTGACACCGTGCACACTCTGATGTGCTGCACTGAGGAGGACACGACAGCACTTCTGGGGTGTTCCTGCCAGAAACGCATGACCTTGGTCTGACCATGTAGAAACATTAGACAAATCCAGATTGAGGGACAGTGTGCCAAATAGTTGGCCAGTACTCTTGCAAAGGGTCAAGGTCATGAAAGACAAAGAAAGACTGAGGAACTGTCTCAGATTAAAGGAGACCAAGAGACTCGACAGCTAAATGCAGTGGATTTAGTTCCAGGATTGGATCCTGCTCCAGTCAAAAAGGACATTTGTGGGACAGTTGGCAAAATTTGAATAAGGTCTGTAGATTATTATTGTTATTATTATTATTATTTTTGAGACAGAGTCTTGCTCTGTCACCCTGGCTAGGGTGCCATGGCATTAGCCTAGCTCAACGCAACCTCAAACTCCTGGGCTCGAGCAATCCTCCTGCCTCAGCCTCTCAAGTAGCTGGGACTACAGATGCACAGTCGCCATGCCTGGCCACTTCTTTCTGTTTTTAGTAGAGACACCAGTCTCCATCTTGCTCAGGCTGGCTTTAGACTCCTGAGCTCAAGCGATCCTCCTGCCTCGGCCTCCCAGAGTGCTAGGATTACAGGTATGAGTCACTGTGCCCTGCCAGGTCTGTAGATTAGTATTTATTATATGTATTGTAGATATCAGTATGTATTTTACAGGTGTTAATTTCCTGATTTTTGGTGATTGTACTGTGGTTGTGCAAGATGTTAACATTTGGGAAATCTGGTGAAGGGTACATGAGAAGTCTCTGTATTACTTTTACAGCTTTTTTGTAAGTCAGAATCACTGGAAAAGACCCTGCAAGGGCAGTGGGCTTGCAGGTGGGGTGCTAGCCCTCTGTGCATTGGGAAGGGCTAGTCATGAGGCTGAAGAATGTTTTGAGGAGTTTGAACTTTTCCTGGAGCTATAATATTAGAGTAATAATTAGTGTCCATCCTTGTGGTCATGTCTTTATGTATTTACTTAAAATATAAAATAAAACAAAATAGAGAACAATGTGGCACATACTGTATGGCGGTTACCTCCCTTTTTTAAATTTAACATTGTGTTATGAACATTTTTATGCCACAAAATAATACTCTAGAACAGATGACTATTTAAAATTAAAAATTAATTAAAATTAAATAAAATGTAAAATTCACTGTCTTTGTTGCACTAGCAGCATTTCACATGCTCAGCAGCCACTTGAGCTGTCACGTTGGACACTGCAGAATAGAACATTCATTATTCCAGAAAAAGTTCTCTTGGGCAGTGCTGCTATAGAATATGATTTTGACAGGTTGTATTGCACTTAACTTTACCTCTGCGTTTGGGTATTTATATTGTTTCCAGTTTTTCATATTTAAGTGTTTCAATAATATTTTGATGAGTACTCTTGTACATTTTTAAAAATAATAGCTTTATTGAGGTGTAATTCACATACCATAAAGCTGTCCTTTGAAATTGTACAATTCAGTGGTTTTTAGTATAGTCACACAGTTGTGCAACCGTCACCACTCTCTAATTTTAGAATATTTTCATTACCCCCAAAAGAAACCCTGCCCCCATGGGCAGTCCCTCCATGCCCCTGTTCCCCACGTCCCTGGGCACCCACTCCCTTACTTGCTGTCTCAGTGCACATCTATTTTGGGGAACATCTTTGCTTTTTTTACTTTGTGGAAAATTCTGTTAAATTATAGTATTCCCTCCTTATCCATGGGGGATACATTCCACAACCCCAAGTAGATGCCTGAAACTGCGGATAGTACCGAACCTTCCCTACACTGTATTTTGTCCTATACATACATAGCAATGCTGAGGTTTAATTTATAAATTAGGCACAATAAGAGATTGATAATAACAATAATAAAATAGAACAATTATAACCATATATTATAATAAAAATTATGTGAATGCGCTCTCTTTCTCTCTCAGATTATCTTACTGTACTATACCCATCTATTTTCGGACCATGGTTGGCTGCAGCTAACTGAGACCACGGAAGCACAACCCCAGATAAGAGGGACTACTGTGCTGGCCAAATGGTGTGAACTTTAACAAGGGCTTTTGATACGTCTTGCCAGACTGCCCTGCAGAAGGGTGGTCCATGTTTACACTTCCACTAAGAGTGTCTGAGAGGGCCCTTTGCTTTACACCCCAGTGACACTGTTGTCATTGTTATTCTCCGTCTTTGCCCATCGGTAAGTGACAAGTGGCATTGCCTCTTTGCATATGACAGCTTGCAATGCAGAACATCTTTGCCAATGCTGGTCGGCCATTCCTGCTTCAGACTGGAGTTGGGAAAGGTCAGTGGCCTCTGTGTGGAGAGACTGGAACTGAAGAGCCTCATCAGGAAAGAGAGGAAGGCCAGGGAGGAGGCTGCAACCAGAGGCTGCGTGGCAGTGGTGCCCTGGCGCTGGCTGTAGGAGGGCTTAGTGTAGGAGTTGGGCTGCTCATCAGGGATGCCTGAACTCCTTGTTCCTCTGGAGAGTGGAGGTGGGAGTCATTTAGGCCAGGAAACAGTAGTGTCTTGGACAAAAGTGCACCTGCTGGTGGTCTGGCAAGGCGAGCTCAAGCTCACAGTGATTGGGAAATTGTGTTAGAAACTTCCTTTCCCACTGCAATGAAGTGAGGCCATCACTGGTTTTGAGGCCATGTGTGTTTTAGTGGCAGCTTCAGTGAAGAAAGTAGACTGGCGCAATGACCCCATAGCCCAGAATGACCTTAAATACTTCCTTTGTGGCTTGGTGATAGCTTTACCCATTGACTCAGGAACTGCAGAGTGTGTGAGAGAGAGGGCAGAGGGAGGGCAGCCCCAGGGTGCCAGGTAGGAGGCAGCGTGTTGTGTTATAATATCTATATCTGTGGTTGTTCTCCTGGGCCGCATGTTAGAATCAGCTGGGGGCTTTTGCTCTCTCCCTGGAGAAGGAACCCGTCTCTGGAGGCTGTGTTGGGCATCTGCACCTTGATTCTGCACAGCCAGACATGAGAAATCGTGCTGTGATTTGCATATTAGTCAGGAGCCCAGCACCAACCACCCCCGGGGACTTGCTGTGAGCTTACAGATTGGCTAGGGGGAGGACTGTTCCTGGGATCATCAGTCCAGCTCTGCCACGAGGGCTTGGTCCGTCTTGCAGAACCTGTTGATGCCCAGAGCTGTGCAGTCAGGCTGTAACCTTCAGCTGAGAAAGAGCCCAAATGTGCTTTTAGGCAGGTCTGCCCCTTCTAGGGTATCCACAGACCTTGACGGGAGCCCTGACCTTGCCTCAGCCCCCTCCCAGCACACAGCAGGTGGTTCAGGGCTGTGTGACCCCACCTGATGTCTAGTGGGGTGGTGGGGGCACAGCTGAGAGGCCTCCCTCACCTAGACGGAAGTGCTCACGGAACCAAGCCAAGGTGGAGGCGGGGCGCAGAGCCACACTAACTGGCTAGCCTGATGGAGCCTTTTTATTTAAAAACTTTTCATCACAACGAAAGACGCGGACTTGGTCATCACCCTTGTTGGCTGTGGATTCAGTTGAAGGAGGGCCTCCAGGGTCCTCAGGCTGGCCGTGGGCAGGAAGGAGGCAGGAGTTCTGTTCTAGCCCAATGTCCTGCTAAGGCTGCTTTGCTGTCCGCCTTGTTTGTAAATCCTGCCTTTGCTGAGGGAGTGGGGAAGATGCCATGGCTGTAACCCAAATTTGTTTTTTGGCTTTGGGTGTGCAGGAGACAATTGAATACCAATTGGGATAACTGATTTCACATGGAACACTGCCCAGGCCAGGCGGGGTCGGGTCTGCAGTTCATCGGTTACACTGTGTTACTGGTTTTCAAACACTCTTCCTGGAACTGCTACAGGGGGCTGGGACATTCCAGGCAGCAGAGTGGGCTCTGTCCCACCCTAAACCGTAATGGTTTCCCTTTTGTTTATTATGTATATTTGAGGGTCCACTGGTGCTTTTTAAGAAAAGTGTCTACCCACTTGAACTGTTTGAAAACCACTGTTGTGCACAAGGGAGTGAGGCCAGCCTGATTTATGGCTCACCGGTGCCATTCGTATGGAACTGGGTGGACAGCGATGACCACGCAGTGACGGCAACCGTAATAACAAAATGTCTAATTCCCTGGTGACTCAGAAAGCTCTTGGTAAGGCCTGTTACGTTACTTTGGCCTCTTAAAGGATGTTACGTTACAGCAATTCACAGTCTTGGCAGTGTTTGCACTCGGTACCCAGGTGTTCTTCTGTCACATGGAAGACAGTATGTAAAGCACTGGACAACTGCCCAAGGCCCCGGCCCACCCAACTGTAGCTTCCCAGACGATAGCCAGTCAACATGGGAGGGGCAAATTGAGTGTGAGGTGGGGTTCCTGTCCTCCAGGAGGTTCTGCTTGGGAGCGGCCCCTGCAGACCTGGGCCACCTCAGTCGGTGACAAACATGGGGCCTCTCAGGGGGAAGCCTTGGTTCCCAAAACTCTGCTGCCCTTTGTATCCCTGCCTGCTGGCGGGTGCGCAGTGTCTATTCCCTGGTCCCTTTCTCTCTAACATCACGCTCACTCTCCGGTTTAGAACTTCACTTCCTGTCACCTGCAGAGCCCCAACGGTCATTGCTGACACATAAGCATCCCCCAGTTGTGCGCATGCCTCTGCCTTTTCTGTTTCTGTGCCTTCACTTACCTTTTTGCTGAACCTAGAACACCTTCCCCTGACTCTGCTTCTGAATGCATTCAGGGCTTATTTGGCACCTACTGTGTGCAAGGGACTTTGCTTTTCTTCTGTTTGTGGAGTACTACAGTTTAAATGTGTCCCCCAAAGTTCCTGTGTGATGGAAACTTCATCTCCAATGCAACAGTGTTGAGAGGTGGGGCCTTTAGGAGGTGATTAGGTCTTGGGGGCTCCACCCTTATGAATGGATTGGTGCCGTCATCTCAGGAGTGGCTTCCTCATAAAAGAATGTGTTTGGCCCCTTTCTGCAAGTGCTCTCTCGCGCGCGCTCTCTCTCTCGCTCTCTCACCCTCACCCTTTTACCTTTTGCCATGGGAGGATGTGGCAAGAAGGCCCTTGCCAGATGCTGTCCCCTTGATCCTGGACATCTCAGCCTCCAGAACTGTGAGAAATAAATCTCTGTTTTTTGTAAATTACCCAGTCGAGGATATTTTGTTACAGCAGCACAATAGAGACTAAGACGTGGGAATGCTAAAATACGCAGCCAGCTTGGTTGATGTGAGGAGAGTATACTGCTAACCCTACCTGGCAGAAACCATAAGCCACAGAAGAGAGGAGGGTGACGGATTGAATAATCCTCAGTGGATCGTTGCCTCCTGTTACACGTCTTTCAAGACAGGGAGCTGTCTCTAGTCCTACCCTTTCCTGTGTGAAGATCGCGATCTTTACAAGGATCCCATATAGGCACTTTGGAAGGCAGTTTGGCAGCTTCTTACAAAACTAAACATACTCTTATGGTCCAGCAGTCACACTCCTTGGAGTTTACCCAAATGAGTTGAAAACTATGCCCATACAGAAACCTGTGTACAGATGTTTATAGCATTTTTACTTATAATTGCCAAAACTTGACAAGGTGAATGGATAGATAAACTGTGGTACATCCAGACAGTGAAATACTATTCAGCACTAAAAAGAAACAAGCTGTCAAGCCACAGAAAGACATGTGAGAACCTTAACCGCACATTACTAAGTGAAAGAAGCCAGTCTGAAAAGGGTGGATACTATAGGACTACAACTAGATGGCATTCCGGAAAAGGCAAAACTATGGAGAGATTAAAAAGATCAGGGGTTTGGAGGGAGGGAGGGATGAGTAGGTGGAGCACAGAGGATTTTTAGGACACTGAAATTAGTCCGTATGATCCTGTAATGACAGATACATGTCCTATATTTGTCCATAGAATATTCAACACCAAGAGTGAACCCTAGGCCGTTCGCGGTGGCTCACGCCTGTAATCCTAGCACTCTGGGAGGCCGAGGCGGGCAAATTGTTTGAGCTCAGGAGTTTGAGACCAGCCTGAGCAAGAGCGAGACCCCGTCTCTACTAAAAATAGAAAGAAATTATGTGAACAGCTAAAAATACATATAGAAAAAATTAGCCGGGCATGGTAGCACATGCCTGTAGTCCCAGCTACTTGGGAGGCTGAGGCAGGAGGATTACTTGAGCCCAGGAGTTTGAGGTTGCTGTGAGCTAGGCCGATGCCATGGCACTCTAGCCTGGGCAACAGAGTGAGACTCTGTCTCAAAAAAAAAAAAAAAAAGAGTGAACCCTAACATAAACTATAGACTTTGGGTGGTGATGTGTCCATGACGGTTGCTCAGTGGTACAAACGTGCCACTGTGGTGGGGGATGTTGTTGGTGAGGGAGGCCGTGTGTGTCTGGGGGCTGGGGTTATATGGGAACTCTCTGTGCTTTCTGCTCAGTTTTGCTGTGAACCTAAAACTGCTCTAAAAAATAAATTCATTAAAAAAATACCAGAAGGAAATACACCAAAATGCTAAATATCATGTTTAAAAAATGAACGTCAACGTAGTGACTGCTGAGCTCCCTAAGCTCTTCAGGTGTCCCATGAAGCAGAGGCCCTGGGCACACAGACACCTTTTTCTGGGGTCTTCCATGTCCAGGACCCCGAGGGCCACATTTCTGTGCAGCGAGGGGTGGGCTAGCAGTCAAGAAAGAGCTCTGCTCCTGCCTGTGGATTTGCTGGTACCCCAAAAACATGAAGACACAAAATTTTGGAGACGAGCAGAGGCCTTCTAACTTTCCTCCCCCTACCCCCTCAGCCCCTCTTACAAGTGCAGCAGGGTAGACTGGAAAGGCCACAGATGTGGAGTCAGACTGACTTTGGGCATTCTGCTTCATCTTTGAACTTCACATTCTTCACGTGTAAAATGATGGTGTTTTGTAGGATTGTTATTAAATGAAGAAACACATATAAATTGTCCAGCACAGTGCTTGTCACCTGGGATGTGTAATAAATGCCCTTCTGAAGAGGGAATAACAACAACCAAAAATAAAAAAATAAAAGAATAAACAAAATATATGAGCCAAAGGTTTTCAAGGCCCTGGATGTCAGGCAGAGAAGGACAGAGATTCCTGAGAGACAGGAAGCAAACGAGGTGAGCCCAGTGATTGCTCAGCTTACTGCTGGGGAGAACTTCCAGGCCTGGGCAGAGGGAGGGAGAAGACAGGCAGAGCCTGGGGAGACTGGGGCAGCTGGAGTGTGTAGGACTCTAGCAAAATCTTTGCAAAGCAATATCTGATAAAGGGCTTGTATCCAGAATATATAAGGAGTTCTCATAACTCAACAATAAGAAAAAATGGGCAAAATATCTGAACAGACACTTTATTAAAGAAGATAAGGCTGGTGAATAAACACATGGAAAGATGCTCACACACAACATTAGTTACTAGAGAAATGCAAATTAAAACCATAATGAGATACTGTTTTAATATTATATAACCTACTAGTATGGATGAAATTTAGAAGGCTGTCTGTACCAAGTGTTGGCAAGGATATGGAGAAAGTGGAAGGCTAATGAACTGCTGGTGGGAATGTAACATGGTAGAACTTCTTTGGAAAAGTTTGGCAGTTTCTTAAAAAGTTAGCCATAGGTTTACCTTAAGACCCAGCCCTTCCACTCCTAGGTCTTTACTGCAGTGAACAGGCAGTATGTGTTCATGCAAGCACTTGTATACACATGTTGACAGCAGCTTTATTTGTAACAGCCCCAAACTGGAAACAACTCATACATGCATGGTGAATGAATAAACAAACTGTAGTACATCTGTACAGTGGAATACCCCATGGCAATACAAAGGAATAAACTCTTGACACATGGAACAACATGGATGACTCTCAAAATCATTATGCTGAGTGAAAGGAACCACACGGAGAAGAGTACATACTCCAGATTCCTTTATATAAACTAGAAAGCGCGAGCTAACCTGTGATGACAGAAAGCAGATCAGTGGTTGCCTGGGGAGAGCACAGGAAGGTGGGGGGTGTTGCAAAGGCATGAGGGCGTGTGGAATCTTTGGGGTGGTGGATGTATTCTCTGTCTTGACTGCGGTGATTTCACAGGTGTACACAAATGTAAAGACTTACCAAATTGCACCCTTTAAATACATGCAGTTTATTTTATGTCAGTTATACCTCATTGCAGCTGTTTTAAAAAAAGATCACTCTGGCGACAGTCTGGAGAATGGATTAAAGGGGCAGTAAGTCTAATTGCAGGGGGAAAATGCCCATCCCTTCCTCTCTTCTCCTAAAAGTTTATTCCTTATTCCTCTCACTTCCCTCCTGGTTTTTGAATTTGGATTATTATAGTAATACATGATGACATTTTCTTACTTTCCTCGGTTGGGCATTTCCTTAAAATCCTGTGGCATGAGGGGCCGTGGGAAAGCCCAGGGGGGCTAATTGCCTCTTCTTTTCCTTCCCGTGGAGCCTGAGCCTCTCCTCAGCCCAGGCCACTTAGTGCACTTACAGTGCGGGGCTCTAGGTGAGATTGGGCAGCTCACTGCCAGCGGTGGCCGGGTCTAGTTTCCACGAGAGCAGGGCCAGAGTGCAGTCACCTTGCTCCCCATCCTGGTGCCAGTGTCTGCAGAGAGCCTGGCTCTGAGGGATGGAGAAGTGTTTGGGGGGGAACAAATGGTTTCCTATCCATCGAAGGGCAGTCAGAAGGTACTTAGCTGCAGTGTCCCTGGCAGAAGGGCAGGAGGAGCTGAGGTTGCCCGTCTGCATGGGGGAGGCCTTATGGTTGAGGTCCCAAGCAGAAAGTTGGCCTTGTGTGTGTGGGACACGGCAGGATGGGAGGCGGGCCAGGGTGGGCAGTTGGCGATCTGGGGCAGGGCTGGTCTTGGATCTGAATCCTAAGCGGGTAGTGTGTTGGGGGTGAAGAAGGAGCCACCTCTCCTTATTGGGGGGCCCGTGTGTGTGGCAGGAATAGCCACAGCTGCCAGCCAGACAGGGGTAACAGGACCTTTGAGTTAGAACCTGGACTCAGATTCTGTCTCTCACACCTATCTGCCTGCTGTGCGACCTTCAGCATGTCAGAGGACATTTCTAGAACTTGGGTTTCAGATAGGAGATGGCAGCAGCTCCTTCAGTGGTTGAGATCGCTGAGCTCAGGGTCTGGCCCTTGGTAGGCACATAACTTCCTATTAGTAGAATATAAAATTTGCTTTTTTCTCCCACCTTTTCTGTCCATGAAGTACTTTTCTATCCATTTACCACACACCGCAAGGAGAAAAGCTTTTCCTACCTACTTGGCTTCTCATGGGAGCTTATTCACTGCATGACCGACCGTCCCAACGCAAGTGGCTTCCTTCCTTGCTTTGTGTCCTGCGCTAGGTGGTCAGCGTGGTGGGGAGGGACCTTCAGTAGCCGAAGGACTGAGCTGCAGGGATGGAGAGTGAGGGGAGGCTGACGGCAGCAGGCCACAGGCCTCCGCGAGAGGAAACCAGAGGAGAGTGTAGCTGGACAGGGTGCAGACGGGAGGAGGAAGGCCTACCATGGAGAGATAAAGTGGCAGGAAGTCCAGGGGGGCCCCACTTGAAGATGCTGGCTGTGCTGCCATTTGCTTTATTGGATTGCCCAAACCGTAACAACATCCGTCTGCTTCTCCAGCCCGGCCCGGCAGCATTGCCCTGGTGTGTGGGATTCATCTCGCCTGTCCCTTTCGGTGAGCTGTCCTGCAGGCTGGTCTTCCTCATGCTTGTCCTGTGGATGGTGGACGGGGGTGGGCACGCCACGCTAAACTGCTGAGCCTCTGTGCTCTTCCGCTGTTTGCCACCAACGTTTCTACAGTGGGTTAAACAAATAAATTCTACAGAGGCCACAGTGACCTACAGGGAGGAAGTGGTGTTGTGTTTGGAGGTGGTTTTGTGCCACGTTTGTGAGCAGAATTATATTTATTTGCGAGTGAGCTGCTTTAACGTTATTTGCAGTCTGCTTTGAGTGTGCTTTGATTAATGCCTGACCTACTAGCTTTTGTTGCTTGTTGTAAAGGTTTAGAGTCAGGTCAACCAGGGCACTTGGGATGGGTGGTCTGGAAGTGGACCTTAGCATCATCAAATAGTATAACTAATACCTTGCTGTTGCCTGGTACGTGACATTTAAATTATGCTATAGCCAATGCTCAGCAGACATCCATATAATCCATTTCTGTGTGTTTATGGATGTCTGCTGAGGGCATACTAACTACCCTTTGTCAGTGGCTGGGGGTGTTCATAGATGAATAAGACCCTGAACCTCTGTAAAAGGTGCTCACAGGGGAGACAGATACATGTGCCCAAGATACAAGGGAGCGGGTGCCAGGGAAGAAGGAAGGAGGAAAAGGCTGTGCCAGGAGCTACATAGAATGTGATTCAACTCACACTTGTTTCCTTGAGCACTTGTAGAGCCCACAGTTAAGACATGGCCCTACCCTGAAGGTGCTCACAATCCACTAGGAGAGGCAGGCAAATGCCAAGGTAACCAGTAACCGCTACTGCATGGTAGGTGTCATGTCCAGTGGTGAGAAGGCTGCCACCATTGCTTCTACATCTACTGGATCCCACATGCTGGAGGCTACCCCTGGCCCACCCTGGTCCAGCAGCCACTGTCGCTGGTCCCCAGCAGCAGCTGTGAGCACCACTGGTTTCCTGCTTACCTGAGCCTTAAAGATGAGTGGTGATGGCCGAACCCTACTGTGTTCACACTCCACCGTTAGGTGGGCACCGACAGCTCCAAGAGTGCCAGTAAAGAAATGCAATTTGCCCAGAACTGATGTATCTCCTGCCTTGAGAGTGGCCTAAGTGGTATATAAAATCGTTAGACAGAAAGCAACGCTGATGCCTTTGAATTAGGTGATGCTTTCAGTTTCACAGTGGTAGGGGCACTCTACTGACTTTGCTGCTTACTAGGTAGAGAAATGCCAGCTGTCCAGTAGACTCATCCAACACATATATGCAACACACATGCACATACACACGCATACACATGCATTTCATGACCGTTAAAGAGAAGATGGCAGGGAGGAGGCATGTAGGAACTTTCTGAGGATGTTGGAGATATTCTATATCTTGATTTGGGTTTGTGTTACATAGGTCATTTATCAAAATTCACTGAATGGTAGACTTATAATTTGTGTTTCACTGTGATTTTTACCAGGAAAAAGTAAGTAAGCAAATAAATAATGAACTCTAGTTAATGCTATGGAGACTGAAGGGGCGAAGTAGACTGCTGTCTGGAACTTACTTTGAAATGCATCAAAAATAAGATAGATTGTTAGATTGATTGAGAGATGGATGGCAAAATGTTGACAATTGTAGAATTGGGGTGGTGGGTATAAGGGTGTTTACTATATGGTCCTTTCAACTTTTCTGCATGTTTGAACATTTTTATAATAAAATGTTGAAATAGCCAATACTTGAGCTCTCTAGAGCTTTCTATAAATGAATTCCCCGAACAGTTTCCTGGCTGACATAATACCGGTCCTACAGACTGTTTCACCCTGCTTCCTAGTGTTGGCGAAGGGGCTTAGGGTCCTTGTGTAGTGTTTTCTCTTTGAATCTGTTGGTGTGGGAGGCATTTCATGTAGGACGTGTTAGCTTGGACTTGCTTTGATGGTGATGCAGTTTATCGGTTTGAAATATGAGCTCTGAAACACATGCTTTCGACCCCGTAGGCAGAAGGCTGGGGATTTACAGCCTGAGAACAGCCTGACAGATTGGAACCACAGTTAGAAAAGGCTGCCTGAGCTCCTACTGACCAGAGGATGAGAGCTGGTTACCCTGCTGGGCACTGGGGGAACTCTTTCATATTTGTGTGTGTGTGTGAAATTGATTTTTTAAAAATTTTAACATTATCCAGTATATTTAAACATATTTACTTTTTTGAGACTAGACTTTTTTCCAGCTATAAAGTAATGCCTTCTCTCTTGTAAAAAAAATTTTTTTTAAATAGCACAGAAAATGTAAAGAAGTAAAATAAGCTGTAATTTTACAGCCTAAAGAAACCACTCTACATTGTGGTATGTTCCTCCCTGAATCTTTTTTTTTGTATTATGCATTATTTACATAACTGTGCTGTCTTTCATTTGACTGTAATGGGGGAGTTCTCTGACGGGAGGCTCCAAGGCCGCCTCTGTGTGGGCTGGCCCAGAGCCAGGGTTGCTGCCGTGGGGGTGCTGGGCTGGCCCGGACAGACAGACTTCCAGCTTATTCACAGAGCCGGGGTGAGATCCGGCGAGGCCTGGAATTTCTTAGAGAGCTCATTTCGTGCTGAAGCAACTTCTGAATGTTGTAACATTATCATCCTTATTGTTTATCTGCCTGTTTATTGAGCATTTCCCAAACGTGGGGCCCTGCAGTAAGCACTTTTCCTGTATTCTCTCACAGTCACCCTATGAGGGGGCTACTGTTACCCCCACTTTATAGATAAAAACCCTGACTTCAGAGAGAGTTTAAATAATCTGCCCTAGTCACATAGCTATTGTAGTAAATTGTGGAGTTATGGTTCTAGACCACATCTCCCAATTGGCACTTTGTAGTTGAGGTTGATGAACTCTTTAGAACTTTTGGTTTACAAAACAGCCTTTTTTACTGCTGCTCCTGGGAACATGCAGGGCAGGTGGAACTAACCTGTTCCCTAATTAAGAAACCAACGTTCAGAGGCCCTATCAGGTTAACCCAAACCACGTGAGTGGCGAGTGGGCGGGAGGCTCAAGGTTAGAACCTGGATCTTTTAATTTCTGGCTCATCAAGTTGCCTTGAGAGACAGAGAGCTGGCGAGGTGGAGGAAGGGTCGTGGAGAAAGCCGAGAGGAAGGCTTAAGACGTGAGTGGACAGAAGGGTGGGAGTAGGGTGTACCAGGCAGGGCCCATCAGTGAAGGCTAAGAGCGGAGGCCCCGAGGGGCTTGTCTGGGGTCGGGGCTGGTGTTGCAAGGGCAGGGAAGAGCACTGCCTGCAGTCTGAAAACCTGGGGCTTGGGGCCTGATTCTGTTTGGAAAAAGTGAGGATAATAAATCCTAGTTGGTGGTTCTCACTGCAAATTAAAGGAAATTTAGTTTTAATTGCCTAACCTGCATGCTTGGCATATTACAGTCATGGTGCATTTTTTTTTTTTTGACTTAGAAATAGTGGGAGCCTTTGGGGTACCTCGGCTGACCACGCCGAGGTATTCTCAACATTAGCACGGCAGTGTGGTGGACAGCCTGGGGCGGGGAAAGCCGGGCCTGAAGTCCAGCCTGGAGGCTGTTTTCTGCGGCTGAAAGGACTGATAGTTGAAATGGCGATAGAGGGAGAGTGAGCAAAAGGCATTTCAAAGGAGTACTCCACGGAATTTGGTGATGGGATGGTATCTCGCTTTGTTCATGGGCTTTGTTATGACTCAGTTTACACTGGTTCCCTCCTGACTCCCTGGTGTGTTCTTGCCCTTGCAGGAGCCTGTGTGAAATGCAGCAAAGGGGTGTTTGGGGCCGGCCAGGCCTGCCAGGCCATGGGGAACCTCTACCACGACACGTGCTTCACCTGTGCAGCCTGCAGTAAGTGTGGGTGTGGGCGTGGGGCTGTGGGGGTGAGGAACGTGCAGACTGGGAAAGGGAGGAGAGGAAACGTCATCTTTCCTGGAGACCCTTTGCTTTAAAAGACACTGTCCTTTCTATGGGACCATGGAGGGCCGCGCCGGGTTTCTTGCCACCAACACAAGGCCAGTCAGGGTAAGGTGACTTATCACAAAGTACCAAAGATTGCCTGCGACTTTGTGAGTTCAGAGTGATCCCTGATAACATCAAGTTTGTGATGCATTGCAGAGGTCTCAGAAGATTAGGGGAAGCTCTGGGATTTACCGTATCCGCCCTGTTGTCAGATATCATCTCCCCCACTGTGGGGACCAGCCAACCAAAAGTGATTCGTCAGTCAGTTACGCCAGTGTGAGGTGGGCCACGTTGTAACTCTCTGACCCCCAATCTTTGATTTGGAGGCTGCTGTATGAGCATGAGGTGTGAGTGTGTGCACACCACCCGTGTGCTGGTGCTTAGTAGCACACACCTGTGGGCATCTCTCTACTCCAGTACGTGTGTTTTGATTAAAGCAGCAAATCAGGAGACTGAATTGAATTGATGGCAGCTGTTCTCAGTGGAAGATTCTAACACATTGTAGAATGTTTGCCAAGTCTGCCCAAATCATGGATTGTGCTTGTTTACTGGCTTCTACTCAAGGTTAATTTTGAGGAGCATTTTTGGAAAATGTCCTGCTGATATTCCCTAATTCTGTACCAAGACTAGCAGCTCTCAGTGAAAAGGAAGTGTTACAGCAAAGTCACAGAGTGTCAGGGACGGAGGAGTCTTTCTTGCCATCTGGCCCGGTGGTTCTCAATCCTCGTTGCTCCTTAGAATCACTTGGGGAGATTTAAAAAACCAGGGATGCCCCAGCCCCACCCCAACCAGTGGAATCAGAAGCTCTAGGGGTGAAATTTCTAAGGTGATATAGGTGTATTGTTTCAAAGCTGCTCAGGTACTTCCAGGATGTGGTGCCAGGGTCCTCACTGCAGAAGCCTCCTTCCTGGAGGAGGAGGAGGAGAAGGAATGTGCTCACAGCTGGTTTGCAGCACAGTCAGAGATCCTCTGATTCCCCATATGAAGTTAACCAGTGGACATGGACCTGCCTCCTGACCTGCCGAGCCTTGATGGCCCAGGCGTATGCCTGAGTTCTAAACCTCACGCTTCAGTCATCACTGCTGTTTCCCTAAAACACATGCCTGAGAGCTTATGGTTTGTACATCAATCAGTATTTGCCTTTGTAAAGAAAAATTGGGAAAGACTTTGAGATGGATCAGAAAGCCTAGTGAGTGGAAATCTAGGAGTTGTGTGGTTATCTGATTCTCTGGTCTCTGGGCCTTTCCTTGTCTTTGAACTATGTTACACTCTGTTATTTGTAGAATATTGATGGTAACACACATGATTCTTGTCATAGCAGTGCAAACTGTGGCTGGTGGAGATGCAGTTCATTGTTGCCCTGTGGAGATTGACCAGTTTTGCATCTGTTGAGCAAATTTATTTCAGCATTCCTGAAGGCCTATATATGTAGGGGTCTTTGCATTTTCACAGTTGTAACATCTTATTGGTTTCCTCGTTAATTGATGAGTTAATTGAAATCTTTGACATGTGTTTGTGTTTTATCTGTATGAGAGCTGTGATCAGACCCTCTTTTAAAATTTATCTTTGACTCCTGTAACTGTTTCTTGATATTTGCTCTATTTTCCAGGAAAAAGAAAATAAATATTAAGTAGAGGCTGTTTTTCACCTCAAGCAATTACCATTTGAATTAGGCTGTTTTGGGGAGGCGGGAACCTATTGATGAATGTCTCAGTCTCTTTGGCCTACTATAACAAAGTACCATAGAATGGGTGGGTTATAAATTCTTGGTCTAGCATTTCAGGCCTTTGTGGTCTGGTCCCTGTCGTACCACTTCCTACTTCCTATCACAGTCTGATTTCTGTTTTCCACTTCCATGCCTCTGATCCCACTAGAATCCTGGTATCTCCTCTCCCCACACACTGATATATTTAAATTCTATCCAGCCTAAGACCCACTCAATTACCTCCTTTTCCAGGAAGCCTTCCCTGTTCCCCTAGCAGGAAGGAAACTTTTCTCCTGAATTTGGCATACTCTGCTCTCTTGTTGGTGTTATCACGCAGACTGTGAACCACAGTCCTTGTGGCTCGGGTGCCAGCACACCAGGCCCTAGAACAGAGTTGCTGAAGGAATGAGGACTGGGACTCAGTGAAAAAGAGCACAGTGGCATTGCACACACTTCTGTGTGAATGTCCTGATTCTCTCCAGTTGTGGGGAGCAATTGGAGTGTTGGAGACCCAGGCGTGTGCCTGAGCAACTTCAGTTGGACACTAGAAGTAATTTGGTTTTTGTTCGGTTAACTTATTGCTGCCCTTTAACTCAGCTTTCAGCAGGAGGAGGAGGCACCCGAGTGCTCTGTGTTCTGGCTCTGCAGGTCCTCGAGTGTGTCTCTGTGAGCCTCAGCGCCATGGAGACAGCACGGCTGGGGGCCAGGCTCATTCAGTCCCTCCCCTCGCTCTTAGACCAGAAAATGGGGGCAGAGAAGGGAAGAGAATTTCTCAAGTTCTACAGCCTGGCGATGGAGCTGGTGCCAGAATCCAGGGCTCCAGAATGTAGGTTCACCTTATACTTCCCTATTTTTCTGGTTCTCCCTCCTCTGATTTGTTTCCACGTAGCCAAGCAAAAAGAAGGGTGCTTCCTTTGTTTTTTTATCATATTTTGATTGTTGATAGAGGAGCCTGGTGAGTGTGTGTCTGAGTATATGTGTGTATGCATATTTTCTTATTTTTCCATTTCATTTATGAAAATACTCTAGCTTAAAACACCATATATGGCATTTAAAGCTAGGCTTTATGTATACATGGTATATGTATTAATGTATATCTGTAGGTATACACACACTTCGTGGATTTCACTGATACTGCATTAAAACGTAATGGCGGGATACTGTCAGGCTCACAGGCACTTACAAGACAAGCCAAGATACAAAAGCCGTTTTTAGGTTCAGGCAGTTTGTTACTTACATAGACAACAAACAGAATAACAAGCCAAAGGTGCCAGCTTCCTGGTCCTTGTCCCACATACCAAAGAGACTGACACTGAAACAAAAGGGGCCAATGACTGCATTGCAAGTCGTGGAGTCCGAGAAGCAATTCTAGACTGCTGCTAAGGGGTTTCAGAGTCCACAGCTCTTTTCTGAGGGCAGACAGAAAGCCACATACCTCATTAGAGATGAGACACTGTCCTGGTGACAGGCTCCCAGGGGAGATGGGGACATAAATGGGAGATGGCCTCACATCCTTTTCTGTTCAGGAAGGCTACAAGCTGTCCCCACCAAGACTCAGACAAACCTTCGCCTACGTGCAAGTTCTTTAAGGCACCAGGGCAGGGTCCCCCACACGGATACGCACGCTTCCCCACCTGCTGACAAGAAGCAGCGATGTTTACTTCATTTTTAGCTGCGAGAACAACATGACAACCGTAAAGAAAATTTTAAAGACAGAAACCTGTTATGTTAGCATTGTAGCACATTTTTTAGAGTCATGATCATAGATAGCATATAAACAATGTTGTATCCTTTTGGATTTAATGTTATGGCACAGATTCATAATTTTAACATATACGTGGCAATCAACTGAGTTGTGCCACAGTTTTATGGCGTTCAGCTCGTTTTGGGTTTAGAGTTAGCACAGGCAGCCCTAGCAAACGTCGTTGTGCGTACATTTCTTTTCCCTCTGCTGAATTGTTTCCTTGGTGTTCATTCCCAGAAGTAAGCATTCAGGGTGCAGTGTGTGGGCGTTTGTGTGGTTTGTTAACGTTCCCGTCTTTTTTGACATGTTTCTTGGACCGTGAGTGTTTGGTTGCCGTGGAGATGTGTGCTGTGGGTCTCCTGTCCCCCCCACAGTCTCCACCCGCCCGAGGTGACTGTGCCCCCAACTGGACGCTCCCAGGAAGCTGTTGGCACACCCTGGAGTGGGAGGAAAGGCCAGTGGAGAGGGCAGGAGTGGCCTTTGCCGGCGTCTGCACACACTTGTATGTGTCAAGTGGCCTGGCTGAGGAGAGGCGGAATGAGAAGGAGGGAACAGTGTGCCGACTGGTGGGGTCAAGTGGAGTTTTCCCTGGCACCTTCTGGAATAGACTAGGAGGGAGAAAGTAGGCAGGCCCTCGTGTCCTCACTTCAGGCACTTGTAGGTCTGAACAGTAAGATATTGTTCACTTTGTAAAGACTAAACAAATTCCATCCTCCAGTCCAGGTGACACCTGTTTGCCACGTCCGTGTCATGGTTTCTGTTAGTTTTCGACTATATGAGTTGGGAAGTGATGGAGACTAGATAGGAGATACCACATGCTCTCCTCCCCGGGAGCCCGTGGAACGTGAGGGGTGGGGTTGGGGGGGCAGTCAGTCTCGAAGCTGATGGAAATTATGCCCAGTGCAGGCCTGAGCTCAGAGGAAGGCCACAGAGGGCCAGACTGGGTCTGCTCAGGGCGCGATGCTGGGATGTGCAAGTCAAGGCTGGAATTAATTGCCGTGTGATACCCTGGGTGGGGGCTGCACAGTGACCTGACAGCCATTCCTTAGTGAATATAGGCCATTGCTCCTCTCACCTTCCAGAAGCCAAGCGCCATCCATGCCTGTTAAAGATTGTGAAGAGTTCTGTAGTGAATTCTCACTCCTTGAGACCCAGCTGGGGGAAAGTTGCATCTAGAACACTCACAAAATGCTGTTTTGTTACTTGAGGTAAATAAGTCAATTAGAACTAAACCTAGCATTGTGGAACAGAGGTTCTTCCTGAATAAATAAGTGCTTGGGGATTGACCTGCCAGGAAGTTGACATCTGAAGTACCGCAGGGTTCTTTTCAGCTATTTTGTTTTTCTTACAAAGTCTAAATACTCCTTCCGAAATTCTTTTTCAGTTGATTTGTAAATGACCTCATCCACCCAGCCTCTGAGAATGCTCACGTTCTGAATTAGTCGAGCCTGGACTAGGAGGTCTTAGTTTCACGCGTGCCTGCTTCCCTGAAGCTGTCATTGTGACATTTATAGGTGATTTCTAGGGGAGCTTCCCGGCATTCTGTGGGTCTGACACCACATAACCTTCCATCTGCACAGCTCGCTATATCCTTGTATAATAACAACCCAGTGAGTTCGGCATTAATATACCTCAGTTTACAGGTGCACAGGTAGAGGCTTGGAGAGTTTAGTTTGGGGTTGGTTATGTCACTGTTACGTGGTGTGGTTGGCACTTGAACCCAAGACCAGGTGGATCCACAGCTGTTGCTCTTAGCCACTGCGTTAAATTACCTTTGCTTAGGGAGACTGTTTGCCAAAGACAGGAACCTCTGGGTGTGGGATCTTGCTTGGACTTTTTGGGTTCAGCTGCTGCCTCTGGGTTGTGTGACAGCAAATACGGGGTTGGGGGCTACCCACAGGAGAGTGGCCTGGGACAGGGAATAGGGAGACAGAACTCAGCAATGGGGTACACCCAGAAGGGAGGAATGGACCAAGGGCTTTGAGTGGAGGTTTGTTCCCCAAGGCCTCTGATCCCTGCATTCCCGGGCCGCTGAGTTGTCCCAGTATTTCATATCACATTCGGTGTTTATGTGTGAGTCAAGTGAGTCAGCCGGATCTAAGGAAAAAGCCGAAGACCAAGAATGTGAGAAAGGAAGAGTAGGCAGATACTAAAGGAAATCAGTGGGCGAGGGAGAGCTCAGGAAACAACCAAAATAGATTGGAGCTGGGTGAAGGGCCGCAGGTCAAAAGAGAGCAGAGGGGCCACTGTTACTTGGTATGTCATCAAAGCATCTCATATCTGTCTCTGCCAAACCCAGTTCTGCCAGTGCGCTGGGATTGGGACCAGACTTGGCTTCCCAGGTCAAACATTGTTGGTCCAATCAAAGGCCGTGAAATCCCTGAGGGTGGGAGGGCATCAGAGTCCTCGTTCTATCCCATGAATAGAGCCTAGGGTGGGTTGTAGAGGGTAACTTTGGTGTAACCTACACCCTTATATGGCCACGTCTGCATTCCCAGCACCTTTGCGCACACACCTTTTCCCCCTCGGTAATCCCAGACCCAGGGTGGTGCCCAGGGTGTTCCGCCTCTGCAACTCTAAGAGGAGGATGAAGAGTGCTGATACACCGGGCACCACACTCCGGTTAGGGTGACGCTGTTGCACCTGCTGCCTCGTCTCGGAGCAGAATGCCGGTTCGGGCTGAGTGCTCTCCAGCCTCGTGGGCACTCCTCAGGTCTCCGCGGCGCTCGCGCCTTGCTGGGAGCATCCCTCCCTCCATCTGTCTCACACGTGGATTTCTGCCTCGCTCTGGCCCCTTCAGCTTCCTTCTCTCCTTTTCCTCCCCTCTTTCCTCCCTTCTCTTGTCTCCTTTCACGGACAGTTTTGTTCACACCCAGTTTCCCGTCTGTGCCTGGAACGCCCGTTGTCATGAGCTGCTGTTTGCGGAGCATTTATTTGCTCTGTTTTCTCATGCCCCTCGCTTGCCCCCCAACCATACTCATCTTCCAAAAGAGGACGTGGGGTCTCAGCACTCGCATAGCCAGTGTGTGGGGAAATGGGGTTCACATTCAGGTGCGGGTGACCCACGGCACGTGTGTTGCCCCCACATGCACGGTTTTCACCCTTCATGTGCGTCAGTCACAGTCAGACTCCCGGCTCCCCCTGCGGAAATCCCGATTCCCGAGATCTACACACCATGATGAGCATCCCGGCGTTCGGTGCGGTCTGCTGGGAGCCTGTCCGTGGCCTTGCACTTGGCCCCACTGCCGACTCCTCTCGGCCTTCGTTTGGACTTCAGCCCTCAGGCCTCTCTCCTGCACTCTAGACCCGCACCGTCCAATTCAGCAGCCACTGCCACCATATCGCACCTGAATGTAGCTGGTGTGCCTGAGGAACTGCATTTTTAATTTTGTTTAAGTGAAAGTTTAAATTTAAATAGCTACATGTGGCTAATGGCTGCTATATTGGACAGTGCATGTAAAGTCTCTAGTTCCTAAATCTCTTTGACCAGAGTTCACTTATTGGTAAGAAATTATCAGTGAAGCTTTTACTTTTTATATTTTATACATCACAAAGTCAGTATAGTCAGATTGCAAAAAATACACATGGGAGAAAAAAATTTCCTAAAACTCAGTGCCAAAAGAAAACAAACAAGCCCAGCAAGGTGTCTTACGTCTGTAATCCTTGCACTCTGGGAGGCCAAGGCAGGAGGATTGCTTGAGGTCAGGAGTTCGAGACCAGCCTGAGCAAGAAGTGAGAGCCCCCCGCCCCACAACCCAAAATAGAAAAACTTAGGCTGTGGTGGCTCCACGCAGTCCCAGCTACTCGGGAGGCTGAGGCAGGAGGATCGCTGGAACCCAGGAGTCTGAGGTTGCAGTGAGCTATGATGACACCATTGCACTTTACCCAGGGCAACAGAGCAAGACTCTTTCTTAAACAAAAAAAAGAGAGAGAGAAAACAAAAAAATGTGCTGTGCCTACATTGGTATTTTTGCCTGGTCGGCATCATGGTGTATGTTTGTTTTATGCCCTGCTTTTCCATTTAGAGCTGTGTCAGATGCGTTGTCCCTCATTGCTCCCTAGTCTTCATAACTGTCTGCTGCATAAGATCCTGTTGACTGGATGACTCAAAACCAACATGACCTTCCTGGCAGTTACAGTTTAATGGGAGAGAGAACTCTTACCGTGGGAGCTGCCGCATTCTCCGCAGGAGTACTAAGGCTGGTGGCTCCTGTGGCCAGGTTTTCAAGGACCAGATGCTCTTCCAGGGCACTGACCAGGCTGCGAGTCTAGCAAATCCAGCGCCAGGCCAGAGGGTGCAGGCCCTTCCCTGTGGTCAGGGCCATGGTGATGGCCGTGCCTCTCCACGCTAGCAGCAGCCCCTGCAGTGGTCACCACTGGTGGCACTGGATGCCAGCAGGGCCCCAGATGCCCTGCTTTGGGCAGCCCCTCTCTGTCTTTTGTGTGGGTCTGCTGTTATCCCCTACCTGGTCTGTGGTCCTGTGTGCTTCCCTGCTACCTGTCCCTCCATCCACACTGGTCTCCGGCACAGCCGTGAGGAGCCCACCCGCCAGCTCAGACTCGCCTCAGCATCATAGTCCGGTTCCTTCGCTTGACATCTAACACGTTCCTTAGACTAGTTCTGACTCCTTTCCTGTCTTCTTTCTTCCCGAAATGCCCCTGGCCACACTGAACATCACATGCCCTTTCCTACCCCTGAGCCTGGCCTCCCCCACCCTTTGTCACCACCTGGGTCAATAGCACCCCCCACCCCCCGCCATCAGTCAGTGTCCTCCATCGTGACCTCCATTGTGGCCCCTGTGATCTTGGGTCCCACATATACCTTAGGTACCTTCTTATGGCGTTTTAAATTATGATTAGATTGCAATTGTTTGCAGGGATCTCTGTCGTCTCCTAGATGGTCAGTTTCAGGATAATAGGGACAGTGTTTAACTCATCAGGGTTTACTCTTCTGCCACCCTTTAGCACCTTAAGTATAATTCTGGGTATAGAATAAATGTTGGAATAAATAAAGGTGGAACTTACCCATCAGCTGGTGCCCATCAGCTATCACTCTCCGTTTCCCACTCTCCTCCCCCAGCCCTAAGCAACCACTAATTTCCTTTCTGTCTCTATAGATTTGCTTGTTGTGGACATTTCATATAAATGGAATCACATAATATGTGATATTTTGTGTCTGTCTTCTTTCACTTAGCATATGTTCCAGGTTCATCCATGTTGTAGCATGTGTCAGTACTTCCTTTTCATGGCTGACTATTCCATTGTATTGATATACTGCATTTTGTTTATCCATTCAGCAGTTGATGGACACTTATTTTCACTTCTTGGCTATCATAAATAATGCTGCTATGAACATTGTTATACAAGTTTTTATGTGAACACATCTTTTCAGTTCTCTGGGTAGATGTCATAAGTGAAATTGCTGGGTCATGTGGTAACTCTGTGTTTACCTTTTTGAGGACCTGTTTTTCAAAGAAGCTGTACCATTTTACATTCCTTCCAACAGCGTGGGAGGGTTCCAGTATCTCTACATCCTTGCGAATACTTCTGCTTATCTAACTCTTTGATTCTAGCTATTATTTTGGGTGTGAAGTTGGATCTCGATATGGTTTTGATTTGCATTTTCCTGATGACTAATGATGTTGAGCATCTATTCATAGGATTATTGGCCATTTGCATGTCTTATTTGGGAAAATGTCTTTTTAATCCTTTCCCCATTTTAATTGGATTATTTATCTTTTTATCATTGAGTTTTAATAGGTCTTTATATATTTAGCACATAAGTCCCATTATCAGATATATGATTTGCAAATATTTTCCCTCATTCTGTGGACTGTCATTTCACTTTCTTGATGGTATTATCTACAACACAAAAGTTTTAAACTTTGAGGCAATATAATTTATCTACTTTTTTCTTTTGTTGCTTGTGTTTTGGGTGCCTTAGGTAAGAAAACATTGCCTAACCCAAGGTCATGAAGATTCAAGCTCATGTTTTCTTCTAAGAGTTTTGAAGAGATTTAACTAATAAAAAAATCTTTTTTGTTCATGCAGTTACCATTTCTGGTCCTCTTCATTCTTTTGTTTAGATTCAGTTTTCATCTGGTACCATTTTCCTTCTGTTTGAAGGACTTTTTTTTAACCTTTTTTTCAATGCTGATCTAGTGACGAATTCTTTCAACTTTTGTGTGAATTCATCTTTATTTCACCTTGGTTTTAAAAGGTTTTCTGCTGGGTACAGAATTCTAGGTCAGTAGTTTTTTCTCTGAGTTCTTTAAAGATGTTTTACTGTTTTCTTGCTGGTTTTATTTTCAATGAGAAATTTGATGTTATCTTTATCTCTGTTTCTCTATATGTGATACGTCTTTTTTCTCTGGCAGCTTTTAAGATTTTCTCTTTATCATTGATTTTGAGAAATTTGATTATAATGCCCCTTTGGTGTACTTCTCATGTTTCTTGTGCTCGGGGGTTTGTTGAACTTCTTGGATCTGTGGGTTTGTAGTCTTCATCTAATCTGGAATGTTTTGGGCCATTATTTCTTAACATTTTACGGCCACCCCAAGCTCCCCACTTCAGAGACTCCGATTACCCCTATCTTAGGCATCTTGAAGTTGTCCTACAGCTCATTTTGCTCTTTTCATTATTTTTAAGATTATTCTCCTCTTGTTTCATTTTGAACATTTTCTATTGCTATGTCTTTGAATTCACTAATCTTTTGTCCTGCAGTGTATAATCTGCCATTAATTCCATCCAATGTGTTTTTCATCTCAGACATTTTAGTTTCCATCTCTAGCAGTTCAATTTGGGCCTTTTTAATACCTTCCACGTTGCTCTTTGACTTTTTAGACATATGGAATACAGTAACAATAACTTTTAATGTCCTTCTCTGCTAATTTTAGTATCTGTCAGATCTGGGTTGATTTCCATAGATGGATTATTCTCTTCACTATGGGTTGTGTTTTCCTGCCTCTTTGCATATCTATTAATCTTGGACTGGATGCCAGACATTGTAAGTTTTACCTTATGGAGTCCAGGATATTTTGTGTTCTTTAAATCTTCTGTGCTTTGTTCTGGCATACAGTCAAATTATTTGGAAACAGCAATTCTTTTCAGTCTTGCTTTTATGATTTGTTAGATGAGTTCAAAACAGAGCTCAGTCTAGGGCTCTCTTACTCCTCACTCTCAAGGCTGATGGGAAAAGGCACTGTTTCCAGCCTTTGCAAGCACCAGACACTGTTCTCGCTAATCTTTCAGATGTTTGTCCCCTGATTTTGGTTAGTTTCCTTACAGGCATGAGCTGATCAGCACAATGCTGAACATAAAAAGGAGACCCTCTGCACACGTCTCTGGGTTTTCTATCTGTGCACTGTTCTCTTTTCTGATGCAGATGGTAATGGCCTGGAATAGTGGGAATGTAAAACAGAAACAGAATAGATTTATAAAACTGTGAAACAAAACAAAAAAAAGGGAGTGGCAAGTGAGAATTGGAGTGTGTGGCAGCGCTACTCACAGCGTGGCCCTCAGCCTGGTGCTGTCCCCCACGGAGATGAGCACAGAAGTTGAGAATGTTTGGAAACTTTTATAACAGTTTGACAGAGTGACTTTGTGTCAATTGAATTGAATAATAACTACAGTTGGGGCTTGGATTTTGGGTTTCATTGTTCTATATTATGATACTTTACAAGGGAATACATCTGGCAATTAAAAACAACCCCCAAACCCAGCCTTTACCGCAGATAAACTGAGAAGGAAGTAGCGGTGAGGAGGATTTGAACAGAGGGGGAGATGGTGGTGGATGTTATTCTTAGCTCCCGTAGGTTTCATTTGAGGAAAGGGAAGGTCATGAGGGGATCCTGGCTACAGAGACGTATGCCATACCTGGTCTGAGCCTGCTCCATGCAGGGTTCCCCACGGTGGTCCCAGCTTTATCCTCCCAAGACCACCACCTACCGAGGAAGGTAGGTGACGGCCAAGTGCTCACTTCTGGGAAACTGGTGAGGGCAAGGCTGGCCCCCAAGCCTTAGTGCTTTTCCACATTCCTGCTTTCTGCCTGTTTCCTTGGCTTACTGAGCCTGGGTGAGCCTGCAAAATACAAGTTGGATCTCTGTTTTGTTTGAGCAGAGCCCGTTTGGTTGCTTTATTATTAATAGCAGTACTCTTCACGAGTTAACCTGTTCTGGAAAGAGCTGTTTGAAGAAATAGATCAGGTAGAATTTTGTGCGATGATGCAAATGTTCTATAGCTGCCCTAGTCACGACTGGCTACTAAGTATTTGAGATATACTCGTTCAAGTACTGGAACTGAATTTTTAATGTTATTTTAATTTAAATTTGCATATAAATAGCCACATGTGACAGGTCACCTCTGTGGACTGCACAGGTAGAAGTTACTAATTGGGACAGTACAATAAAAAACAATCCAAATGATCACTAATTTTGACTTTCTTTTCTCGGGAATTCTCATTGTTGGGAATCCTTGAATTTTTATTTTTCCGGGGCGGGGGTGAAGGGGGTATTTTGGAACTGAAATTTGTGGAGTCTTACTACAGCTAAGGACCAATTGCTTTTCCAGAATAGTTTATAACTCATTTTTGTTTTAGAGGGGAGAATGGTGAATATTATTGCAAGTTTAGTTCTGTCAGGTTAAATGGCTGGCCTCTGTGTGACATCCTCAACTGCTGTTTCCTTTGTTAAACTACGCTGGCATTATCAGATACATTTTTCTCTTTTCAACCAAAGGTTCCCTGAAGACAAATATAAAATATTCATTCACTGCATTTAAGGGAAGTGTCTTTTTGGAGTGGATCCTCTAGAGTCTGCACATTTATCAGTCAATATTTTATAAACTACTGTTGTTATAGGAAAGAGCAGCTTTAACTACTATATTCCAAAACTGTAAAAACTATTGTTTTAATATGTGTTTAGTATGACTGTCACCAGCTATTTCCTGGTGAGGGGAATTCCTCTGCTGGAAGCGGGAGGATTCTGAAACTAGAATCTTAAAGATGTAACACTGACACTCCCATCCCAACATTTTTATGTTTGACGCTAATTATCCAGGGATGGCCCAGGTTTTAGCGCTTTTGACCAAGATGGATCGCATAGTCTAACTCAGTGGTTCTCAAAAATGTGGTCCCTGGATTAGCACCATTAGCATCACTTGGGAGCTTAGTAGAAATGCAGGTTCTCAGGCCCCTTCCCAGACCTACTAAATCAGAAACTCTGGGGATGAGGCCCAGTAATCTGTGTTTTAACAAAACCACCAGGTGGTTCTGAAGCATGCCAAGGTTGGAGAACCACTGGCCTGAGTTTTCGGTGTTTACCTCTTAGCCATTCCATTTTGTCCTCTGTGTTAGGTCCATCACAGCCACAGCCGGCTCCTTGGTGTCACACCTCTAAGTATGTGCTGCCGTCACAGTGAGTGAGGACAGTGAAATTTGTCCGCACTCAAGGGGGTAGAGTGAGGTTTGACTGGCAATGTCAATAGATCCATCTTCTTCCCTGCAACAGCTAAATGTTTATATTTGAAACCTATTTGGAAATTCATATGTTGACACCCTAACCCCAATGTGATGGTATTTGGAGGTGGCGTCTTTGGGAGGTGATTGGGTTATGAGGGTGGAGCTCTCATGAATGGGATTAGTGCTCTTATAAGAAAAGGCCAGAAAGCTAGTTGATTCTCTTTCCACCATGTGAGGACACAGCAAGAACACAGCCATCCGTAAACCAGGAAGAGGGCCCTCACCAAGAACCTGACCCTTCTGGCACCCTGATCGTGGACTTCTAACCTCCAGAACTGTGAGAAATAAATGTTTATTGCTTAAGCCACCCAATTTATGGTTATTTTTTTCTAGCAGCCCAAACTGACTAAGACATTCCCCCTAGCCTGAGAGATTCCTTTTGGAACAGACAGTAAGTGAGATAATATAGTATAGTAGAAAGTGTGGACTTTGTACCAGAAAGACTTGGGTTTGAATCCTAACTCTTCTACTCACTTAGCTACATAGATAAGTTTGACTGACCTCTTTAGCTTTTGTTTCTCTATTGGCAAAATGAAGATTCAGTGAAATGTCACTATAATGCAGTAAGTGAGGTTGAACTGCCCAAAGTACAGGCACACTACTGCAAGACCAGTGAATGACCCAAGGCAGCCCCCAGGGTTGGCCAGCTTGGATCTGGTCGTGCCATCCTAATCTGCCCTGGTCCTGGTTCTGGCTGTGCTTTGGCGCCACCTAGTGGTGCTTGAGTGCTCTAGCTTAAATGTCAATGAGGACCATTCTGGATCCTGCACTTGATTGAACTTTCTGGACAGCAGCAGTGATTCCAGGAATTTCCGTGTTAGTTGATGTCCATTTCGTTGGCCGGATCTGGAGTAGTTCAACCTGGAGAATACCTTCTCTCTGCCTCCCTGCTTTTCAAGACCAGGATGCTTGCTGTTTTCTGCCTGTCCTCCCCCTCCTTCAGTGTCCCCCTTTCTCCCAGGAAGACATGAATTTTAGCCTGTCTCCATGAGAAAGATGGGAGCCAGTTACAAACCAAGTTATGTCCAAATGTGTGTCATCACAAGGAACTTTTACAGAATTGTCCATGATACTTACGTGAGATATGATGTAGGTAAAGGGCCCAGTGCATAGAAAGTGCTTTAAATAATGAAAATTCCCTAGTCCATTCCCTGGCAGGAAGAGAGAAACTGGATTCTACATATAGGAAGCTTTAAATTACTGTGCAATGGAACAAGCATAGACTTCGGAGTAAGACAGGCTTCAGTTCCCATCCTGCCCACTTACTACCTCAGTGAGCCTCTCTGAGCCTTGATTTCCTCATGTTATCAAAATGAAGATGATACTTTTTAGCTCAGGAGTATCATGTTTTTATGAAGAGAAAAGGAAACCCGGAAAGTTAGGAGTGATCCTGGGGTGTGATGTCTACTGGTTCCCAAGAACAATCAGTTCCTGCATCCTTGCACTGCTCCATAATATTGACACATGATGTGTTTTATTTCTGCCTTACTCTTTGGCGAACACTTTTGATTGCTGAAACCTAAAGTAGGTGATGACCTTGAGCAGGAAATGACTTTGTGGATGTCTCTGTAAAAGGCTTGTGGCATTACAGGGACAGAAAGGGGGCTAATGTTGCAAGAACATGTGAGGCAAGGTTAGAAAGCATTTTCAAAAATATATGAAAGCCCTAAACATAGTACCTGACCATAGAAGACAATCAACAGATGTTGGTTTTTTTCTCCTACTCTGACAAAGTGCAAACAAATAAATTTGAATGTGGTGTCATTTCTAAACTCAGGTGGTCTTTCAAAACTGAAGTGAAAACTGAAGTTTGAGTCCTTCAGAGCAGACTAAGTAAGCACCACCCATTTGGGTCTCTGGAAAAGTCCTTAATTTATTTTATTTTGGAATAAAGGAAAATCAGATGTAGCCTCTAAGCCCCTCCCCTGGCCTCTGGTGTCTGGACAGGGGACTTCTCACTTGTGGGGACTGGCCGAAAGAGGATTGGTCTAGGCAGCTGCACAGTTTTTAAAACAATGATCAAAGGAATACTTGCTCATTGTTAAATGTTTGGGGAAGTGTGGGAAAGTGCAAAGTAGCAAACCATCGCCTCCACCATGCAGATGCCATATACGTCCACTCAGAGGCACTGTCACTCATGGGCAGATTTCCTTTCCAGTCCTTTTTTTCAATTTCTTCTTTACATAGTTGAGATACATAATTTTTAAATCTTGCTTTCTTTTCACATTACAAGGGTTTTCTCTTAAAATTAAAAGTATTCATTATAATGTAATAAACATGATTCTGAAAAAATTTAATATAAAAATATATGAAGAAAAAAAGTAAAATTTCTCTCTAGTACCATCTATCACTGTACCTAATCCTAGAAAGAAAATTTTAAATATTGAAGTATGTAAAATAGAAAGTGAAATTTCCCTGTTATACTCCTACCAGTGCTAACCATTATTCATTTTTTCCTTTTTGCATATCAGTTGTGTGTATGTGTGTGTAAATTACCGAAATGGAATTGTAGTATAAATACACTGCCTAGGCTGGGATGGTGGCTCATACCTCTCTAATCCTACCACTTCAGGAGGCTGAGGCGGTCGGATCACTTGAGGCCAGGAGTTTGAGACTAGCCTGTGCAACAGCGAGACCTCGTCTCTACAAAAAATAAATTAGTGGGGCATGGTGGTGTGTACCTGTAGTCCCAGCTACTCTGGAGCTGAGGCAGGAAGATGACTTGAGCCCAGGAGTCGGAAGTTGCAGTAAGCTACGATGATGCCACTGTACTCCAGCCTGGGCAACAGAGTAAGACCTTGTCTGAGTTTAGAAAAAAAAATACACTGTCTAGCTTGCTTTTTTTTTTCCACTTATCAGTATATTTTGAGTATCCTTTTTTAGTATAAGCATTTTCCAATATCACTAAAACACTAAGTGGCATTTTGAATGGCTACATAGCATTTTCATCATTAAGAATTACTATTATATGTAATCATTCCTTTTAAGAGTGCCAATTTGGATCTAAGTAAATACTTACATTTTTTATTCTTTCCCGAAACCTAAGTCCCAGGTAACCCCAATGAGTCAGAGATAAGCATTTTAAAGTTTCCCCTCCAGGGCCAGTTTATGATGTTACACTGTCATGGGTAGCTTATGGAAATGGGCAGTGACAGCAATCACAAACACTTAAAAACCTGTCGGTTTCGTAGGTGAAAAAGCTCTTAATTTGTTTCTTAGAATACTAGAGGGTTCAACGCCTTTAGCTGTTTAAATGATCTCCCTCTCTAATTTTTGGAATAGAGGTAATCGTTCCTCTGTTAAAAAAGAAAACTGGTTTTCAGCTCAGATTCCTTGGCCCTTCCTAGAGCCAGTTCCTGGGCCCAGAGCTGGTGTTCTCTGCGCGTGCGTGGAGGCCCCACCTGTCTCCAGGCTGTCCCGTGCCGGTTCCCGGCGCCGCCTGGCTCCCTCTAGTGGCCGCCGCGGCAGCTGCAGCCCCGCCTCCTTTCCGCCCCTGGGAGCTAGCTGCGAACCAATGGAGCTGGCCCACCGGGCTGCACTTGGACTTCACCTGTGATTAGACAGTGTGTGAATTGTTTTGCTTTCTGGTTGAGCAGCTCTTCTTAGGTGGGCTCTTTGTGTCCTTGTCACCTTGCTCCTGGGGAGGGATTTGAGGGAGATGTCAGCACCCAGGGAGGTGTCTAATGGGGGCAAAATGTGGAAAGGAGACTCCAGTAAGTTCTCATTTTCTTTTCTAAGACTTTAAGTCTTTAGAGTCCTTTTATAGAGGGGGAAGTTTAAGTAAAATAATTAAAATTAATTTCCATGGCTGGCAAGGGGGTTCTGTTGGTGAGCCCTGAAATCGTTGAGCTGTAGACAATCGTTTCTGTTACCCTCGTTCAGCAGAGTCAGGAAATACTTGTGAAAGCTCAGGGATGGGGACCTTCTAGAAGAGAGGGTGACAGTGACTTTGCGGGAAGGACAAGAGAGAAGCTTTGGAGAGCTAAAGAGGGGGGCCTTTTCATATGCTCCTTTGCCCTTTCCACATTCTCCCACTCCATTAGAATTTGTTTCAGTTTATAAAAAATGTATAGTCATTGCAGGAAAAAATATAATTAAAAGTCACCTATTTCCTACTCTCAAAGGTAATGACTATTAAAATTTGGTATACATCCTATGTGTATGAACATATATATAATTTTGCAGTCATACGTATGTATATCCATAACTGTAACATACACATGCATGTTTGTATACCCTCTTTAAAAGTCTTTCAAATCTTTTCCCACGTAATTTAATCTTTTTTTGAAAACAGTCTTTTTATGGCTACATAGTATTCCAACACGTATATGTGCCATCATTTATGTAACAGGAATTGGACATCGATTGATGCTCACTTTTGTCAAGCTATTATAGACAATGCTGAGATGAGAATCCTTGAAACAGTCTAACTTGGATGATTTCCCTAAGATAAATTCCTGAAGTAGACTAGAATTTTTGGGAAAAAGGAAAAAAGAATTCTGTACTTTCTAAGTTCTGTTGACAATTAATACCAAATTTCTCTTCTACAAACTTGTTCCCGTTTCTACTGTCCCCCACAGCATGTGAGCAAGTGTGTCTGTCTGTGTCATTACTGACGCGGGGGTTATTCTCACCCCCCCCTTTGCTAGTCTGACAGGCAAAGCATAGTGTGTTATTTTTGACTTGCAGTCTTATTTAAATCATGAGGAAAGCTAACCATTTTCTTTTGTTGTTACTGATCATTCATACTCCTTTTTTGTGGTTTGTCTTTTCGCCTTCTTTACCCATGTTTTATAGAGGGCTGTTAATTGAGTTATTTGCATATTGGAATTAAGTCCTTTTCTGTCACATAGTGCAGATGTTTGCTCTAGTTTTTCTTTGTGTTTCACCTAAAGGGGTGTGTGTTTGTGCACGTGCCTATTTTTAAAACCACAGGAAAAGTACTACAGGAAATAACCCTTATTTAGCTGCCACTCAGAGTGCACAGACATTTTTAGACTGTAATTTTGGTTATTTTTTATAAAGGAAATGAAATATTGTAGATGAGTTGGAACCATCTTGGTTCCTCTCCCACCCGATCCCTCCCTTCCCGAGGGCAGCCGCCACTGTGAATTGAGTCTGGCTCCTTCCACTCCCCGTTTTCCTACTGTCACCACACATACAACTGCCAGCAAAACATAGTGCTACTTTGTGTGCACTTGAACTTACACATTATACAGTTGTACTGATGTGTCTTTGGGCAGTCTGCCTTATTTGCACACCAGTGTGTTTAATTCAGTCAATAATGATATGCATCTAGTCCTTTCATTTTGGCTGCCGTCTAGTGTCACAGTCGTTGAATGTAACTCTAGTTTCTTCCTCAGTTTATTTATCAGTTCTTCTATCCTGGTGAACACTGAAGATGCTTCTAGTTTTTCTGTAAACAGTGTTGCTGTGAGCATCCGTACGTGTGCCTCCTTGTGCATGTTTGGAAGAACCTCTCGAGAGGCAGCCTTAGCACTGTGTTGTGGGTTATGTGGATTTTCAGCTCTATTGGCTCGTGACAAATTGTCCCCAAGTGGTCATCCCTGTCAACACTCCCACCAGTGTGAAAGGGATCCTATTGTCTCACACCTTCCAAGGCATGGTATTATCAGACTTAGTAATTTTTGCCAATCTCTGGGAGTGAGGTAGAATATCATTATGGTTTTAATTTGTATTATCCTGATTGTTGGTGAGATGGAACATCTTTATATTATAGATGTCAGATTATTAACAATAACCTGGTTATTGCCCGAGATTTAAGAGGTTTTCTCCTCTATGCACTGTCTTCCTATCCTTTGCTCATTTTTCCTATTGGGTTGGGTTATTTATCTTGTTAATTCATTTGTGTTCTTCATGTATTTCAGATACTAATACCATTTTATGTGTACTGTAGCTATCTTCTGATCCATGGCTTGCCCTTCCTTTCTTCTCCAACTTGATATTTACTGCACTCTGTAGACCATTGCCAAATCCTCCTAGTGTGAAGCTGACTTGAAATTAATTACGTCCTTAAGGAACGTAGCATGTGTGCAGAGTAGTAAAAGTTCTGTGGGGACTGACAGGAGGGCTGGAGAAACACTGAGACAACACTAGATCTGGCAGCAACAAACACCACCACAAAGAAGGGTCTGAGCAGACCTGGAGGAGGGCGGGGCCTTCCAGGTAAGTCAGGTGTAGAGGCATGAAAGTGGGTGGTCAGCGAGCGTCTTTGTCATCCCTTCCTAGCCTTGGCTTCCGGGCTGTTCGGTGCCTCTGTCCTGGCATCTGTGTCCTGGCATCCGTGTCCTGGCATCCGCGCCTGTAGCTACGCGCCGCCCCCTGCCCCACCCCGACTCACTCCTCTGCCTCCCTGCGGAGGAGCAGTTTGGCTTTTCAACAGTTTTGGTTTTTTATTGTACAGAAGGTTAGACTTTTAATGTCCCGTTGATCAGTATTTATAAGATGTGCTTTTGATATCTTACCTCAGAAATTATTTTTAAACAAAATATAATATCAAAATTTAAAAGGCCTGTGATTTCTTATACTAGTTTTTGTTTTACACATTAGGTCTTTCATCCATCTGGAGGTTTTTGCTCTTGTAGTTTTATAGTTACATTTTTTTTTCTGGCTTTTCCTCTGTATTGACGCTTTCGAGGTCCTCTCTGAACTCTGGCAAGTCTCCATCAGTGGTTTCCTCTCCTTCCAGTGGTGCCACCTGTGCCCGCTCTTGGCGACGGGAGGCGAGGGCAGTCGGTGTCTGCCTGGAGGGTTTCTTTGCATCTCGAGCACTGTTGATGTTTGCGATTTTGCTTTCGTGCTGTGGCCCCTGGCCCCACGGGGCTTGGTTGCACTCGGTGCTGAGAACTCGTTCAGCCTCTGATACTCCCGTGGACTCTGCCGGGTGTGTGTTGAGCCTGGAAATATCATCCGTCCGGGAGTCCAGCTTACCTCGGCGTGCAGCCCCGTTGTGTTTTTATGTAAGAGACAAAAGGGATTGTTAAAATGGGTTTTTCTTGTCAATAACTTAGCCTTGTAGGAACTAAAGTTACATCTAAGGCGTCGGGGGCTTTGAATTTCTGCCACTACCAGCCCACTTATTAATAGATTGAGAGAAAACAAAAAACATCATCCTTCCGACGATGTGTGTTTTCTGTAGTTCAGGCGAAAGAGAGATGTGAAAATAATAGTTCACCAGTTTCTAGGGTTCTCCTGGTCGTCTGTCACAGGCACACCCCAGGAACATGTCCCAAATGCACGTGAGAAACAGCGGGGACTGTTGCCGGCAGCCTGCCCCCCACCCCCGGGTGCTCTCTGCCGTCCTGCCCCCAGATGCTTCCCCGGCTGCCTGCTCAGCAGAGAGGAGGTTCTAGAAGGTGGGCCTAGGATGATTTCCAAGTCAGCCCTTGGGTTTTCCTGCCAAACAGCACCTGCCAGGGCACCTTGCTCCGGGCCCCAGCCTGCACATCGCCGAGGGCCACTGGAAAGTTGCTGACAGTTGGCACTTTTTGTGTGATTATTTCCACTTAAAGATTTTAGCTTTCTTTTTGCTCTTCTTTGACATTTTTCTTTTTACACTGCCTTTGTGTTTTTTCTTTAGGCCGGAAGCTGAGAGGAAAAGCCTTTTACTTTGTCAACGGCAAAGTGTTCTGTGAGGAAGACTTCCTGGTGAGTCGCCTCCCCTCGCCTGGCTTGGCCAGAGCCGGGGCAGGAGGCTGGCGGGGCCCGGCCAGCACTGGGGGCCCTGACTTTCCTTCCGCTGGTGCGTGGGGTGGCCCGTGTTCCTAAGGCAGATGACCAGATGCACAGCTTTGCGCTTTGAAGGGGCCGTAAGCTCCCTCGGCCTGTCCTCTCGCCACTTGCCCGGTTCTGCCTCCTCCCCGTGTCTCAAACCTCTGGACGAGGACCTGGGCTCTGTCTCTCATCCTGCCTGCTCGCCCTGGGCATCCAGCCTCTCCTGCGGACTGAAAGCTCATCCATATGCCGGTGACTCCCAGGTCTGAGCTCCAGCCCTGCTGCACCTCTGAGGCCAGCGCTGGCTTCTCACTGCCCGCTGGACAGGTCGCCTGAGCTGTCTCTTAGCCCCTCACGTACTGCTTGTCTGAAGCAGAACACATCCCCTTGCCTTTGGTCCTGACCTCTGAGAACTGCATCCTTGGTTTGTCCTTGACCCCACCTCCTCCCCGTCTCTCCCAGTGTGCAGCCAGGCATTGAGCGTTGTGCCACCATGTCCTCCAGGGGTCTGCCTTTGTTCTCCTCTTTGGCGTAGCTCAGCTGGGCCAGCCTAACACCTTCCCACATGCCTAAGCCAGGAGGCCTCTTATGGCATAAACCTGGCTGCTCAGTGTCAGCATCCTCGAGGTACAAAGCACCTTGGAAGCGACGTGAGGTCTGGACCCTGACTGCCCTCCAGCCACCTGCGCAGTCTCACACCTTGTGCCTTCGCTTATGCCGTTTCCCTGCTTGCAATCGAGTCTCGATCCCTCTCTTTGCCCAGATCACTCCGACAGCCTTCGTGTCCCTCCTGCTCCCATAGTGGAGTACCCCCCTCTCTGCTGCCACCACACCCGGGCTCGCCCTGGCAGGGCCGTTAGCTCGGAGCTTCGTGGCTGTGGACGGTCATTGACTGTGAGCTCTGGGGGGGAAGGACATGCTTCTGCACCTGCACAAGCACAGAGCGGGTGCCAGGTAAACGCTGGTTGAACTGGCCTTGTCCTCTCAGGGCTGAGGAACGTGAGACACAGAGCTGGGTCCAGGGCCAGCTTCTCTGTGGACACATAAGCCCTCTTCTCTCCCCCTTCCCTTGGAGAAAGCTCACTGTGGTTTTCACTGAAAGAGTTGATTCATTTTGACTCTTGTTGGCTAGTAATAGGCAAGCAAACCCAAGCTGACTGAAGCAGAAAGGGAATTATTCCGGTGAAGCCTCAGGAGTCACTTTCCGTCCAGGTTCTGGCCCTGCTGTTGTCGGTGTTAGCTTCAGCCTCAGGTGCCGTGTGACGTCCCGATGTTGGCAGCGCTCCAGGGCTTACGTTCCTCGTTTTCAAGTCTGACGGGCAAGAGTGCCAGTCCCTCCTTCAGAAGCCCCCCGGGTGTCTTCTGGAGTTTCATGGCTCCTACTGGGCCACCTGCCCACCCCTGCACAAAATCGTTGGTGCTGTAGGAATGTGAGGCTCTGGCTGGCCAGGGTGGGTCAGCGTCCTGCCCTGGACCCCGGCACGGAGTCGGCCCCCAGGAATCATGGGAACCACAAGGTGCGGGTGTGGGGGCCAGATCCCAAATGAAAAGAACTGTTACCCCAGAATGGTGCCAGGCCCAGAAATCACACCATATTTTATAAAGTTGCAGAAAAGTTCCCTTTTCTTTTTTTCCACCTTCCTTTTTGTTATTTCCCCTCATTGAGTTGTGTTTGTAAAACCTAATCTTCTAGTAGCTTCTAGTGTATAGTATCTACTATGTTTTCTGAAGAGAGTTCCTCGTTTCTTTCAAGACTCTAGGGGTGCATGTATGTGTTTAGGTAAGGTAAAGTAGATATTAAGTTTCTTTGATGATAACTATAAAAGGCATTAGCTTTTTAACCAGAAGCAGATTTGAATTTGAATTTGAACTCTGTCTTTAGCCCTTATTGGCTGTGTTACCTTGAAAAGGTCACTTAACCTCTCTGAGCTTCCCTTTGTTTCCATTTGAGAAATTGGGATAATATAGCATATACCTTGCAGAATTGTTTTAAGGATTAGAGCAGGGGTCTTAAACCTGCCTGTGCATCAGAATCCCCTGAAGGGCGTGTGAAAACATGCATTGCCAGGCCCCACCATTTGAGTTTCCAATTCAGCAGGTTTGGAGTGGAGCCTAAGAATTTGGATTTCTTACAAGTTTCTAGGTGTTGCTAGGGAACGCCTCTTTGAGAACCACTGAGATAGGACCAAAGCTTCTCTGTGTATAGTCTCTTACCTAGAGACTGGCGTGTAGTGGGCGCCTGACATCTCATTGTGAGGGTGGGTGGCAGTAGTACATGTAATGGTTTCTGTGGCAGAGGATATTCCATGACTCGGCACACAGCAGTGTTGTACTTGGGGAAACGACAGATTCCTGCACAAAGTGACACATCTTTCTGAGAAATTTCTGGTGGGGAAGTGGCTGATTCATCTGCCCAGCCTGGGTTTAACTTCCGTTTCTCTTTCCTTTGCAGTACTCTGGTTTCCAGCAGTCTGCTGACAGGTGTTTTCTTTGTGGACATCTGATTATGGACATGGTGAGTAAGATCAGCCAAATGAGGTAACAGCACCTTGGGAGAAGGAGAAAAAGAAAATAATAATTGAGAATAGTGTTTCCTGTCTCGATTTGTGGTTACAGCTGGTTTTATTAAAAGAAGTCCCTATGCAATGCAGCTTGCTTGCTCCAACAGAACCCACATTGTTGGCTTTTATTGGTATTAGCATCTTTAACCATACAGACTATATAAGGTCGTGTTTCTGATAATGTTCTTTCCTCCTCTGGGCCGTTTGGATCACACTGGCCTCCCTCTGATTTCTCTGTGTTCCTTGTGGCATCCCAGGTGAGACACCAAATGCAGCCTGTTTTTAGTGCAGAAATCTCAGCTACCTTGGAGTCAGATGTAGAATGTTGGATGAACACAGTTGTTCCCCTCCCCCCACGTTCTGCCCAGCCCAAGCCATTCCTAAGATGAGTTTTTGTCATTTAGCTCTGAGACAGCAGAACAAGCACCAAGTTTGATAAATTCCGTTCCTTGCTCAGCCACTGGCTCTCAGAGGTTATCTTGGGCCTCAGCATATATAATTTTTCAAGAGACAGGGTCTTGCTATGTTGCCCAGGCTGTTCTCGAGCTCTTGAGCTCAAGTGACCCTTTCACCTTAGCCTTTTGAGTAGCTGGGTAGCCTCGGTATCTTTATTTATTCAGTGGGGACAGTTTTTCCCTGTAGGGTTAGGTTGTGAGGTTGATGAATACAGAGATCAAATTGTTCCCCATTGGAAACCAGCCTAAGAATTTCTTTAATATACTGCTCAGAGGAAATGATTATATAGCATACTTCTAGTTGGAAAGAGTTAACTCCCTCTCTGACTCATTAATTTCATTCTAGAGAAGAGAATTACTAATCATTGCTATTTTTTCTTTTACCTTTTTATTGAGAAATAACTCACAGAGTAAGATATATAAATGTTAAGTATATAGCTGAGTGCATATGCCCCTGTAACCACCACCCGGATCAAGATGTAGAACGTTTCTTGAGCCCCAGGAAGTTCCTTCTTTTCTCCTCCCAGTCAACCACTATTCCACCTTCTATTGCCACATATTTGTTTTACTGGTCTAGAATTTCATGTAAATGGAATTATGTAGTATAGACTCTTTTGGATCTGCCTTTTCTCACTTATATATATGTTTTTGGGATTTATCCATGTTGTTGCCTATATTGGTAGTTCATTTATTTTGCTAAGTAGAATTCCATTGCAGGGATATAGAACAGTTTCTCTCTCCATTCTCCTGTTGATGGGGATTTGGGTGGTTTCCAGCTTTTGGCTATTTATGCACGACACTGCTGTGAACACTCTTGTGCTTGTCTTTGGACAGAAACACTCATTTCTGCTGGTTATGTGTGAACATTTGTACACAATGACCCAGAGCCCTTCCTATGCATGAAGAGGACCTGCTGTCATCCTGGCTATGACAGACCACAGCAGAGCTTAGTCCTGTGAGAGCTGAGTTCTCATTCGTAGCCATGGCCTCCCTGGGGAACATGGCCCTGCACCCATTCCCTCATGGGGAGGTAGGCAGAAGCCACGCACCCTTACCCCTACCTTCCCCAAGGGCCTGCCAGACTCTGTTGGGCTCCATTTCTTTGGCAGAATTTGTCCTTGTTTTTAGTGTCCTTCTGACAAACTCACTGCATATGAGGTCAACATGGTCCAAATTTATGAGTATGATTATACCATATTCTTAGTTCTGGTTGTCCTAGGACTTCTTTGGGCCTCAGAGTATGCCATTTATCTATTACTGCATGGCAAACCACCCCAAAACTTAGTGGTTTAAAACAACAGGATTATTTATTTATCATTATACTGTGGATCAGGAATTAGGTCAGGGATCAGCAGGGCAATTCTTCTGCTCTGTGTGGCATTGACTGGGGTCACTTACTCAGTTTTGTTCAGCTGGTAGCGTAGTTGAGCTGGAACATCCAAGATGCCCTCTGACCCTTCAGGCTTCTCTGTGGCTTCTAATCATTTGGTAGTCTAGTTCAGACTTCCTTACAACAAGAGGGAGGAAGCAGAAGCTGCCAGTCTTTTTAAGTCTTTGACTCAGAAATCTCAGAACATCACTTCTTTCTCTTTCTGTTGCTCAAAGGAGTCACAAGGCCAGTACTGATTCAAGGGGAGGGGAAATATTCTCCATCTCTCCAACGTGAAGGATCAGCTTGTGCATATGAGAAGAGAAGAAGTTGATTTTTAGAGACGATCTCTACCATGTGGGATAATGCGAAGTTGAACCTGCAGTCTTGCAGGTTTTCTCTAGGACTGAGAAAATTTAGTGTATGTCTGTCTGGTAGTGGAAACTAGTTTTAAAGACAGAATCCTTAACTGCTGCCAAGAATTTTAATGATGTACAGAGCGATTCCTTCAGATACCATTCTTGGTTCTGCAGCAGAACTCCAACTGTCTAAGTCTTTATGTAAATTGTCTGTATCTCCCTTTATTAATATATTCTGGGATTGCAGATTGGAACTAGGCATATAAAAACTATAAAAAAATTATTGCAGCTAGTGAGAATGCAGCAAAATGGCATCTTTTCAACCTTACCTTAGGAACATTGAGAGTTAAATTAATTTGAGGATCTCGTTCTGCCAAGATAGCATTAGTCTGGGGGGAAATACATTCCAAGGTCCAAATTGCCAAATGGACTTTGGAAGCCCAGCTGGTTGTCCTTCCTATTTCGGCAGCTTACTGTGGATCGAGAGGGGCCTCAAAGGTTAGGGAAACCCATGAGGGAATGAGGAAGTTTGAAAGCTGGGCTTTTGGAGGAAAACTGGAATGGCACAGTTCCCTCATCTTGCCTCCCTGGTCGGGCAGTGTGTGGCGTGGAGTTACTGCCTGAGGCTTCCTGTGGAAAGAGCTGGAACACAGCAAATCTTTCTCACAGTGTACTGGCAAGGCTTTCCTGAATTCCAGGTCCCCTTCCTTCAGCCTGTGTGGAGGCTCTCTCTGTGGCCCCCACTGCCCGATGCTGAGAACTGTTCTGTACATTCTCTGCAGACAGGTGTTACGGTGCCAACTTGCTTGTGGTGATTCTGTAGTTCAGTTGTTTGTGCTAAGTTTGACAGCACAGGTAATTGCAGAAATATATCTCCTATTGAGTCAGCAAAAATGCTTTCAACTGTAAATTATAGAAAAACCCAGACTCATTTTAGCTTTAATCAGTGATTCTTAAACTTTAGCATGCATTTGAATCACCTTATTAAAACACCAACTGCTAGGCCTTCCTCACAAAATTTCTGATTCAGGAAGTCTGGGATGGGGTCCAAGAATGTGCATTTTTAACAACTCCCCGGGTGGCACTAATGCCACAGGTCCAGGGACCACACTTTGAGAACCACTGACTTAACAGGAACAGTATTTGATCGCACCTAACAAGGTTTGGAGGTAGGCAGTTAATGCGGTCATTCACTGACGTCACCAAGGACGTTCTTTCTGTCCCTTCTCTTTCCTACCCTCCTTGTCTTTGCTCAGTCCTGGTTTCAGGATGGCTCTAGCGGTCCCAGGTGTCACAACCAGATCAATTGACACTGAGAGGAAGAAGGTTTGTGGGGCTTTCCTTCATTGTGTTTAAAAACAACAAGAGGCTTTGCTTGTTAGACTTGGATCTGAGATAACTGGGTTGAGTTAGGACCTCTAGATTATCAGGCTCAAGTCAAACCTGTATAAAGGGGCACCCAAGAGACAGAGGTTAAGAGGTTTCCTCGAGCTCCGCCACTTTCATGTGGAATTTCTTTTGATGTTTTCATGCACTTGCTGCTTCCTAAATCTGGGGTGGATCCTTCTGTGGCTCTGCTTTGCATCATTTCCAGCTTTTCCACAGTGGGTTTTGGCCCTGGGATTGTCCCAGCCCTACCCTAGCGTCTCTCCCTGCTCTGGGTTAGGGGTTGGGAAGCAGCCCTCTTAACTTCCTCCCAGCTCAAGGACCCTGTGAGAGGTCACAGGAGAAGGATTCTACTTGATCTCCTCCTGTTTATACGTCTCAGTAGCTCAGCCTCTCCCACCCCCATCACCTCTTGATCTTTGTCCAGGAGAAACTTGGAGATTAGTGTGCTCTGTGTTGTGTGACTGTGTGTGATCCCTCTGCCTGATATATTCTCTCCTCCAGATCTTGCAGGCCCTGGGCAAGTCCTACCACCCCGGCTGTTTCCGCTGTGTCATCTGTAACGAGTGTTTGGATGGGGTGCCCTTCACCGTGGACTCAGAGAACAAGATCTACTGTGTCCGAGACTACCACAAGTAAGGAAGACAGGAGCAGACAGGACCCGCACGTGTGAGCCACACTCATCTCAGAGAGCGAAAGATGGAAACCCACTGAGCTGTGTCTGCTAGCTGCTATGCCGTTAGTCCACAGTCAGTAAGGGCTTGGCGGTTTTGAGGGGTGCAGCAGGGGCCTCTGGAGGCCAGTTGGTACCAGGGAACCGATTAAAAAATCATGCTTAGTGAAGAAAGCAGAACAACAATACTGTAATGAGATTCCTGGCTAGGCCTCATGAGGAACCCGCCACACCCCGTGGCTCCAGCTTTACCTGACTTCACAAGGCACCAGTGCAGTGTTGGTTACTACCACTCTCAGTTTGCCGGGGCTTGCAGTAGGCACCGTGAGGCAAGTAAACAAACGGGTCAGTCACTATCCCCAGGAGTGTGAGAGGCAGCTAGTGTCCTGGTTGCAGCTGGGGAGCGATCGTAAGGCATACTGCACACAGCAAGCCAGGCTCCACCTTTGCATGAGGGTGGAGAGCCATAGGCAGGGGGTGGCTGGGGAGGAAGGCTCCACGCAGGCTGTGGGTGCAAGTCTTTTTTAAATTTTTTTTCTTTAGACAGAGTCTTGCTCTGTTGCCTTGGCTAGAGTGCCGTGGCCTCAGCCTAGCTCACAGCAACCTCGAACTTCTGGGCTTAAGCAGTCCTCCTGTCTCAGCCTCTCGAGTAGCTGGGACTACAGGCATGCGCCACCATGCCCGGCTAATTTTTTTTCTTTCTATTTTTAGTTGACTGGCTAATTTCTTTCTAGTTTTAGAAGAGACAGTGTCTTGCTCTTGCTGAGGCTGGTCTCGAACTCCTGGCCTCAAGTGATACTCCCGCCTCGGCCTCCCAGAGTGCTGGGATTACAGGCGTGAGCCACCGCACCCGGCCTGTGTTCAAGTCTTGATCTGGGCTTTGCTCCCAGAAACAACACAATGTGCCTCTCACTGCTGCTTTGTTTCGCCCCCAGGGTGTTGGCCCCCAAGTGTGCGGCCTGTGGGCTTCCCATCCTTCCACCAGAGGTAAGATGCTTTGTCAGGTGTGCTCCTAGGGTCTTCTAAGACAAGATCCTGTTCTTACATCTTAAAATATCCTTCTGAAATCTCACCTCTGAGATGAACTGTGTCCTCACCCTTCTCGCTGGCTGGCTTCCCCGCCCAAGGCCCTTCGCGTGTCCGTTTGTGTACTCAGGTCGAGCTCTCTTACTTGATACTAACTCTTCGATTAGCAGGTGAGCAGAAAAGCTTGTCTTTTATTTATTTTTTAAAAACAAATGTCCACGTCAGTCTGTCTTTCAGTGTTGACTCTGACATTCCAGAAGGCAGGACTCCTGTCCCTCCCATTTCCCTTCTTATCAGCTAAATCTGCTCTTTTTCTGACAAGTGTCAGTATTCACTACTGATTTATACTCTTCTCCCGAGGCTGCCTACTTGTTACCCCAGAATCCTCTTCCTTCCCCGCCCCACACACGTGGAGCCCGGTGGGCCCCCAACTGGCCTCTGCCACGTGTTGCTTTTCTTTGGTCCCAGGGCTCAGACGAGACCATCCGTGTGGTGTCCATGGACAGAGACTACCACGTGGAGTGTTACCACTGCGAGGTAGGCCCCTCCCTGCCCAGCCCCCAGGGCCGTGAGACGTTCATGAGAAAAGCGTCCTGGGTTGACTGGGGCATGACATGGTCAAGGAGATCCTGGCCAGGGTCTGCCCTCCAGAGCTGATGGAGGCAATGGGGCTAAGGCCGACTTGTGGGGGTTGGGGGGAGGAGGCACATGCCTGGGGTTTTATAAAGGTCTTCACTATTTTCTGCACATTCTGAACTGTCAAGTCCTGCAGCTGTCGCAGCTACTCTCCCTGAAGCTGTGGAGCCAGGTGGGTCGTGTGGAGCATGGGTTTCGGGTCCTGTCTGGGGACCAGATCGTCACTCAAGGTGTGATTTGGGGAAGAGACTCCCTCCCCTCCAGCTTGCAGGCTGCCCTTCCTCAGCCGAGCCCTGGAAATCTTGAAGAAGCCCCTCTTGGAAACAGGCGTGTCAGCTGAGTGGTGTGAAGGCGGGTAGAGGCCCACCTGCCCCTTCTCTGCCCTGTGTCCCAGGTTGAAGGAGCCACTGGTTCTCTGTGACTGTCAGGAAAGCCAGGGGTCACCTCTCACCAGCCCTTGTGAAGCGTGACCATGGAATTTCAGCCACAATTAAGTGGATTCACTCGTGGGAGGAGATTAGATTCATTTGGTGACCTTATGAGTGAGAACAGGGAGTGGGGGTGACATACACATTGGTCCTGTTGCTAGAGAAATGGGTGGGAATCATTACCAGTGGTACCCCAGGAGAAAAAGGGGAAGATGCTTGCTCAACAGTTCTGTCCACACATTCCAGACCAGCACTGTCCAATGGAAATAGGAGAGCCACAAGTTCAAGTTATATGTATCATTTTAAGTTTTCTAGTGGCCACATTAAAAAAGTTAAACAGGTGGGATTAATTATTTTATTCAATCCAATATATATAAAATGTTATTTCAGCATGTAATCAACAACAAAAATTACCCATGAGATATTTTCACGTCGTCTTTTTGTCCTAAGTCTTGGAAGTCTGGTGTGCATTTATACTGACTGCACATCTTAGTTAAGTACGCACAGTGAGCGCGGTGTGGTCAGTAGCTCCCGTGTTGGACAGGCCTGGGCAGGAGCTGTGTGTTTCTGCACGGCATGTCCTGCCTGTACGGGGACACACAGCTCCCCCTGCTGATGGTGAGGGTGGTGGCCTCCATGGCGGTCTTGGATTCTGTTTCGTTTTGCTTCCACTGGACATTTCTGCCTCCCCCAGGACTGTGGGCTGGAGCTCAACGATGAAGACGGTCACCGCTGCTACCCCCTGGAGGACCACCTGTTCTGTCACTCCTGCCATGTCAAGAGACTGGAGAAAGGCCCCTCATCCGCAGCCCTTCACCAGCACCACTTCTAGCCGGAGCCACCTGCAGACCTCACGGCAGGGGGATGAGGAGCCAGGACTGCACCCATTACTTCCAGCGGCCCCTGGGTGGGATTGGGGTAGGGGAAGAGGGGGGCAGGTGGCTGAGGTCCCAGGTATATGCGTGGAGTGCCTTTCCATTAACCAGGGAGGTAGACACTACCTGCCTGGTAAGTATATCTTCCGAGTGCTTTTTTCCGTTGCCACACCTTCCTCAGTTACTCAGGAAGACGCTCCAGCATGTAACGTGAGCTCCGGCATGTGACTTGGGGTCCCGTCAGTGTAACCTAAGGAACTCTCCCCAGAGGGAGAGGTTTGCATTGAGCTTGTTTCACAGTGTCCCCTGGAGAGACAGCTCAGCTGCCAGTACATTTAACCCTTTTTCCTCCTTCAAGAAAATACCTGTCCCCAAACACCCCAGCTTCTTCCACACACACCCACCATGGCATGATTTAAGGCTTCTTTCCACCCCAGAGCTTCAGTTCTTCTGTAGAATGGCTACAAACGTAATTGCATCTTGGAAGAAGGAAGCTCTAACATGTGCTTTGTATCCTAAGAAGAATTTGCTTAGAAAGCCAGAGCCAAGATTTGAAAGAAGTGAGGCAGGGTTTCCTGCTTATATGCTGACAGCGTTCTGTGTGCCCCTGCAAATCCTCACTCCCGTAAAGGTAGCCAGGGCCCCGACAGAGATTCGCCCTGTTTGAGTAAAGCATGCCCTGGGAGAAGAGCTTGGTGCAGGCACCAGGACTCTTTTGCCCACCTATTTGCGCTGTATTTTTCTGGAGCTCTCAAGAGTCTGTGACTTTGGAGCTGCACAAGCCAAGTCTCACGAACCCATGTGGAGACATCTCTTGTGCCTGTTTTAGATTATTTAACGGTGGGCTTTTTCGAAGTCCTGCCCACATGCTAAGAGAGAGAGCTCCTTATAAACAAGGAGAGTTTGTGTGTGTGTGAGATCTTTAAGCCAGCATGGGAGGGAGTGCCTCGGGATAAGTTATTATATTCATTTCATAGGTTTCTCTCTTGCCCAGTTCTTGGCACAGGTATTGTGTTTGAAGAAATCAGTATAAGGTACACTGCTTTTGTCTGTTTTTTTGTTTTGTTTTTCAGTTGTTTCCCTCCACTTTCAATCTTCCACACACAAAAAATACCTCACAGATAGAGCTTCACCAAATCACAGATTAAGGAGGAATTCAGCTATCACACTGGACTCAGATCTCTTCTTTGGTGTGTTACAAATTGCTGGCTTCACACAGGCCAGACTCCAGCTGGTCTGGGCAGTGTGATCTTAACTACTGCCTTATGCATTTCAGCATGCTGGCTCCTTGGGGGCAGGGAGGGCTAAGGGAGGCCAGACGCCGGCAAGGTTCCAAGACCACCTCTGCACTGAAGAGGCAACATTTGCCCTGCAAGTCACACTCCTGAGGCTGGAGGTCAGGACTCCTGGGTATTTCAATTAGAAGAAGCTGCAAAAACAAAGATGGCTGCCATTTGCTTTCTCAGCTTGTGGGGAGGGCCTCATGGCCTGGTCACAGGAGGGCGAGGCCATCTCACCGCTGGGGCCATGGTGGCTGTCATGTGCACTCTGCCTCCTCACCTTACACTTGGAGGGAGAGACTGGGTGCCGGGGGCCACAGAGGGTGGTCAGCAGAGCCCATTGCACGTGTAAACTCAGGCTTTCCGCTAGGCCCTGCTCTACTTCTAAGCCATGTTTTGACTTATTTGGTAGTCATTGCCTGTAAGAAAGAAGCACAGACTTGGCACCATGGAATGTCTTTGCCATTTTTATGAAATTCATTTTTGGAATCCTTTGGCCAAATGTCAATTCAGCCGGGCCATGCGCCTTCATTGGTTCCTTTTCACAGGCTGAACCTCCTGAAAACCCGTGAACGCTGGGGCTGGGGAATTGAACTGAGGTTGGGCCCCTCTCCTCCCCTCCAGTCATCCAGCTCAGCTTTGGCAAGGCCTGGGGGTAAACACTGGCAGCCAGTATGTCTTAACCTGTCTCTGCCAACCTAGGAATGCTGGCCTTGCTGACACACTTTTGCCCTACTTTTAAGTCGGGCAGAGTGAAGAACATTGCATTGGAACCATGGCCAGAAATAGCAGGGATTTGTTTGCAAATTTGGGTAATTAGTTAAAAATCTGTGATTAATTTTTTTAAATGAGATTTTTGAGTGGCCTTGATTGAGGTGATTCAGATATGTCTGCAAATATGGCATTTTATATGTTGAAAAGGAAAAATAAGGGGGTTTTTCAGACATCCTAGAAATCCCAGCAGCAGACTTCTCTGGTTGTCTGTCCCCTGGAGAGGGCGCCAGGTAGGAATCTCAAATCAGTTTTGTTTCTCTCCGCCTCAGGCCCTGCCACAAAAGCCATGTAGAGATGTTTGCCTACCTGGTATTTTAAATGTCCTGTAAATTATTAGCCAGATAGAACTGTAATGGGGTTGTATTCATGGGCACCTAGAAGGAAAACACAAGGACTTGGTCGACTAGGATGAATATGTTTATTTTAAAAGTTAGAGCAAATAGCCCTTCCTGAGTTTTCTGGACAATTCTTGGACTTTTGGTAAAATAAGTAGGATAATAGCCTGATTCCAGACCCTAAAGCCAGCCTCTGTCCTTCTCCCTTGCCTCATTTAGGTGGTGGTTGTTATTCACCATCTCCTGTTTTGTCTTTTTTTTTTCCTTCCCCCTAGCTTGGGACATTCAAAAACTGCCTGGGTGGTCTGCGAAAAGCCAGTAACCCAGTTGATCTGCTATAGATAAGGATTCTTCCTGTCACTCACTCATGTTACTCCCCCGTCTTTCACTGGTAGAGTGATTTGTTCATCTCCTGCCACAGAAGGGCATCTAGTCCTACCTGGGCCATTGCCTGCATATGCTGCGGGACGGGAGTGCCCATTTCTCCACGGTTAGTGCTCTGGTGACAGCCCCTTTCAGCTGAGTCCTCTGAGCTCTTGCCATTGAGTCCTGGGCGGCTAATGGAATAATCAGGGAGTTCTGATCACCTGCAAGCACCGCCATTGCCTTGTTTCCTTGGACTTGAGTCACACTTACAAAATGAAAAACAGAAATATTAGGACTTGAGAGAATTATTTGGAATTCACACTCCTTTGCGGTCCTTTAAAGGCTGTTGTGTGCCATTCCCACGCGTGTGAAAGTGAGGCCGTAACAACTGCCAGCCCCCTCGCAGAGAACGTGCGTGAGACTTGACCACAAACCATTGTTGCTTGACGCACTTGTTAAAACTGTCTGCCAGGAAACCTGATTTTTTTCTTGTGCTCTTTGCGTCAAGAATCAGTTCTAATTTCCCAGTTACTCTTTGAAGTAACTTTTTAAAGTAACAGAAAAAAAATGAGTAAGATATATTAGCTATCTCTTGTTCTGAGCCAAAACTGGACAGATGTGGGAAATCTTCATACCGTATATGAAAATTTCACTGTACAGGGAAATTTTCCCCTGTATATCTTCTTTTACTATAAAATTATTCAAAGTATTGTAACAATAAAACTGCATCAATTTGTAGACTATTAAAGTGCCCTCCAACATAATGATGTTTACTGGGTCTTTTGTGTGTGTGGAGTGATTCACAAACAGTGATTTTTGCTACCTGGATTTTGTCATCTTTTAGAGCTCTGGATTTTTAAAGTAGCACATGGGTATCAAACCTGTCAAGGGTCTGAGATTTTGCCCTACTTGTAGGCTAATAAGTTAGCATGCCATGGTTCTGTGGTTTCTGGCAGAAGTTATGAGACTCATAGGTCAGAGACAAAGGACAGTTTATTACAACAATAGCAGTGGCCAGATTATCAGCACTTGCACTGGTTCCCTGAGCCACAGTTCCTACAGGGCCCCAGGAAGAGGGCCAAGTGATACCTGCACACCCAGTGGGCTTTGTTACAAGAGGAACCCCGTGCCTAGGGAACCCTTGTCTTTTACAATAGGCAGTAAGCCTGCCTGACTTTTGCTCCAGAGAGAGACATTCTGTCATCCAGGACTGTTCACTATATAAATGTCCCTGAAAAGATAGTCTGGAACCTGGCAGTGGGTGCCTATGCTCACAAGATGTAGGAAGATGTGAGAGGCTTTGGAGACTTGTATCCCAAGAAACAGCAGTTTCTTTAACTGGGCCTTTAACATTGAGGCTTGCAAGGCTCTGCTACAGTGGTAATTTTGTCTCTTTCCTTTTTTGTGTGTGTGCACTGTTTTTTCCTTTGGCGGTTATGACCAAAGAATCCCAGAGGTGATTGAGCATTTAGGTTTGAGGCAGCCACATGCAGGGAAGCAGGACTTGCAAAGTGATGGGGCCAAGTGTGTGATTAGAATCCTTGGTTTGTTTTAGGCTTGAGTTTAGTTCTTGGGGCAGCCACGTTGATGTGCCAAGGACATAGGAAAGCTGGGAATGAGGATACTGATCATAGTGGTGCCATACACGAAAATAAAACATCTTTTTTTAAGTGACAAGAGAGCAGCTAGTCTGGTTTACCAACATGGGCTGCTGTTTTCCTATGACTTGATGCTACCAGGGATAAAAATGTAGTAGTCTGGGACTGCGGTGTGCTTGTAACCCATCTTTTTGGGGAAAAAATTGAAAAGCCCTGATGTGGAGTGTTCACTAATTTCTGTGATGTGAATCCTTTCACCATGGCCAGTTTCCGGCTATCAACGTCCCAGCACTCAGAGTTGGGAGAGGAGGGCACAGTCCAGAGCGAGTGAGCCAGCCTCGGGCATTTGGGCCATGTGGGGCTGAAGCAGCAGGGAAGTCTGGTCTGGTTCCCATGACAAGTGGTCGCGACGTAATAGCTGACGTTTATTGCGTGCTCACCACGTAGCAGGTGTTATTCCAAGGGCCCTGTTTTCTTTATCATCCTTCATTCTATAGACAACCGAGACACAGAAGAGTGAAGTAACCCTCCCAACAGTAAGTACGCAGGAAATAGTAGAGGCAGGATTCCCCAGGCGGTCTCATCTGGAGGTTGTTGTCTTAACCACTCAACCACTGGCTGCTGGGGGGCAGTAACTTGTCCCTCAGTGTCAGTATACTTAATTATTAAAGTTACACAGTCAAAAAATCTTCCTGAGGCTGTGAAGAGATTATTGCTGCTCTCTGTTGGAGTCCGTATTGGTTTCCTATTTCTGCTGTAACAAATTATCACAACCTCAGTGGCTTAAAACAACAGCTTTATTTTACAGTTCTGGAGAAATGGGTCTTCTTGGCTAAAGTCAAGATTGTCAGCAGAGCCACATTCCTTCCAGAGGCACTAGAGGGACATCTATTCCTTGCCCCTTTTCAGCTTCTAGAGGCTGCCCACATTCCTTGGCTTGCGGCTGTATTATTCTCATTCTGTTACCTGTTGTCACACCACCTCTCTCTGACCCTGCTGCCGCCTCTTTTTTTTTTTTTTTTTAAATTATTTTTTTTTGGAGGCACGGTCTTGCTCTGTCACCCAGGCTGGAGTGCAGTGGCATCATCATAGCTCACTGCAACTTCAAACTCCTGGGCTCAAGTGATGTTGCCTTGGCCTCCAAAAATGTTGGGATTACAGGTGTGAGCCACTGTACTCAGCTCTGCCTCCTCCTCATAAGAGCCCTTGTGATTACATTGGGCCCATTCAGATAATCCAGAGTAATCTCCCCATCTCATGATCTTTAATCACATCTGCAAAGCTGCTTTGCAGATATTCGCAGGTTCTGGGAATTGGTACATGGACATCTTTGGAGGGGAGGAACATTATTCAGTTTACTACAGACTCCAACAAACGTTTTTGAGTGGAAATGAAAGAATATCCCCGGGTTATTTGGTACCTTTTCTTCAAGCATTGCTAAAAGTGGGGTCTGCATTTTCCCTGGATTAAAAACAAACGCTCACACACAAATGTGACTGGGATCTTGGTCTCTCAGTATAAAAAAATCATAACCCTGGGGGAGAAAAGCCAGAGGAGGTCTGGTCAGGAGAAGCTCTCAGGTATGTGACAGCCCCAGATCAGGTGTGTAAGGCAGCCTGAGGCACTGCCACCACTTGGTTATACACATCTCTCCAACTCTTAGGATTCCTCAGGGACAGGGTGGTGGCCCTGAGCTGAGCCATTGGGCTTGGCCCACAGCAGGCCTGGTAGAATAGAAAGTGAGGGAACACACCCATTTTGGAGCCTTGGCGAGAAGGCAGACTCCACAACAGACAAGGTCTATAAGATCAAAGGTCTGTAAGTGGGAGCTGGGCATAAAAGTAGGCTATAGGCATCACTTGGATGGTGCCAACAAGCTCCATCTGCAGCTTGGACTGTCTCCATGGGAAGGCCCTTGGGAGATTTTGTAAAAAATATTTGTATTTATGTAACAATTTCACTCCAGGAAAAACTTGGCCAAAGATGTCAATTTATATTACCCATCCTTGGCTGATTTTTTAATCCTGAACATTGCTTTCCTTAGAATCAGATTTTGACTGGTCTTTAAAAACCCCAGAAGAATGCCTGTTTCTGCCTGGATTACTTTTTGTTTTTCAGCCTCACTGAATGTTCACAAAGGGCCTTGGTTTATAGTCTCCAACTGGTGAAGAAAGGTCAAATTTTTCGTTTTAGTGCCTTCTACATGATAACATGTTCAGAGAGCTGGGCGGGAGCTCTCTGCAAGGCCGTGGCTGTTCAGCTGGAAGCATTCTTTTCCTAAAGCCTTACGTGAGACAGGCTGCCACTTAAACCCCCCACTTTATTAAAGGAGAGGAAATGTCCAAGAGCCCAAAGTTGGTGAGTAGGAGCATCAGCTGGACTAGAAACGAGGTCTTCTCATTGCTAATTAGCAGGGGAGGGGGAGTTAGTAGCCCATTAATTCATCCATCAAGTGATTGGTCAATGGACAGTGTCTGATGACTCATACATTCCCCGGGTTCAAGTCCCATCCATGCCCAGATGAGGAACTGACCCTGAGCCCACTCATGTGGTGCCCTCTGGGGAACAGTGAGCCCATGGGGCAGCATGGTTTTGGGGTCAAGAGCCCAGACTCAGATTCTAACTCAGGCTTCTCCACTTAATTGCTCAATGACCTGAAGCAAATTTAGTTCCCTCATCTGTCAAAATGGGGATAACAACTGAACTTACCTTATGGGATTGTTGTAAGGATTGACTGAATTCATCCAAATAAAAGGCTTAGAGCAGTGCCTGGCAGGATGTAATTGCTCAATGCGTGTGACATGTTTTAAGATTTAATGGATCTTTAGGTAATGGTGATCAACAAAATAAATGACAAATGGATTAAAGGAAATGGAAAAAACAATATAAACACAAACAATTTGAAAGAAAGCACCTGTGTAAAAGAAGAAACCATAAACCATTAAATTTGAATATATAAAAGTGAAAATTACTCTAAGTTAAAAAATAAGCTTGAAAAAAGAATTGCAATGTGTCTGATAGCCAAAGAGTTAATAATATCCTTAATATATTAAATTTGTAAGAGAATTGAATGTCAAGAGAAAATATATACATCACATAAATGTAAAAGAAGTTTCATTTTTTAATTATAAAAATTGCAAAGAAATTATAATATCTGGTGTTGGCTGGCATGCACAGAAACAGATTCTGTTGATGGAAATAGGTATTGGTTTAATTTTTTGGAGGGCAATTTGAAAATATGGAACACAAGTCTTAAAAATGTCCAAGAAATGAACCTTAAAGATGCCCAGCTAGTCATTCCACATCTAGACATTTGTAAGACATAGAAATAATTCAACACAGCATCATTTAAAAAAGTGTTAAACTGGCAACAACCCAAATTCCCAGCATAAGGGTTATGCTTAAAATATCCCTGATGCAGGATCTTCAAAGAATGTTTAAGAACCATAAATCTCAGACAAAAAGGTAAGGGGACACAGAGAACATAAACCTATTTCCTATACAACCCCAATTTGGAAAAATGCATGTGTAGGTATATCCATATTAAAAAGCCTGGAAGAAAAAAGTCTATGAGGAAAAAATTATTTCAACAGTAATGATCTCAGGGTGAGATTATTTTTATTTCGAATAAGTTTCTGTATTTTACAAATTTTCCATAATTTACTCAGGGAGAAAGGGCGTTATGCTGGAGAAATAAACTGATCGATTGAGTGACTGGTTAAAGGACAGTGTCCAGTGACTCACAATCGTCAGGTTCGAGTCCCCTCTTTAGGCCGCAGGCGTTTCGGGCCTTCTCAGGTGTCCAAGCCAGGCACCTGTACCACGAGTAATACGCGAGATTACCCGAGCTCTTCTTACTGTAAAAACACCCATGTTTTAAGATTTCCCGATTGGAATCTGGGGGCCAGGCTGGCTTTGGAGCCGAGCCCCAGGTCTGCGGACCTACGACCGCTTCTCCGCGGAGGGTCAGACCCAGAGCCCACCCCATTTTGGTAAACTGGGACAGGTCGCCTGTCAGGTCACCGCGGGCGGCTCTGATCCACGGGGAAAAGGCCAGAGCTGCTGCCTTAAATGCGCCTTTGCGTCGTCGGGCAGCAGCCACAGCACACTGCCCGCTCCAAACTGCCACCTCTCCAGGCGTGTTTTTCTCAATGTACCGCATTTACAGAAACGATGCGTGCATGATTAAGAGTAGGCGCTCTGCAACTTCCAAACCACCTCAGACAACTCCGTGTTCCAAACATAAATTGGAAGATGACACTTTGGGCAAAGTAGCATTAAAACTCAAGACAGTTAACCTTCATATTCTAGCCATAAATATTTCCAAGGAGGACTTGTCCCACCAAGCCGGAATGCGGCAAAAGACACGCCTCGAGCCAGCCAGGAGTCGAACCTAGAATCTTCTGATCCGTAGTCAGACGCGTTATCCATTGCGCCACTGGCCCCGTGCTAGCGAAGCACTCCCTGCGACGGGTGATCACCCCTTCCGCAGTTTCAACAGGCTTCCTGCCACCACCGCCACCCTTCTGCCCCTGCAGCCGGCGCCGCGGCGCCAGCCCACAGCCGCGCCTGCCCCCGAGCCCCGCCTCCCCGCGGACGCGCCCCACCAATCCGCAGCCGGGACCTCGCCGCGCTCGCCGCCGCGCCCCGGCCCGCCGCGTCGGACGGCGCCTCTCGCGGGCCCTAGCTCGCGAAGTAGTTTGTCCTCCGCCGCCTCCCGTTGGCTCCCGCGGGGCGGGGAAAGGGGTGGGACGGGGCTGGGCGCCGCGGCCGCCGCTCCAGGGTGACCGGTAGCGCAGCAGCCGAGGTGGCGGCGCGGGGCGGGGCGGGCAGAGAGAGGAGGAAGGAGGCGGTGGTGCAGGATGGCGGCGACGACCTACGAGCGGCTGAAGCTGTGAGTCCCGCGGGACGGAGGCGGTTGACAGAAAAAGGGCCCGCGGGCAGCAGGCGGGGCGGCAGGTGCGGGCACCAGCCTCGGAAGGGCTCCGGGCCCCGCGAGAGGCTCGCGCTACGGGTCCTGCTCGCCGGGCGCGGCCCCTGCCAGGCCCCGTGCGCACGGCCGCCGGCTCCGCCCGCCCTGCTCGGCCTCGGCGCCGCGGCGGGAGAGCCAAGCTGCAGACTGGCTGCCTGCGAGCCGGGGTCGGCGTTACGGCGGGGCCCTTCCGGGCACGCTGGGCCCCTCTTTCTATGGAGAGGTGGCGGCTAAATTCACCCGTGTGGCTTAGCAGAGAAAAAGAATTTTTTCTTATCTCGTGGACCCCATAGCAGCACTTTAGAGTTAACACACAGCTCAGCAAACCTTTCTGTTGGTTACACCGTATGGGGGCACTGAAGCCTGCCTGACCGGTCTCGAGGGTGCAGAAAAAATTTCAAGTGCAGTCAGTACTCTTGAGGTCCTGAAGGAATTCACTCTGGTTTAAGTTTTATACAGCTCCAGCATAAAGCTGGTTCTTCAGTCTGTGTGTTGACAGCCAGAGGCTAATCTTGAGAATTTGGGACTGCATATTGACTTTTCTGTAAATCCAAGTTCTTGAGGCTTTGAGAGAGAGAGGCTCTGGTTGTTGGAGTTGTGAAATAGGTGTTTGTAAGGGCTTTGGCTTGTCTTGGATAAATAGCATGTATTTATTTCCCTTAGTATTACCACGATCATCTACACTTTTCTTGTCTGAGTAATTTTGTTTTATTTGCTTTGTGTTTAATGCTTTATCTCTAGGCTGTTTGAAAAAATGGTGACATAATTTGGGAGTACCTTTGGTAGAAGCAGCAAAAGTAATTCTTTGAGGAGCTTATCCATCCCTATATATTAATAAGTTAAGATATGTTGGTACTTAGGCATAGGTATCACATTTCTTTGGCAGGGAAATGAGGACATAAAAATGTGGTTTGGGTACTTCCTATGCTTCCCAGAACATCAAGCTCACTAATAACTTTCTGAAAGGTTCATTGTAAAGTTAGGGGTGTAAAATTGAGAGAGAGGTCATCTTCTCCACATCATATATTTTGTAGAAAAGATGATTATTTTTTCCACCTTCTTTGCCCCTTCTATTTATGGTAATTGTCTTTGAAAATCCCAGCTGCACACATCCCTCCACATTTTCCTCTCCAACTTTGCTTATTCTCTCCCAGTTTCCCTTTGCAAGATGGTCATCTTGTTGGTGAAAGCGTTGAAGGAAGTGTCTTTGACTAGGTTTCTGGCCGGGCCACCTTCACAAGTGCTCTGCTGGCTAATTAGGTTATTGTTGTCTAGGCACTGAAGGGTTTAATGTGATCCTACACCAGGTCTCAAATGTGTTTGAGCAATACGGAGCCTTGGCTTGATGCAGCTCAGCATTAGGTTACAGGATGCAGCTGAATTTTCCTGTGGCAAAGATTGAAAAGGATGGAGAACTTGAGAATTATGATGATTGTTTCTGAGCTGCTAAGGCACTAAATTTAACCTGTCCAGACCTCAAAACAAACCAAAAACCCTCTTTATCCATAAAAGAGAAAGGAAATTTGGCTCTTAAGTGATGAGAATGATGCTTTTTTATTGATTTTTGTGAGAAGTGGAAACTATAAATTTGGGTGGAAAAATAAATCTGGGTGAGCTATGATGACGCCACTGTATTCTACCTGGGGTGACAGAGCGAGACTGTCTCAAAGAAAAAAGTAAATCCAGGGTTATATGAAAGTCATTCTCTAATTTTTCAGTCCTTAACTTATTTTTCCCCTGAAAAGTTTTGAGGGCTTCTGTACATGTGAATATACAAGTTTTTTGCAACTTTGTTTTCCTTTACTAAGGGGTTTAGTATTTGAGATTTTTATTTTATTTTATTATTTTTAAAAGGATTATTCTGAGTTTTGTGGTTTTTTTCTTTTCCTTTTTTTTTTTTTTTTGAGACAGAGTCTCACTCTGTTGCCCGGGCTAGAGTGCCATGGTGTCAGCCTAGCTCACAGCAACCTCAAACTCCTGGGCTCAAGCAATCCTCCTGCCTCAGCCTCTGGAGTAGCTGGGACTACAGGCATGTGCCACCATGCCTGGCTAATTTTTTCTATATATTTTTAGCTGTCCATATAATTTCTTTCTATTTTTAGTAGAGATGGGGTCTCACTCTTGCTCAGGCTGGTCTTGAAGTTCTGACCTCAAGATATCCTCCCGCCTCGACCTCCCAGAGTGGTAGGATTACAGGAGTGAGCCACCACACCAGCCTTGAGTTGGAATCTCTGTGTTTATTCCTTCTTTTGGCCTTTCCTGCTTTGAGGCCTGCTGTTGAAGGTTATTTTTGTTTTAAAAGAGACAGGGGTCTCTCTGTGTTGCCCAGGCTGGTTTTGAAAGCCTGGGCTCAAGCTATTCTCCTGCCTCAGCCTCTCAAGTAGCTGGAACTATAGGCATGCACCTGGCTTGTTGGTTTTTAAATGTGGCCTTTGCCCTAAGGAGTATTCTTTTTTGGATGCATTTGGAGGTGGAATTGGTTTCTGACCTATGTAAGAATTGGTGGGACATAGTAACCTAGAGATATATTTTAAGAAAGATCCATACAAAAGAGATAGTTTGACTATTTTATTACAAAACTGCTGCTACAGGGTTTATTCAAATGTTGAAATGCTTGAGATCTTAAGCAATAATTTGTTCTACATTATGCCATGCTTTTTTTCCAGTCCATCTCTACCCTGCTGAAGTTCACCTTCCCAATGCCCTGGTTTCATCCTCTACTTTCCTGCTTAAAATTTCCAATTCTGTGTTATTGAGCTGTAGGATCAAGCCACATTTCTTAGCCATCTGTATTCTAGCCTCTTCATCCCCTAACTTTATTTCCCGTAACTGCCCAATGTTTTTCACCCCGCTATCTGTCAGACTTGGCTCACCCTCTCCTAGCTTTAAGTTTGGGCTTATTTTGATCCTTCTATCTAGAATGACGACTTCTATCCTGATCGCATCCCTGGTAGAGCCAAGAGATCTCAGGTTTTTTTCAGTCAGAACAGACTTGGATTCAGATGTCAACTTTGCTATTTGCTTTGTGTCCTGGGCATGGTACTTAACCCCTCTGAATTGGTTTTTCATCTGGCAAAATGACAATGTTAATACTTCACAGGATTATTGTAAGGTTCGAAAGAGAGTTTAGATGAAATAGTCAGTGTACTTTGTAGATACCTTCTTTGAGAAGCCTTTTCTTTCCACATCTTTCCCTTCACTGAGCTCCAATGGCAGTCTTTACAACTGAAAATGAGATATTATTGTCACAGAGATTATGTTAGAGCCGGATTCCCTCAGCCCCGGGAACAGAATGACAGAGTCACTGAGGCTGTAAAAGGCAAAGGAGTTTATTGACTAGTTCGAACTAGGGTCCAAGCCCCGAGCACCAACGCAGTGGTCTCTTTCCCATGGGCAGGGACCCCGCGCAGCGGGAGTACATGTCTTTTATATTCTTTGCTGGAATTTGTTACAGCCAGTTACCTCTGACAAGGGGACATACGCCCCTCATAGGCTTATTCGCGTATTGATCAGGCCTTGGCCCCCTTATCAGTAAGCTATTCATGGTGGTTTTTCTCTAACTACATTGGAGCATTTTTTTTTTTTTTTTTAGCTCTCTATCGCAACCAAGCGTTAAGCAAGCAAGCCTTGTATACAAAAGCGGACTTTGGCTGTTAGCTATAAGTTAAGCAAGCAAGCCTTGTATACAAAAGCGGACTTTGGCTGTTAGCTATAAGTTAAGCAAGCAAACCTTGTATACAAAAGCGGACTTTGGCTGTTAGCTATAAGTTAAGCAAGCCATCACAGAATTAACTAAAATATTGTTTCAGTCCTGTTCTACAATTAGACACTAAATGTCCATATAATTTACACATTCTCTTTCTTAGGATTGGTTTACAGTGCATTTATTTTCTCATGGGCAAGAGGACTGAAAGCTAGAATGATCAAACCGTACATAGTACTGTTTGAACCACTTGTTTTGCCACCTAGGGATGAAATCATTATGTATACAGTCATATGTCACTTAACAATGGGGATACATTATATGTATTGTTAGGAGATTTCTGTTGTTCGAAGATCAGAGCGTAATTAATTACATAAGTCTACATGGTATAGCCTACTACACATCTACGCTATATGGTATAACCTATTGCTCCTAGGCTACTAATCTGTACAGCACGTTACTGTCCTGAATACTATAGGCTATTGTAACACAATGGTAAGTATTGTGTATGTATACATATCTAAATACAGAAAAGGTACAGTAAAAATACTGTATTGGGACCACTGTCTGTGTGTGGTCTGTCATTGCCTGAACCATTAGAGAGCTCATGACTGTACTTTGTTTCTTCAGTTAGGTTGCATATATCTAGAATGTATTAGAAACACCTTAACATTTAATTCTTCTCTAGTTCTCCTCAGTGCCTAGCATCTTAAAGCCTTGTGCAGAACATCTCCTCAGTGAATCACCTGAGTAAATGAAAGGAATTTTCCAGTATAGACCACCTACCAGCACTTCAAAAAGAACACAGTCTGGGGTAATTTGGAATGTATTCTTTTGAAGAAGCAGCAGCTTAAGTCATTTCATATATGTTATTGTCTTCCCAATGCCTCTGTGAGGTTATAGGTTGATATATGTCCTCTGTCATTGTGGAAGACAGTCAAATAATTGCCCTTGGCCACACAGTCAGATCATACAGCCAAGCCATGGCAGAGCTGGCCTTGAAACACAGCTGGTCCAGAGTCAGTGATCTTTCCATTACACTGCATTATTCAGGTTACCTTTTCTTCTCTTATCAGATTGCTCTTGCCTTAGTCTTTGCACATGCCAGGTATAGAAATGAGTCGCTTATAATCAGAATAGTTGACATGTCCATATGGATTGTTAATATGGAAAACAGAATATTGATTTGCTGAGAATTTAAAATTCATACTTTTAAAAATTCCAGACAGTTCTAAATATCTTATGACTCCTTTTTTCTTTTTAAATTATTTGTGTAAGCATGGCTAATGTCAGACAATGATAAATTTGAAATTACAAAACAATTAGAAATGCCTTATTGGATACATTTAAAGTGTTTTTTATTCGTTTTTTTCTATCTTAAAAGGTCAGCTGAAACTAGATATAAGGCAGGGAATCCTTTAGATACTGAATCAGGCTGCAGCATGCCTCTGAAGAATACTGTTTCCTCAGGAAGTTGCCTTTCTTCTTAAAAGATGCTCATAGCTGTGAGGTCAGTCCTGAGAACAGATGTAAGCTAAGCTGCATTCTGATGAAGACATATGTAATCTATCCAGTACAGTAAACACTCAGATTATTCACACAGCTCTCCATGGAGAGAAGCATGTAGGGCAGCTAAGATTATCCTCATGAATTGGGCACAAATGATAAGGGGTTCGTATCCAAAACATTAGCTGGGTGGGAGTTCAGGCTAGAGAGCCTAAATTAGTGCTAGGCTGTGTCAAATCACTTGCTGTGCTTGTTTTAAATACATATTCCAGGGCCTCACTTTGGGCCTACTGAGTGCAAATCTCAGGAGATGGAGCCTGGGAATCTGCAAGTTCCAGATTCAGTCAGCTGTCCTGGTGGTTCTTAATGCACTCTAAAATGGATTTTAGGACTGGGCACAGCTGGGTGAGGACCAGAGCATGCTAGTAGAAGAGCATTCTTTGGAGGGCCTGGGGCTCTGGAAGATTGTGCTATGGATTAGAACTTCAGATCAGGTGGAGTTTAGACCTGGTCCTGTGAAGAAGTCTGGTTGTTAGAGATAATGGGTTTTAGGGCATATAGGGAACAGGGAGTAGATGGGACCTAGAGGTTTTGAGAAAGAAGATCAAATTGGAATAAATTGGCTTCCTAGAAACACTAGTTGATGTTGGGATTGGATTGGGCCACTGGGGCACCTGTGGTGAATCTGGGCTGTAGGAGAGGCAGCCAAGGAGGGGCTCAGTGAGGACACTGGCAGAACCCACAGGGAGGATGAATGAGGGCTGCGTATGGGTGTAGTAGGCTCAGAGGACCCTTCTTTACTAAGCTCTTACTTTTTGTTGACCAAACCTAGTATAACCAGAGGTATATTAAATTTGATCATTAAGACCTTATGTTAATTCTTTATGTAGGATTTTTGAGGAAATATATTCTTGCTACAGTTTTATGACATGATAATCACCATGCTCCTATGTAAATAGTAATTTTATTATTATTTTTTGATCGTGGTAAAATACACATAACATAAAATTTACCATTTTAACAATTTTTAAGTGTACAGTTCAGTGTCATTAAGCCCATTCATATTGTTGTACAGCCATTACCAGCATCCATCTCTAGAACTCTTTTCATCTTCCAAAACTAAACTCTGTACCCATTAGACAACTCCTCATTTCTGTTTCCCCAGCCCTTGGCAACCAGCATTCTAATTTCTGTCTCTCTGAATTTGACTCCTCTAGGTGCCTCATTTAAGTGGAATAATACAGTATTTGTCCTTTTGTTACTGGTTTATTTCACTTAGCATAGTGTCCTCAGAGTTCATCCTTGTTGCAGCATGTGTCAGAATTTCCTTCCTTTTTAAGGCTGAGTAATATTCCATTATATGTATATGCGTCATTTTGTTAACCTGTTCATCTGCTGATGGACACTGAGTTTGCTTCCACCTTTTTGGCTATTATATACAAATGCTGTTATGAACGTGGGTATGTGGATGTCTTTTTGAGACCTTACTTTCAGTTATTTTGAGTATATACCCAGAAGTGGAATTGTTAGATCATAGGGTAATTCTATTTTTAATTTTTAGAGGAACCACCATACTGTTTTCCTGTAATGGCTTCACCATTTTACATTCCCACACACAATGCACCAGGTTTCCAATTTCTCCACATCCTACCAATACTTGTTATTTCCTATATTTTTTCTTCTTGATAATAGCCATTTTAATGGGTGTAAGAGTGGCAAGTAGCAATATTTTTGAAGTGGGTTAATTTTACTCACTGATTTGACAGGATTTTGAAGAGGTCAGTTGTTGCCTGAAATATGTTATGAATGTTACATGCAGAATAAAAGTATGTTTTCAGATACTAGAAAATCATAATGCCAACACTGAAAGAAATTAAAAATAATATCTGATATTTATACTACAATTAGATATATTGCTTTTCTTGAAATTTAACAAGGGTAATTTGTTTTTTTTTTTTTTGGAGACAGAGTCTCACTCTGTTGCCTGGGCTAGAGTGAGTGCCATGGCATCAGCCTAGCTCACAGCAACCTCAAACTCCTGGGCTTAAGCGATCCTACTGCCTCAGCCTCCCGAGTAGCTGGGACTACAGGCATGCGCCACCATGCCCGGCTAATTTTTTCTATATATTTTTAGTTTTCCAGCTAATTTCTTTCCACTTTTAGTAGAGACGGGGTCTCGCTCTTTTCTTGCTCAGGCTAGTCTCGAACTCCTGAGCTCAAACGATTCACCCGCCTCAGCCTCCCAGAGTTGCTAGGATTACAGGTGTGAGCCACGGTGCCCGGCCATGGGTAATTTCTTAAAAGCACTCTTAAGAGCTATTGAATCCCAGGTAACTATAAGATTAAATGCATTTGTATTAAGTATCATAGCTAGAATTGCCTTTGTTGAACTTAGCTTTTAGTCCCTTTTGATTTCTTTTTCTTTTTTATCCCATATTTGGGTAGTAAGCCTTAAAACCAAATAGTCAACTGAATGAAAGTAGTCAAAATAGAAAGCAATTATTATATGAATATTGTGCTATTTTGATATATCTTTCATAATATTTGGAAACCAGAATTCTGGGTAGATATTGAATCCCCTTGTCTTGAAAGAAACTTGGTAGAATTCTTGTTCAGTTAGAGTTGATAGTTAATAGTGAGTTGGATTCTGATCACCAAATAGCTTATATAGGACCAGAGTCCTTTTTGGTATACAGTCTTACTGTGAACTTTAGACATCTGTTATCAACAGCATAGATAATGACCAAGTAATCTTCTTGGATGGAATCTTAACTCCTAAAATCTTTTTTATAAAATAAGTAATGTGATAGAGTTTTTTGGAAATATGGGGCATCACAGTAATTGTGGGCCATTCTTTTTGCAATAAAGAGAGGATTTTTTCCCCTAGATTTTTGATTATCATTGAGTCTTTTGTCTTGGTTTCCATGATGTTCATCAGTTTCCATGTATTTATTACATTGAGAACTCAGTGTAGCTGTGATGTTATAATTTTATATATGTATATAAATACATGTTTTTATCCATGGTTCCTGGCTGATAACTCCCATAGCCCTTGTTACAGTCTTTTGTATAATGCTGGGGCACGTTAGGCCTCAGTAGTAGGCCTCAGGAAACAGAAGCTCTCTGATGTCCTCCTGTCCTCCTTTCACCTGTCCAAGGCAGGACTGTAATCTGATTGTGGGTCAAAAGACTCTCATTTCAGAGAGGGTCCTGCTCCACACCCTGGAGGAAGGAATGCCACACAGGGAGGCCAAGAAAAGTCTGAATAGACAGGCCTTGCTGGGTTTAGGTTACACACTTTTTGTCCAGTCACATTTTTACGTGGTTGTCAATCATGCCTATGTAAATGAAGCCTCCACAGAAACCCAGAAGGGCTGGGTTTGCAGAGCTTCCGGACAGCAGAACACGGAGCTTCCTGGAGGGTGGCGCTCCCAGGGAGGGCATGAAAGCTCTGTGCTCCTTTCCCTCATGCACGTCTCTTCATCTGTATCCTTTGTAATATCGTTTATAAAAAACCAGTAAACGTGTATTTCCTTGAGTTCTGTGAGCTGCTCCAGCAAATTAATTGAACCCAAAGAGGGGGTCATGGAAACCCCAATTTGAAGCTGGTGGCTCAGAAGGTCTGGAGGCTTGGACTTGTGACTGGTATCTGAAGGAGCGGGCAGGCTTGGGGACAGAACCCTCACCCTGTGGAATCTGTTGCTATCTCCAGATAGACGGTGTCGAAAGTGAATTAGAGGACACCCAGCTAGTGTCCGCTGCTCGGTGTGTGGGGAAAAAAAATCCCCATATTTGGTCACAGAAGTCTTCTGGGTTGATGATTGTTGTGATGTAAGAGAAAACTTTCACAATCTGAGAGTTTTTCCCAAACAATAGCCTGTTGACTCTGGTTAATTTTGAAAAACTCCAGGCAGAACATGGCTTCATTGACACTATTAACTTTCTAGTCAGAGAATGCACTACTCTCTCTTTCTTTTAAAATCCAGTTTAAAACTTGACCTGTCAAGATCTTTTCTTAGCTAGGAGAAGGGAAAGCTATGTTTAAAATTCTATTTACTCTCAATGAGCCAAAAAACAAACAAACAAACACAAAAAAACAAACACTTGTTAAGGATCATATGTTAAAAAAAACCAATATAGGTATTTGCTGATTAGACACGCTGTATTCTCTAAGAAAATTGATAGAGTTTCTTCTACCTTCTTATTTGAGAAATACCAAAGAGAATGAAATAAACTCAGAGTCTTTGGTTGCAGAGACTTGGTGCCCTGTTTGGTAAAGATTTGAAAACAAAAATAGCAATAAGACAACACACACCAGCAAAAAATTACACTACTGAATGTTTACTCAATTGTTTTTGACCGTCAATGCCAAAGAGTTAAGGTTAATCTCACTGAGTTTTGAAATGAATCTTGGGGAGCATAAAACAAATATACTTTAGATTAGTATTAAAGCCAATTAAAGAGTGGTAGGAAACGAGAGGAGAGGAAGAGAACAGCAAAGCCTATGTCTGTGTCTGTGAGTTGGGATGACACCTGCTGTTATGATTAATGGCATTCTGAATTATCACTTATAATTACTATCCCTAGAAATGTTGATTAGCCAGCAGTCATTGTTCATATCTTCATTGCTCCAATTTTTAAGCCTAGAGACATTATCAGAATAGCCTGATGGCAGCTCCAGCAACTTAGATCCTAGCAGCATCTCTCTGAGAGGTAAGATCAAGTAAAGGCCCTAGGGCCCTTGAGCTAGAGCTCTCTACCTTGATCTGTAAGTACTCTTATTTTTATATGTTGTTATTTTAATACATCTTTTAAACTTAATTTTTAAATTTCAATTTCATACATATATATAGTTTAAAAGTAAACAGTACACAAAGCTTATAATAACAGGGGTCACCCTTCTGCACTTCCAATTCCCACTGTCCTAGAGGCTTCTACTTTTTTTTTTTTTTTCCTTTGGAGACAGTCTTGCTCTGTTGCCTGGGCTAGAGTGCCGTGGCATCAGCGTCAGGCTAATTCACAGCAACCTCAAACTCCTTGGGTTCAAGCAATCCTTTTGCCTCAGCCTCCTGAGTAACTGGGACTATAGGCAGGTGCCACCATGCCCAGCTAATTTTTTCTATGTATTTTTAGTTGTCTGACTAATTTCTTTCTATTTTTAGTAGAGACGGGGTCTCGCTCTTGCTCAGGCTGGTCTTGAACTCCTGACCTCGAGTGATCCTCCCACCTTGGCCTTCCAGAGTGCTAGGATTACAGGCATGAGCCACTCCATCTGGCCAGAGCCTTCCACTTTTAACTTTTTAAGTGACTTATGCTATTTTACTCCATATTTCTAAACAACATGGTTATACTGCTGTTTCCTGATTTTTTTCAGTTTTAGTCATCTGATGACTTTCTACTTCAGAAGATTCAAATTTAGCTTTTATGTGTCTCTCTTTCTCTGCTCTCAATATACTAAATCATTCAGTGTTAATTATATAGCTGTGGTTCAAATGAAGCCCCATAGTATAACATAATTACTTGTTCTGTTTTTTTCTTTTCCTGGCATTAAAGAGTGCCTTGGTTCTTTTTCTTTGCATGACTTTTTAATATGTACCTACTGCTAGTTAATCTTCAGTCTCTCTGACAGAGCAATGTAACTGTCCAACATGCCAGGTAACTGTCAATTCATTTTCTCTGTGAGACTTCCCTCTGGGAGTCCCTATCCTCCTACTTAAATCTGGGCTGGTTCTTCTTTAGGCCTATTGCATAGCTGTTGTCTTAGGACCTCTACTCACAGTCATCATGACAATTCCTCTTACCTCTCCTATTTTGGATTTCAACTCTGTTGATGTACCGTCTCATTTTGGTGGAACACATCTTTTCTTCTTTCTAAGAAAGAGTGAAAGAGAGGTATTTTTTGAGACATTGTATGTCTGAAAATCTTTTCATTCTTCACCTACGTTTGTTTGGTAAGTGTGGCTAAATATAGAATTTGCATTTGGAAATTATTGTCCTTCAGAATTTTAACAACCTTTCTGTTGTGTTGCTGTTAAATAATCCAATATTGTGGCTGTTAAATACTTCATTCTCTTGATTTTTTTTTCTGTGTGTGTCAAAACCGTAGAATCATCTCTGTATGGTATTTTGAAATTTTGTGCTTAATATGCCCCTGTGTATGTGTTTTCCATTTCGTTGGTGGGTCTTTTTAGTATAGAAACTTGTCCTTTGGTCTGAAAATTTTCACTATTTCTTTGATAATTTCTTTCCTTTTTTCTTGTGTGTTGTTCTGGAATTCCTGCTAAGTGGATGCTGAACATCCTGGATCATACCTCTTTTTCTTCCTTTGTTTTTCCTTTTTTTCTCCCTCCTCCCTTTCTTCTCCTTCTGTCTTACCTTATCTTCCTTTCTTCCTTCTTAGGCTTTCCTACTTTTTGGCTTTTTCTGCTCTGTTTTCAAGGAGAGTTCTTCAATTTTATCTTCTAAACTTTCTGTTGAATTTTCATGTTATTATTTCTGCTATCAGTTACAAGAACATGTTCATGCTCTCTTTTGTAACACCCTGTTCTTGTTTCATGAATGCAGTGTTGTCTCTCTGAGGCTATGAGTGATAAATGTGTTTTGAAGTTATATTCTGTTCTCAGCATACTTTGTTTACCCAAACTTATTTTTCTGCTTATTTTGGTCTGTCTGGTGTGATGGAAACTTTTTTCAAATATCTGACCCTTGGTTGTTTCATTTTTAAGAATGAGGCGCTAAAAAAACTGATTGAAAGATCTATTTGTGGGTTAGGACTTGTCAACTGGTGGCCCTCACTGTAGAGTGATTGTGTTGGAATTCACTGGGGACCCCTAAATGTCAGTGGTTCCTAATGTATTCTCTTGGGCCAGTTTCTTCAGAGACTGCCTTCAAAGCTCCCATGGAGACTGGGGGAGGGAGTTGATGTAAGCTTGGCCACCAGCATTCTGGGAGCCTGGCCGAGGAAGCAGGTTGGATGATTTTACCAATCTGTGAACTGACCTTCTCTGTCCCCTCACTCTGCTTGGCTCACTCATCTGGTCTGCAGCTGTGTCTGGTGTCTGGAGTCCAGAAATTCTCTTATGAAATCATTCTGAACATTAAACCTCAGGGGGCCAGGCGAGGTGGCTCACGCCTGTAATCCTAGCACTCTGGGAGGCCGAGGCGGGTGGATCGCTTGAGGTCAGGAGTTCAAGACCAGCCTGAGCAAGAGCGAGACCCCCGTCTCTACTGAAAAAAAAAAAAAATTATCTGGACAACTAAAAATATATAGAAAAAAATTAGCCGGGCATGGTGGCGCATGCCTGTAGTCCCAGCTACTCGGGAGGCTGAGGCAGTAGGATCGCTTAAGCCCAGGAGTTTGAGGTTGCTGTGAGCTAGGCTGACGCCACGGTACTCACTCCAGCCCTGGCAACAAAGCGAGACTCTGTCTCAAAAAAAAAAAAACCTCAGAGTCAGGGAGGGCAGGTGCCTGGACACTATGAGTTTAGATGGTGATCTGATTGCTCCTTATACAAACTTCAAACTGCCTCACACCCCTCTTTAAGTCAGTCTCACTGCCTCACTCTCACCCCCGCCATCTGCTCACCCTAGGCCACCAAGTGCTTATTAACCTTTCCCTCTACTTTTTGAAGCTTTTCAGCACTCTGCTGTTGGAATCTTCTTATTTTATTCACCTTTACCTCATAGACAATTAGATTCTGTGGTACAGTTAATTAGCCAATTTCCAAGAACTTTTCCTTTTCCAAACCTGCATTTGAATGGCTAGTATCTCCCCACAGCCTGTACCCAGCTGATGCAGCTCCCCAGATTCCATCTTCTGAGAGAAGATCTAGACTTTTTCTGTGGAGGGTTTTCATTCTCAGAAATTCATTTCATTCTACCTCAATTAAAGTTTTAAGGTATTGATTTTTCTCATTTCGTATGTGTCTATCCAGACTTGCAAGTGTCATATATCGTAGTTCTTTTCAAAAGAAAGTTCATTTTCTATCTTGGTAATTTTAAAGATGCTGAGCACATAGTGAAGTCATTAACTTTGACTGTGATTATTAGGACTATGACAATTAGTAAAGGCTTAGTTCTATAGCTATTTTTTATACATGATTTGAGCTCTTCATTTAAGATGTATGTGCTTTATCATTGTTCCCACAACCTTCCCTGTCAGTTTTAAATTTAATATCAAATTGGGGAAAACTTTTTAATTGCTTATAATAGGAATAGTTTTTTTTTCTGTGTGTGTGTGCGTGCGTGTGTGCATGTATGACTTTTCTGCTCTTATAAACACTTGATTTTACAATAAATATTTTATCACTGACTGAAATGTACCCATTGAATTATACCCCAAATTTTTATATGGAAATAAGTGTGACCTTTTCAGTTCATTGATTTCATTCAGATAATTTATTTTCATTATAGAGGTTTTACATGCATTTATATAGATACCGGGAGAGTGTAAGAAGGATGAGCTATCGAGGGCAAGCAATATGTATTTATCTGTTGGCTATTTATTTATTTAGATGCAAGCTTTATTTGCATTCTATACAAAAGTGGAGGAATTTGATTTCTGAGATTGTATGGTGAATAATCATTTTTATATAAAAATAGCATTAGTTATTGAAGAAGTAATATATCCCATTTGTCTGGAGAAATAAATTGTGGCAACTCTTTCCCTCCAAATACAGCTGTAAACTTAGAAGAATGTAGGCCTCTCAGTAGTGTGAAGAAAATGGATGTAATAAAACCATGGACTTTAATCTGTGGTCAAAACTATATAGCCTTCCTTGAACCTTTTCTGAAGCCTGTAACTTTGTCTTAGATATAAAACTAAAGCAGCCAAATAGGAGCAGTGGTAATTGCTTTGTCAAGAGATGAATGACATTAAAAGAGTAAAAAAGCATTAAAATAAGCCTGGCGCAGTGGCTCACACCTGTAATCCTAGCACTTTGGGAGGCCAAGGCAGGAGGAAAGTTTGAGGCCAGGAGTTTGAGATCAGGCTGGGCAATATAGCAAGACCCCATCTTTACAAAAAAATTAAAAAATTAGCCAGACATGATGGTGCACATCTGTAGTTTAAGCTACTGGGGAGGCTGAAGTGAGAGGATTGCTTGAAACCAAGAAACATTAAAACCCAGTGGTCTAAGGTCATTTAGTAAAATAATAATCATACCTCCATTTCGTGAAGTCTCCTCTTACTGCTGGGCATATCACTGGTATTCTCTCATTTACCCTCACCTTTCAGTTATCTCTTCAGTGGAGAGAAAGCTGAGCCTGGCATCAAGGAGTGAGATCCTTCCCGCAAATGAATTTTTAGGTACCTAGTGTTTGGGTTTCTAGGTGGCAACTTTTTAAAAACCATTTTTATTGGAAAATCTTTAATTTAAATTTTATTAAACTAAAGCTGTTTTAAAATTTCTTAAACTAATTGTAAGTAACAGTATTTTTTTGACTGACTAGGGTCTATTTCGAACACAACAATGTATGTGTGCCAGCCTACCAAAGGATGATGTCTTCAAATTCTAGTAATGTAGTATGGTGAACAAAATTACAGTTTTTAGACTCTTACAAACCTGGTTTGAATCTCAACTCCATGCCTACCATCGGTGAGTCCCTGAACAAACCACTGAACTTCCTGACTCAGCTATTTTATTTATCATCTACCTTGTAGTCCCTAGTGCTTGCGTAATGCTTACTTAGTACACGGTAGCTTGTCAGAATGTTATTGGCTTAGACGTGGAATGCAGCTTTTGCTTGCATAAAATGTATTCTGCAGATACGGACTGAAATATTGGATTTTTAAAAATGATTTAACAGTAGAGGTAACTACCCTAAAATGAGTAAATAGTTTGGAAGTTCTTTATGTTTCTTTTATTTTTGTTTCAGGATCTCTTACTTTGGTTTCTTTTTATAGCTTTATTGAGGTTTAGTTGACATACGATAAATTGCACGTATTTAAAGTGTATAGTTTGATAAATTTTGACATATTTTTACACCCATGAAACCATTGCCAGAATTACGCTAGTAAACAATCCATCACCGTGAAGTTTCCTTGTGCCTGTAAAGCCTCCTTTTTCTCTCTCCCTGCACAAGTTAGTCATGTGTACTGTATGATCCAGTGGTTCCAAGTCTTGGTAGTTACCCAAGAGAAATGAATGCATATGTTTGCCTTAAGACTTGTTTGTACAAGAATGTTTGTAGAACCTTTATTCATAATAACCCCACACTGGAAATGACGCAAATAGGCATCAACAAGTGAATGGATAAACAAATTGTGATATATCACACAGTGTAATACTATTCAGTAACAAAAAGTAATGCACTGTTATATTGAGGTTGAATTGAAAACTGCCATATTTGAAGCAGATTTACTTTCTTTGTTGCTTTCTGCATGGTACTGATTTTCATTCACTTAGCATATCCCCCCAGATATATGCTAGCCTAATATTAAGAAGTTAATAACAGATCAATCATAAGAGGGCATAAGCTACATTTGGATAATTAAGGATTGATTATTTCTCAGAGAACTTATAGTCAAAAATAGTACAAATTGTTTTGCTATAGGACTTGTTTCTATAACACCAAATAGCTTATACACAATTGGTAAACTAGAAATGATGTCCATGATGGTTGTGTGGGTTTGTATAAGACTTTTCTTAGGCATGGTGAGCCAGAATAATGGGAGTAGAATTAAAAAGGAAAGGAAAAGCCCTCAGATTGGCTGCTGCACAAACAGAAATTCTTTCAAGTCTGGTTTATGAACAGTAAAGATTAGTTTCTGGAAAAACAATATAGTTCCTGGACATAGCCTGCCTCCCCAGCCTTGCTCAGCTTCTGGAAAGTTGTACTTCCCCTGTGCCTACCTTAACAACGTCCTCAGTCAGTGGTCTAGAGTTCTGCTTCAATCTGCATTGTTAGTGCCTGCAAGCCTGCATTTTCACTTTATTGTTTTTGTTAATTTTTCATATTTCCTGAGTCAGTCCCTAACCATGCTGAGTTGCTTGCCTGAACTATGTAAGTTATCTCTTGAGGAACCAACTGTTATTTTTGCTAGACTCTGGTTGCAAAGTTGCATAAATCTTGAGTAGTCTATCCCAAACCTATTTTTATTCCTTTTATTTTATTTTTTATTTTGCAAACTGAGAAGTTTTTTTTTCAGGAACATGTGGCATTCTAACAAAAAACACCCAAATGTTAAAGTAATTTATTTTAAACAATTTCCTGGAGATGTTTTATTAAAAATACATTTCTTAGTATTTTTAGCTAATACATCTTGCTTGCTGTGTGTCAAGTGTTCTCAGTGCTTACCAAAGATTAACTCATTTAATCCCCATAACAATGCTATGTGGTAAGTCTAGTATTATCCTTATTTTACAGATAAGGGAATAGGAGGATCAGAGAGGATGAGTAATTTACCTAAAGTCACACAGCACTGGTAACCTGGTTCTATAGACTGTGCTCCTACTATGCTACATTGCCTTCTGCACAATGTTGAATATAATAAATTAGATTTGGTTATGCTTTTCTTATAAAATTCAAATTAATGGTTTTATAGCAAATTAAAACCTTGTGAGCATTAAATATACAACTGAAAAGAGTTTCATGAACTCACAAGGACAGCAAACTTCAGAGATTCATCCATTTAGACGCTGGGAAAATGGTGGTAATTTATACCCTGCTATAATTGTTAAATAGCTTTTAGAAGTGTTGATTTCATTTAATTTAGTTATTTATGCTTTTAAATTTCTTCTTAGGCATATCACACCTGAAAAATTTTATGTGGAAGCTTGTGATGATGGAGCGGATGATGTACTTATCATTGACCGTGTGTCCACAGAGGTTACCCTTGCAGGTATTTTATAGCCAGATTTAGAAGTGTCTGAGAGAGACTTTATATATAAATTGCAATAATTAGGATAAATTACTCAGAGGTATGTTAATGTGTGAATCTCTTGAGTGCCTTGTTATTAAAATTTTAATTCTTGTCCGGGCGTGGTGGCTCACGCCTGTAATCCTAGCACTCTGGGAGGCCGAGACGGGTGGATCACTCGAGGTCAGGAGTTCGAGACCAGCCTGAGCAAGAGTGAGACCCCGTCTCTACCAAAAATAGAAAGAAATGATTTGGACAGCTAAAAATCTATATAGAAAAAATTAGCTGGGCATGGTGGCGCATGCCTGTAGTCCCAGCTACTCAGGAGGCTGAGGCAGTAGGATCGCTTCAGCCCAGGAGTTTGAGGTTGCTGTGAGCTAGGCTGATGCCACGGCACTCACTCTAGCCCGGGCAACAAAGTGAGACTGTCTCAAAAAAAAAAAAAAAAAAAAAAAAATTTAATTCTTGCTACCCATTTAATTTGTATGCATTAATTTTATGCCATCTCCTTTTTAAGAAAATGAGAAATGATATTGAAAATTTTAAGTAGCATTTTACTATCTGTAAGCGTTTAAAAACATAATTATTTTTTTATTTGTTCCCTTATGTGTATTCTAATAGGATTGGCTTAGATGTCTAAGCACCTTTCTAGCTCTAAGATTTAAGGTATATGAGTGTGAAAAAGTTGTTATATTTTGGTTTTGCTTCTTTGCAGTGTGAAAAACAATTTTTATTTCAGTTGTGTGGAACACTGATTTCTGTACAGATTAATGCAAAATAATTTTGGTGACAAATTAATGTACCATGTGATATCGTATTTTGAATTTCATGTTTCATTTGTTTAAAAATTCCCATTTGCCTCCAGAGTTTTACATTTGTTTTCTTCCTAAGGTATAATATTTGAATAACCATAGAGTAGGCATTCAGTAAATATCCTTTGAATAGATAAAGTGAAATATGAAAATATTTTCAGTGGGATAAAGTGTAAGATAAGTATGGTTATAAAATTTCTCTTTCCTTGGTTATGTGGTTATTCTATTAAGTACCATATATAGTTTTTCTTTGACCAAATGGAATTAGAGCTCTGTTATAGTTTGATAATTTGGCATTTCCTATTTGTCTGTTGCATGGTGGCTGCTCTCCAAAGATAGCTGATTAGTTTTAACCAATGTTGGTATAATTGTCCTAAAGTTTAATTAGACTACTTCTTTATACCATACTAATACAAGGTAATGTCTTATAAGAACTTTAGTATGGGTGTATTTTCAATTCATTTTGACCTATCAGTGACATGTTATTTGTAGGTAGAGATTGCAGACCCATTTGAATAGATTGAAAAGCTAAAAGTCATAAATAGTTTGGATGTAAAGATGATGATACAAAGTAGATGATGAAATTTAGATCCAAAGTCAGTGATGAGGGGCTGACTTGCTGACAGTTTCTCAGCCAGTTTCTTTTTGTTATTAGGAATGCAGACTGTGGCTATGGAATGATGGATTTTTTTCTTCCATGAAAAACTAACATGTATTCTAGAAATTACCATAGTTTTATTGCTATTACACTCCAGGTAGTATAACTTACAGCTCTATCGATAGTATTTTTAAGTTTATTAGATAATCCCAGTATGCCCAGAATTTTCTCTGAGCTTTTTCCTGGGCTGGTATTCCTATTTTTCATGTTAGTTAATTGTGGCATAACATTGCTAAGTAAACTGAATCATTAAGAGAAACAGAAGTGAATTTTAGACCTTATTCAGAATTAATTATTTAGAATAAGAGAATTACTGTTATGACTGACTTTAAGAACCAGGGCTTAAGTTTACAACAGTGTTTCTAAAATGGGTTTCAGGATGATAATAGGCTGTAATTGAAAGAAAAGTTATATAGCCACATAAGTTTGGGAAACCTTGGATTAAACAGTGGAACAGCTTTCTTTTACTGTAGGCCTTCCCAGACCTTTGTTCTGTTAATGTGCATTGTGACTCTTTCTTTAGGAGAGGGAATAGAGATAATTTGGGATGCAGCAAAATAGGCTAATTTGATTATGGAACTTCCTCCCCCCCCCAAACACACCTTTTGGGCATTATTTTCTAATGAAACACATTGGCATAAGGTTTAAGAATTGTGAAATGAATCCTATAATCTAAGATACTATTTTATTAATAAGGATATTATTGATAAAAATGAGAGTTAATGAGGATGCCTCCTTGCATACCTGTATATATTGCTGTTAGGCATGAAGAAGAAGCTTTTCCTTTTTGCTTCCTTCCTTGCATCTTTGCCTCCATTTCCCACATTCTTAGATATGGTTAGGCAAGTCTTTTTTTTTTTTTTTTTTTTTTTGTTGTATTCTGTTAGTTATATGTTAAGGTTAAAATCTTGTCTCAAACTCCCACTTCCATTTACTCTCTAATTCTCTTAAAGGGGTAAGTAGTTAGTTTCTGGCAAGAGGTTGAATAAATTTTTGTTGAAAATTGACATTAGAAATAACGTAGGCTAGGCACAGAGGCTCATACCTATAATCCCAGTGGTTTGGGAGGCCCAGGCGGAGGATCACTTGAGGCCAGGAGTTTGATTGAGACCAGCCTGGGCAATATAGCAAGAACCTGTCTCTAAAAAAAAAAAAAAATTAGCTGGTTATGGTGGCACGCATAATCATAGGTTACAGTGAGCTATGATTATGCCACTACACTCCAGCCTGGGTGACAGAGCAAGACCCTGTCTCTTAAAAAAAGAAAAAAGAAAAAGAAAGAACTTACAATTTAGCTGATGAGGAAGCTGAACCATGTTACTTTTGACACTATATTCTAGATAGGCAAAGGCCTTTACTTTATATGTAACATGATCATCTTTATTTTATGTTCTGCCAAAATGGAGGTCTAACATTAATGAAGGAATGTTGCTTTCTTAGAACAAATCATGCAAATTGACTTAGTTGAAGTAACTATTGAAATCAAACTGAATTTATATTTCTTTTGGTGAGCTTTTTCTATGTGATTTTTTTTTCTTTCTTTTTTTTCTTTCAAAGCCAAGAAAGATGTTCCTCCTTCAGCTGTCACAAGACCAATATTTGGTATACTGGGCACAATCCGTCTGGTGGCAGGTAAGAGAAAATAAGCTGAAATGAGCAAAGAAAGTAATTAGAGAAGGAAATTAAATTGAAAATATTAGAGTGTAAGATGAAGGCATACTTCATATCATGCTTCAGGCAATAAATCTCTTGGTTAGATATTTGTTATTAATTTCTAAAAGTAATACTCTTCAAATGATTAAATTATCAGCCTGAGGTTCTATTACAAAACAAAGGTTTTGCGTTTTGTTTTATTATAACTAGAGTTGAAATCCCTAGTCAGTTAGACATTTCATAAATTCTAAGAGTATTTAAATAAAAATTTTAATGCATTGACGGACCAGGGTACATCTTCAATCCTATAGTGCATATTAGAGAATGTTACTTGGTGCTTAGTTATTAACAAGGTGATTTTTGCTTATCTAAATTTTGTTCCATTGAACTTTTCTAAAATTCCTCTAGTTTGAGGCACTGTGCTAGATACAGAACTATAAAAGATAAAAGTCCTTTTTGTCCTATAGTTCAGTCAAGTGAGAGAGGCATGTAAGTAGTAAATTACTACAGTACAGCGTGACAAGTGCTAGGAGAGAAATGTACACAGGAGAACTTCCAGGAGGGCACTTGTGGGTAGAGCGTTGAATAGACCTTAAGAACTAATTTAGTGGGGAAGGGTTACTCTGTGATATTTGTAGGAGGAGGAGGCCAGGATCAGTGTTGATGTATTATGCATGATGCTGTGATGATTCCTTGATTCCTAACCACTCATCCTTGTAATATTGTAGTAACCAATTAGTTACACTGCGCCAGCACATTTCTCTACCATATAGAGTGACATGAAGGACATAGGAGTGGTATAGAAGGGACAATACCCTGCAATGGTCAGATCTTGTGACCTATGATGCTTTAAGCTACCTGCTGGGAAATGATTGGCAGAGGCGTGTATGCCTTGGGGATGACAGGCGAGAAAGAAAAGTATTTTCTGTCTCTACTGTCCAAGTGCTAAGACAGCTCCTTTTGTTACCAAAGGCTTTTGCTTTTATCTTTTTTGAAAAAAATTTGACCTTTCAGCAGGAATTTTTCTAAATAATATACTCTTTTTTTCTATTCATAAATTGTAAGGTTGTTTTTAAAATGAGCCTTGACCAGGTGTGGTGGTTCACGCCTATAATCCTAGCACTTTGGGAGGCCGAGGCAGGACGATTGCTTGAGGCGAGGAGTTTGAGACCAGCTTGAGCAATAGCGAGACTCTGTCTCTACAAAAAATAGAAAAATTAGCTGGGTGTGGTGGCTTGCACCTGTAGCCCAGCTACTCGGGAGACTGAGGCAGGAGGATCACTTGAGCCCAGGAGTTTGAGGTTACAGTGAGCTATGATGATGCCACTGTACTCTAGCTGGGGCGATAGAGTGAAATCCTGTCTCAAAAAAATAAATAAAATAAAATGGGCCTTTTATCTGAGTAGCACAATATAGTCTCATTCTGCTAGCCTTTAAAGTTTATACAATAAGGACTCCTACTTTTGTCTTTACAGTTGCCTTTTTGTATGATTATGTGTGTTTGGCTTTGTTTTTTGCAGGTAATTATCTTATTGTCATTACCAAAAAGACAAAAATAGGTGAATTTTTCAATCATGTAATCTGGAAAGCAACAGATTTTGATGTCCTTTCTTATAAGAAGACAATGTTGCACTTAACTGATATTCAGGTGAGAAGTCGCTAATTGTAAAAACCAAATAAGTACCATGGGGTGGAGGGGTTGTGAAATACAAAGAATGTTCAGTGAATTTCTATTAAACCTATAGATCAAGATCATTCTACCTACTTTTCTATGTAGCCATAAAAAATATTTTAAAAAAATCATTCATATGCTTTATTGCTCTTGATTTTTTTTAATGACTCAGTTTGTAAATTATAAAATTTCATTTGGGAGAGAAAAAGGCAAACAGAAAATGCTCATGTAGTGAACAGTCCGATTTAACTTCATGTCTTCTTTGCAAAGAAATAAAAGATACTTTTAAAGTTGTTCCTCTTGTTTCATTTTCTTTTTCCCCCAGAGAATTTTCTGTACTTTAACCACTTGTGAGTATATGTGTATGTGTGTGTTTGTGTGTATGTGTATAAGATGTGTGTGTCTATCTTCAGGTAGTCCTCCTTTTCTTTACACTATACCTGTATGTACAGATTTCAGTTACCATGGCTTGGTTAACACCAGTCCCCCAACAACATGGTTTAAATTTCAGTTACCACGGTATATTAACTGAAGAATTAGTCCACCAAAGATCGAAATGCAAAGAAACAAAAAGCAACAACTCTGGAAGTGAAATTGAAATTGAACATAAGTGGAGCACAAAAGAAGTAGCTGACCATGGGAATGCTGACACTGTCACCATTCAAAAGACTCTAGATATGCAGCCAGAGGTCTTAGTGAAGGTGAATTTATTGACATTAATGATGGAGTGGCTGTGATGAGAAGGATGAAGGTGTCCCAGAGGAAGTGATGCCTGAAACAAATTTAACATTAAAGGGACCCTTGGAGTTATTTCATGACATTGAAAGTGCAAAGGATAAAATGTCAGAAGCTGGTTCAGACTTAGGAAGATGTATGACAATTCACCAAGGATAGAAAAGATATTCTGTATCATAAGTTATATGACAAGAAGGCAGGTACTGTTGAAGCTTCTTTTGATAAATTTTTTATAAAGAAAGAAATTATTTTTAATTCTCAAAGTTTCTTAGGTTTTAAATTAAAATGTGCTAAATAAATATTAATTTTATAATTTTTTCTATACTTTTATAACTAACCGTAAGAGTTTTTTTTTTTTTTTTTTTGAGACAGAGTTTCACTCTGTTGCCCAGGCTAGAGTGCCATGGCACCAGCCTAGCTCACAGCAAGCTCAAACTCCTGGGCTCAAGCGATCCTCCTGCCTCAGCCTCCAGAGTAGCTGGCACTACAGGCATGTGCCACCGTGCCTGGCTAATTTTTTCTGTATGTATTTTTAGTTGTCCATATAATTTCTTTCTATTTATAGTAGAGACGGGGTCTCGCTCTTGCTCAGGCTGGTCTCGAACTCCTGAGCTCAAATGATCCACCCGCCTCAGCCTCCTAGAGTGCTAGGATTACAGGCGTGAGCCACTGCCCCTGGCCAAGAGTTTTTAATATTTTGACAGAAATTTTCAAAGGTCATAGAACAATCATAATTTTTTTCAATTATTAAGATAGTTTAAGATTAGTAAGATTAAAATCGCATGGTAATCTTTACAGTTCCACCCCATTGTACAAAGTATAGACTGCCTGTCTTTATATTCAAACAGTTTCTATTTTTGCTTGAAGTGGGTGTAAAACTTAAATGAATGGCATTGTCTTCGCTCTTCTGACTTAAAACTTTTTAAAAGTCAACATTATGTTTAGAGATTTACACCTATTGAGATGTTATTGTTTTCTAAATGTAATTTTATGTTCAGTGTTTGCTGTTTAACAACTTTAAGTTGTATTTTTACACCTGAGATTACAAAATTGTTTCTAAGGGAAAATTTATTATCCTAAAACATGTAACTTACCTATGGTAAACATTTTAAAAAATAGAATCATAGCACTGTCTTACTAGGTAAAACTGTAGGATATGCTTTTTATACTTTAGAATTTTTTTTACTATGTATATCAAATAATATATATCAGTATATTCATTCTCCATTAGGCATGATATTTTAAAGAAATAAAAATGACTGTATTCATTTAATAGCCTATAATATTTACTTGTGCAATTTCTTCTTAATTGTTGTACTTTGTTGTATTTGTACCCTGTAGCTAATTTTGGCATTGTTCACTACATATGCTTTGCTTTTGTCTTTTGTTTTTAAAAAAATTCCTGGTCCCAAATTAAAAATTTTGTAGTATGTAGATTTGTAACATGTAGATTAACATGTTGATCATTACAAATTAGTAATCATTAACAGGTTTTTTTTTATAAAAAGGATAAAAACAAATGTCAATCTTGGTATTCATTAGGAAGGCTAATTAAAATGATTATCCAGAAGTTAAGATAAATATTGCTTTTACTGAACTTTTCTTTTTAATCTTTGTTTTAAAGAAAAATAACTCCATTTTACTTCCTATCCAGTGCAAACCAGTAAAGTTCCTTGAGAATGGAGGTGATAATAATCTCTTGTTATTTACTGTCTTCCCACTGGGTCCCTCATGAATTTATGTGTTTTGTTTGTCAAATGAGAATAATTATGCTAACCTAGCAGGGTTGTTTTCAAAGATTAAAGAGAATATTCAGAAAGTGTCTAGCACACAGTAGGTCATAACCTATACTGATGATATTTTGTTAAAACCACTCTTCTGCCCTTTAGAGTAAAAACTGTGAAGGATAAAAAGGGAAGGAGCCCTACTTAGTCAAGTTATATATTAATAATAACACCGTACAATATTTATTGTGCATCTTCTGTGTGTCAGGACCTGTCCTAGGTCCTGGGGAAATGGTGAGCATCCCCCTCTCTTGCCCAGTCCTTGTGCCAGTGATATTTAACCAGACTGTACTTACAGATGTTTATTTTTATTCTTTCTCATGCTGACAGGTTCTTTTTCAATTATGAAATATACTGATTTTTCCCCTTTGTTTACAGTTACAAGATAATAAAACTTTCCTAGCAATGATAAACCATGTCTTGAGTGTGGATGGATTTTACTTTTCAACAACATATGATTTGACCCATACGTTGCACCGGCTGTCCAACACTAGTCCAGAATTCCAAGAAATGAGTCTCTTGGAAAGGGTAAGCTTGATCTTCAGTTACTTTTATTCATTTTTAGGTTATTTTAAAGGGACTTGTTTCTATTTCATCCGTAAAAATTTATATTGATTTTTGTCAATCCTGGCTATATTGGGATCATGTATGGGGCTTTGAAAACATATCCTGTTTTTTTGTTTGTTTGTTTGTTTTTGAGACAGAGTCTTACTCTGTTGTATAGGCTAAAGTGCAGTGGTGTCATCATAGCTCACTGCAATCTCAAACTCCTGGGCTCAAGCGATACTCCTGCTTCAGCTTCCCAAGTAGCTGGGACTATAGGTGTGTGCCACCATGCCTGGCTAATTTTTCTATTTTTTTGTAGAGACAAGGTCTTGCTATGTTGCTCGGGCTGGTCGTGAACTTCTTGCCTCAAGCAACCCTCTTGCCTCTGGCTTCCAAAGTGCTGGCATTACAGGCATGAGCTACCGCTCCAGGCCACATATCCTGTTTTAAATCTATGTCACAATCCCAAATTGAAGGCCCTGGAATCTGTATATGTTTACAGCCAGGATTGGAACCATTAGTATAGATATTCAGAAATCTAGTCTAAACATACCTGCAGCTAATTAGAGGAAAATCTTTCAGAACTTGAAATTTTGGGGAGATATTACCAGGCTATCAAGTGCTAACTCTTAGATGTCAAATCTTCAAACTAGCATTGCATTCATTTATAATTTCTTAGCTCTCAGTGTTCTATAGTGTAGCAGTTCTATTAACAACGTAATTAGGCTTGTAAAATTAATGCTCTCACAGTTGATATTCTTTCTACAGTGATGTTATTTATAATTTTTATAACTCAAAAGGTAATAATTTATTAATTTAAGAATTTGGAAAATATCCTTTTAAGTTTTTTTGTTATTTTGCTTTTTTTTTTTAAATGATGAATGTATCTTTAAAATTACAAATGATCTCAACTTTAAGTTTCTGCTGTACAAGAATCTGGATAACTGCTGCCTTAATTTTTTTGACAAGCCTTAGATGTATTCAGTGGGCAGACAATTTGAAAGGTTGCTCCCTGTTACCTATTATGTTGGGCCAATAATTGACAATTTTTGACCAGTAAAAATGGTAATTTCATATAGTGCAGTCTAAATCAATATTTTAGTTGACTGGCTCTTTTGGGTAAGATTTCATACTCTAATCTAGTAAGATTGTATGTAGGCTTAGATGTAAGTTTAGATTTAGGCTAAGCAATCAAGAAACTTTGGTTTTAACTACGAAGAGACTGTTGCTTTTTAAAGCAGTTGCTACAGTTTCCATTTGTTTATTAAATCTCTCTCAAACATTAGCTATATCAGGCACTGCACTAGTTTCTGGGGACCCAGAATGAAAAGCTGTGGATCCTGCCTAGGGGAGGCCTACAGTCTGCCATGGAAGCTCACTGGAAGTAGTCCTAGCAATCACAAAACAAGGGATGATTGTTGTGACAAAGATATGTACCCCAATGTGGTAGGATCTGAAAGAAGGAGGGTCTCACTCTGCTTGGAAGTGTCAGGGATGGCATTATTAAGGAAGGTAACTTCTGAGCTGAGACTTAATGATGAGAGTTTTTTGGTCAGGTGACAGTGGGAGAAGGGAGAGTTCCAAGCAGAGGTGGTAGCAGTAGTAGGTTAAGCTAAAGGAGAAAGCCATTTCATCTGTTGGGATGGAATGGGATTTTTTTTTTTTGTCAGATAATCAGAAAAGTCTGTTAAAGTTAACATAGGGAATTATAAAAGTAATAAACGAAACACATACATTAAACATTTTAACTTAAAACATAAAATTTTATATTCAATGATCAATGTGTTTATGTAGGGCCACAGGCTTTTCTTTGGTTTTGGTTCCTTGATTCCAAATTGTCTTTGCTTTGTAAATTGCATCCATAAGGCATTCAGTTTGGGTCTCTTTAAAGAGTTCAACACTTACATATTAATCTGTGTGCAGAATCCTGTATATTTTTATATTTCTCTAATGTTTTTTAGTTACCACTTCCATTCCTAATTCAACAGCAATTTTGTTTTAGCAACTTGACTCTTGTCAAGTTGTATTCCAGATTATTCAACTTTACAGAAAGAGCAGTTCATTTTTAGTCTCATTGGTTTATAAAATATTTAGTTGAATTATGTAATGATAAATAACAAGTATGACTGGCACAGAACACTTGGAACACACACCTGAATCTCTGGTTGTGGCCAAGTACAAGAGCCATTCCCTGTGGCTTTTAGATTTGGGAGTGGGGGTGGTTCAACTGGCGTGCTGGATAAGGAGAATGGAGAGAACTGGTTCATCTACTGAGTCGACTAAATAGAGGTTGTGGAGGGAGCTGCTTCTGTATGTATAGTGTGAAAGTCAGAGTGGCCAGAGATGAGATCAGAGAGTTAAGTAGGGGCTGCCAGATCCCAGGACTGGTTAGGCCACACAAAGATTTGGTTCTTTAGGTGACAGAGAGTTGTTGAAGAATTTCTAGCAGATAGGAGATAGGACGGGCTGGAAAACTCTACTGGCAGCATTGTGGAGGAGTGGGTGGGGAGGGCTGATGTCAAGACCTGAGGCAGGGGAAGCCGTTTTAGTAATTAGACCAGAGTCAAGTGTTGGCCAAGGATGGTGGAAGTGGAAATGAAGAAAAGAGGGTGGATTTTGAAGGAGATTTAGTACTTGGGAATTGAGTAGACGTAAGGGAAGGAAGGAAGGAAGGACCCTGAGAGGACACCCAGGTTTCTGTCTGGCCTGAGGCAATGAGACAGGAATACCCAGAGGAGGAACAAACTTGAGGGGCAAAATGTTTTCTGTTTGGAGCATGTGTCAAAGAAACCTGCTTCTAGTCCCCAGATGGAGACATTGATTGGTATAGTTTTCTTTCTATTGAAAATCAACTTGGTCCTTACTCATAGTATATGGTTTGGAAAAAAAAAAAAAAAGAAAATCAACTTGGCAGGAGATATTTTATTAAATTTTAAAACTTCTCTCAGGCAGATCAGCGGTTTGTATGGAACGGTCATCTTCTAAGAGAACTTTCTGCTCAGCCAGAGGTAATGTCCACTAAATAAAATCGCGTATGATAGTCCAAGATTTAATTCAATGCATGTTATAATTTAATTTAATTCAATTCATGTTATAAAATAATGACCTAATCACCAAGGATTCTGATAAATAATTCTAATTTAACTGTTTATAACTTACAAACTTATCAGTTCTACCCTCTCATATTGTTCTAGGTTGAAGAAGCCTAATTATATTACTGTGATCCCCTATAGAAGGCTTAAGTGAAAATACATTGCTTTGTCTAACTAAGAAAGATACAGTGGGTCTTGGTGGATGAATAATGGAGAAATGAGGGGCCAGGGCTAATTCCTCAGCCAAGGGGAGAGCTCTGTATTTGTCTTTATGTGGAGATGAGGCTCCTTTTAATCACCCAGGAGAGACACACACAGATGCCACCTTCCTCTTCCTTTGTCTACATAAATGAGACATAAACAAGGAGGCCCAGCTAGGGAAACGTGATAAATTGAATCTAGGTAAATAGGTTCGTCTAATTGCTTTATTTCTTGTCATTCTCTATGCTTTTTTTTTTGGAAAAGTAGTTTGACCTGTAGTTAGCATGGGATATCTTTCCTCTGGAGGAATGAAGTTGTTGTAGGTAAAGACTGAAAAGGAAGTAAACATTCTGAAACTTCATGTAGTTTTATTAGTGTTCTAAAACCTGTGAATATTCAAGCCCAAATGATTTTAATGTATACTTAAAGTTACATCAGAGAAATTTCTTCAAAATTAAAAGTTACCCATAAGCTTACTACTTTGTTATGTTTGTATATTGTTAATACCTCCCTGTGTGTAAATATTTTTTATATAATGTTGCTTATTTATTTTTAAAGTATATTGATTCTGAATATTGTATTTATTCATTTCAGGTTCATCGGTTTGCTCTTCCAGTGTTACATGGCTGTATCCTTTCTTAATACTCTTTAGCTTCTAGCAGTCTTTATTTATATTTTATTATAAAGCAGATTTAGAGACAGTCTCAAATATTCCATGAGGAGAGTATTTCAGAAGTAGTAGAAATTGCTGAAACTCATTGATGTAAAATCTTAGAATACTGATTATAAACACCATTTTTTTTTAAAAGAATGAACTTTTACTAAATTATTAATTCTCTGTTCAAGAGTTCTGGGGCTGGTGGTTTAAAGAGAAGGAATATGTATACTGTGTTTTGTCTTTATTTGATGTTATCTTGTATCAATAAATTACAGAAGAGTAGTTTGTACCTGGCTATTGAAATGAAAACTTACCTTAGTATGTAATTTTAAAAGTTAGACTGAAATACTAGGGTGACCAGCAATTTGGAGAGGAGGAAAATTACTGTTAAAAATTTTATTTGTCATTTGCAATAGTGAGAAAAATGAAAGTAGATGAAGTACAAGGAATAATGCTTAGGGGGACATCATTGTATAAATGCAAAATGAGTAACGACTATCTAATTTGTAAGTTCATTTTAAAAACATATCTTTATCATAGACATCATAATAAAAATAGGGAATCAAAGTTAGCTGGCTCTTGAAGTATAAGCACAATATATGCTGTTGAGTACCTATGCAGTCGTGTGCTGCATAATGACACTTCGGTCAACAACAGACCATGTATACGCAGTGGTCCCACAAGATTATAATACCGTATTTTTAGTGAACCTTTTCTGTTTAGATATGTTGAGATACACAGGTAATTAACTATTGTGCCTACGGTATTCAATATGTAACATACTGTACAGTTTTGTAGCCTAGAAGCAATAAGCAATACCATATAGCCTTGGTATGTGTAGTAGGTTATATTAATACCATTTAAGTTTGCGTAAGGACATTCTGTGATGTACAAAATCACCTAATGACGCATTTCTCAGAAAGTATCCCTGTTAAGTGACGCGTGATTCTAATCAGGACTGTGCCCTGCAGAAACAGAGGTGACTTCTTTCTGTTAAGCACCTCCAAGGAGCTTATGAACACAACAGTCTATGATTTATTTATTCATTATGTTAATATGATTTCAGTAAATTATTATTCTTGTTATACTTAAAGAAAAGCAGAAAAGATTACTTTTCTGCTTTTCTTTAAGTATAACAAGAATAATAATTCAACATTTTCCAGTTGTGGGGGAATAAAAATTAGAAAATCTCAGGATAAAAGCTCTTGTTTGTTGCTTTTTGTTGTTCACCCTGGAGCTTTCCAGGTTGTCCTAAGGGTAAAATAAGAATAAATGTGTTTTTCAAAATAAGATTGTGAATGGACAAATAATCTTAAGTGAGTTTATAGAACTTTTTTAAAGGCGATTTTAGAAACAGCATGCCCATTTAGCTTCAAATTTAAAACTTTAAATGAGCTTTTGTTTAATGTAGTTTGTTGACTGAAAATATAGTCAGTCACATGTTTCACGCACATACAGAGATCAGCGAGTATAATGGCCCCAAGGCAGGAGCATGACTGGAGCAGAGAGCGTGGACAGGGAGAGGTGGGAGCTGTGTTCAGCAAAGTAGCTTGGCCCAGTTTACTTGGGGCCTCATAGGTCATGGGAAGGACTGTGGCTTTTACTTTAAGTGTGATGAAAAGCTGTTAGGGGATTTGAGTAGAGGATTGGCATGATAAGACTGAAGCACTCTGATGTAGAGAATAGGCCAAAGGCAAGCAAGAGTGTATACAAGGAACAATTAGAAGGACTTGTCCTAGGTGGTGTTGCCTAGGACCAGGATGGTAGACAATGATGGTGGTGAGAAATGGTCAGGTTCTAGATAAGTTTTTGAGGCAGTGCTAACAGAAGTTCCTGACAAATTGTATGTGGGTTATAAAATAGAGGAGTTTAGTGTGACTCGAAGGTCCGTGTCCAGAGTAAGTGGAAGGAAGCCATCCCCTGAGGTAGGGAAGAGTCAGGAGGTGGGAGGGAGGCAGAAGAGTATACAGAGTTCCATTTGGACATGTTAAACTTGATATTTCTGTAGATATCCACATGAAGATGTCAAGGAGGTAGTTGTATAAATGGTAACTGGGTTCAGGGGAGAAGTCCATGCTGGAGACATAAATTCGAGAGTCCTCAGGATATAGGTGGATGGCATTTAAAGCCAGGAATCTGGATGAAATCTTCAAAGGAAGGAATTAATGTAGAGAAGAGAAAAGGTCTGTATAAAAAGAGAAGACGAACTGAGGAGGGTTCTAGATAGTGAAAAAATGAGCCTTAGGCCTCAGTGGGGACCAAAGACTTCTGAAGTGAGGGAATCAAAGTGAGTGAACCAAAAAGACAGGTCATAAGGTTACTACCAGGTTTAGAAGTCAGAGAAATGAGACGAACCAGCAAAGTCCAGTGAGGAAGAGGAAAACCTCTCAAATGAGAATGGTGTCCCAGAAACAAGTGAAGATAATGTTTCCAAGAAGAGAGTGTAAACCATCTGACAATGCTATTGGTTGGTTAAATATGACTATTGAAGAAGGACATTATGTTCTTGTTCCTTCTTCTTTTCTCCCCAAATGAGCAATATTACCAAATTCTGATAAGAAAGATTTGGGAGAAGAGGAAAATTGGTGAAGGTGCATGCTAGAGTGGTGTCCATGAGTGTATGAAGGGGTTGGGGTCTAGAGCACAAGTAGAGGGCCTGGCATGGACTGCCCATCCACCATGGGCAGTGGCTGTGGGTGCTGGTGGGGTATAAATGTGATGGGAGCCTATGGAGTGCTTTCATCTTTATGCTGAAGTATGAAGTGATGTCATCAGCTGTGAGTGGGTTGAGGGAGGATATTGCAGGTTGAGGAGAATGTGTGAAGTGGGCATACTGGAGAGTGCGAGTGGGTGGCCCTGGGTGTAGCTCATTGATCAAAGACTAGAAGTAAATGCACTCACATTTTAAAAGTTACCTCATGGTGAATAGGATTCAGTGTTTTTATTTTCTTGTTTAATGCTTTTTGGATTCTCTATAAAGTATGTATATATTTTTGTCTTGTAATCAGAGGAAAATGATTCAGAAAGCTGCCAGTCATATTCTCCTAGATTTAGCTCTCTAATGACAGGCTTATTCATCTTTGTGCCCTGGCTCAAAATAGATAATTTGGCTGAGTAAGTGAATAAATACTGTCTTGCAATCTTCTCTAGTGCTATGAATTTCAAAGGAGAGTGAATTGGGAGCTCAAGAGAAGCCATTATTAAGTCTGGTGATACTAGGTAATAGAGATTAATCATTAGCAACTCAATTCACATAGAGTTGGTACCACCATTGTTTAAATGACTTGGCATTCTCTTGTGAACTTGCCAGTGCTCCTCCTGTGCCTACCCAATGCATTCATACCAGGAGGTATTTATAGGAATGTTCACAGTACCGCTTTAGAGCAAAGCTGTGAATAACACAAGTTTCATTATCAGAATTAGGTCTTTCGTGGTATGGTTCTTACAGATTTCACACAACTCTGAAGAAGAATTGAACTACTGCTTCATGCAGTGTACTGATGAATCTTGGGAACTTAACGGGGAGAAAAAAACAAGGGCTTGAGGTTTATAAATAGCGTGGTACCATTTTTATAAAACTGAAAAACAAGCTGTGTGTATTTAAGTCATGGTTGCATGTGGTGAAACTAAACAGACAGGAAAGTGGTTTCCAAAAACCTGAGAATAGTTACTTCTGGATGAGAAGGCAGTTGGATGGAATGGAGGTGGAACAGATAGATAAATTCAGGGTTTTGGTACTGTTCTGACGTTGGATGGTAGGTTGACAGATAACTTATTTTATTATGCTATTATGCTTTGTAATGGATGAATCAAATTATATTAAGAAAACAATTTTACATACAGAAAATAACCATTGGGCAAACTTAAATAAATGAGAAAGGAAAAAAGGTAAGGCCGTTGAAACAATAAAACAAACCTGTCTTTCTATCATACCCCCTGCCAGTCTGGCAAACATTAAAAAGCAGAACTATCAAGCATTGGTAAAGATGAGAAGCCAGAGTAATTCTCCAAACAATTTGGCATTTCCTAATAAGGTCAGATGATGAACATACTCTGTAACCCAGTAGTACTGCTCCTTAGAGCCACTTCCACGTGTTCATTTACAGAGAGGTTTGTTGCAGTGCTATTTATGGTAAGTAAATCTGGAGACAACTTACATGTCCGTGGATAGTAGAAGGGATAAACTGTGATATAGTCATGCAGTAGAATATTGTATAGCCGCAGCAGCAAATGAACCTCATGAACATAATGTTGAACAAATAAAAGAATATATACAGTGTAGTTTCTTTTATGTTAAAAAAAAAAAAAGGTCAAAAACTATTCAGACTAAACAGTAAGTTATTTAGTGGCAAAACTAGAAAGACAAGGGAATGATGAACTGAGTGGATAGTGGTTACTTCTTAGAGGGCAGTGAGGGGGCCAGATGAAGAGGATCCCAGAGTGCTTCAAAAATGCTGGTAGGTGCAAAGAGGCATGTGTATGTATAATATAGTTTTATTATGATCAAATATATTTAACATAAAATCTGCCATTTTAATCATTTTTAAATGTACAGTTCAATGAGTGGCATTAATTATATTCACAATGTTGTATAACCAGCATCATTGTTTCAAAATGTTTCATAACGCCAATCAGAAATTCTATACCCATTAAGTAATAACTCCACATACACAAATGTTTTTGTAAATATTTATGTACATTATATATTCTTTTCTGTTTATTGTATTTAATAATAAAAACATTTAATGTAAGAGGTATGCCAATTCCAAAGGCTTCTGCAGCCGTTTTCTCTGGGAATGAAGTGGGGAGATTAGCCTTCAGAATTTCCAGGCATCTGACTTTTTACGTTACTGAATGGTAGCTATATCATATAGCATATACTGTTACCAGTAGAAAGGGAAATAATTTTATATTAAGAAAAGCTTTTGAGGAGATAGTCTTTTTCATATTAAGGTTCATTTTTCCTATTTCAAGGAAAAAGTAGAGCTAAAATGTCTGTTTCTAGATAATCCTTGTTTAATTCAGTTTGATCTGTAAATCTTCATATGCTTACCAACTGTTACGCTAATTTACATTTGTAATTATGCATGTGATATATTTCAGGTTTTTTTCTTTTTTTTTAAAATGCAGTAGCCTACCTTTTTTTCCATTTTTCATTTCTTATTTGAAGGTTAATCTATTTTAAATTTGTTTTTCATTCTGAGTAGGTTTTTCAGTGATGTGATGATGTGGTTAATATTTAATTCTTTGCTTTTAGAAACTGGTTGAGGATATTAGAGAAAGGAAAGCATATGATTTAAATAGAAACACTACAGTAGACCGCTTAAGCATACTGTTTATATGTCATTATAGGATTATTGACTTGACAAAACTTTGAAATTGAAGATTACAATACTAAAGGCTTGTGAACATTCATGAAGAACCAAAAAGATTTGTATACTCTCTGTCCATTTTTCTCTTAAGGACAATTCATTCTTACTAGGTTAGATAGATTCAAATTGAATCTAGAAATAATACATGTGATTTTTTATATATGTCACATTTTTCTTAATGTAGTTAAGTTATTACCATGCATTCATGTTCTATTAATGGAAAATACTTCGATTGGATTCTCATCTCAAGGAGAAGTTGTTTCAGAGCTGGTGTGCGCTATTATGTAAGAGGTGAGATGAATTTTGTCACCATGATTCAGTACTGGGTCATTTCTATCACTAATTAGCGTTTTGTCTTACAGTGACATGAATGTAACCTTTTGTATTTTATTTGTTTCGTTATCATTTGATAGCCTCGCTAAATATTTATTTCCTGTTTCATTATAATAATTAGGTAGGTCTTTTGTGCTTTACTCCAGCTACCAAAATTACATTGCAAATGTTAATGTAACAGTATAGGCTGCTTCTTACTGCTTTAAGAGGAGCTACTTATGTTGTTTGCTGGATGTCTGAACTCACAGGTGAACTCGGTGTAGTTTTCAATAACCTAAACTTGTATCAGAAAGAATTTTCTTTTATTGCTTTTGGTTTGTTTGCATGCATAAAGCTAGATGTTTGACTTTATGCCTTCAACTTTGTAAACATTAACATTTCGAGTATTTATTCTGCAGGCTTTGTACTAGCAGCATGCTAATTTGCTCAAACCAACATTTTAAAATCTGTATTAAAAGTTACTGTTATTATGAAAAGGAGTTTCTCTAACCTTTCGGTTTTCCTTTTTAAACTGAGTATATCAGAATATTTAATGGCCTATGGACCATTAACTAAATTGTAGTTTTGGGCTGTAAAGTTGTAGAGATTATTTGATTAATGTCTCTCATTGTGGAAGATATAACAGAGGAAGAAAGACATTGAATGAGTGATCTGGTCAAGATCACAGACCAAAATTAAAATTGGCAACTCCCTGTAACTAGATTTTCTTGGATTGAAACATATTTTTTAATTAAATTTTTTGAATAGGTAAGGCATTTACATAAATATCAAAAAGTATCTTTAGGCCAGGGGAGGTGGCATGCCTGTAATACCAGTGCTTTGGGAGGTGGAGGCTAGAGGATCACTTCAGCCCAGGATTTGGAGGTTGTAGTGAGCTGTGATCGCACCACTGCAGTCCATTCTGAGCAGCAGAGTGAGATGCTGTCTCAAAAAAAAGAAAAAAATTTTTTTTTTCAGTGCAATAAAAACTATTTTCCATTTCTGACCTGATCTGCTCTGTTCTTATCCCCCTACCAGCTAATCAGATGTTAGTTTTTTGTTTATCCTTCCAGATAATTTTTATGCTAATACAATGTATTCTTTTCCTCCTCCTGTAGACATTGGTTATATTCCATGCACATGTCCCTGCACTTTGGTTTCTTTTTTCCCCCTTAATATAGCTTAGAAATATTTTCATAAAGATCTTTTTCTCATACAAACAAACACACTCTCACTCTCACTTTCTCATTTTTAAAATAATTGCATATTGTTCCTTAATGGAGATTATGGAAGGAGACAAGCATTTTCTGACAAGTAATCTTAGAAAAGTATTGAGAAGTCATGTCGTTGCTAATTTGGCTCAATTATTTTGTCTGCTTCTGGTTATATATATATATTTGTGGGGTTTTTTTTAATAAAATTTTTAAAACTTTCAATTACTTTTTTTTTTTAGTTTTTCAACGTGGTTTGACTGGTAATATATTAGTAAAAATACTGATGCACACACCTCCAAATGTTATATTCAAGAAGTATGTCAGATAGGATGATAAGATATATTTGGGACAGTTAAAAATTTATTGATTTCTTTCTGATAATTTGGGACAGGGACTAGTTGAAAGTTGCCTTTGCTTACTTAGCAAGCTTTTCTTAGTAAAAGTAAATCACGTAAACAAATTTGTAAAGGAATGCTTCAAATATTTGAAAGGACTAACTAGCATCAAGACTGTAAACACTTCAGAGCTGTGCTTTTCAAACTGGGTTTATTTGTTTGTTTGGAGACAGAGTCTCACTTTGTCACCCTGGCTTGAGTGCAGTGGCATCATCATAGCTCACTGCAGCCTCGAACTCCTGGGCTCAAGCGATCCTCCTGCCCTCAGCCTCCTGAATAGCTGGGACTACAGGTGTTCACCACCATGCCTGGCTAATTTTTTCTGTTTTTAGTAGAAACAGGATCTTGCTCTTGCTCAGGCTGGTCTTGAATTCCAGAACTCAAGTGATCCTCCTACCTTGGCCTCCCAGAATGCTAGGATTATAGGTGTGAGCCACTGTGCCCAGCCTCAAACTAGGTTTTGTGGGCATATTTGAGAGGTTATAGAGGAAGTTCTAGAATCATACCATTCTAGGAGACCATTTGTAATATTATAACTAATGTTAAATATAGTGGCTCACATGCATTTAATATTGTATTACTAAGTGTAATCACCTAAAATGATAGTTTTAACTTTGAAAATAGTATTTTTTCAAACTAGGATCTGTATTCATTCTCAGGAGTCCTTGAAAATTTCTTTTTCTTTAAAAAATGTCTTAAGTTTGAGAAACATTGTTTTAGAGGAATTTTCATATATAAACAATTGATGTATTAATACTAAACAGCAACCAACTTCATCTGTTTATTAATAGGTCTTTAACACTCCTCTTTATGCCTGTTTAAATGAGTGAGCTTCTGTTAGTTTTCTGATTATGTATAATGCTTTTGTTTGAATTTTGTTTTTACAATTACTTTTCCACTAATTTGAACTGACTTAATTCTCCCCTGAATTAGTAGGTTTCTGATGTTCTTTATGTAATAAATATGGTTAATTCTTTATTTTTTTCAATTTAGGAATTGATTCTGAAGGCCATGCAGCTAACTTTGTAGAAACAGAACAAATTGTTCACTACAATGGAAGCAGGGCTTCATTTGTACAGGCAAGTTAATATGTCTATTAGGCAGCCAGCCAGTTGGCCTTTCTGCTTAGATTGTGATTTTTTTTGTCATGTTTTTGAAATTTCCCTCTTCTTCCTTCCTCTCTGTTCCTAAGCAACGTCTTTGTATACATTATGGAAAACATTCACCTGGCAAAGGATAGTCCATTAATTTGACACTAACCTGCTTTCATTTCCTGCCCTTAAATTAAATCCCTAACGGAAAAGATAGGGTAGGAAGTGTGAAGAGAGTTATGGAAATGGAGCCACCTATCTGTTTAACGATATAGACTTATTCAGGACAATGATGATAGGACAAGCTGATGGTTTGTGATTGACTTTACCTGAGTTGCACTTCACTGTGAGATAATGTGTCTCTTTTGTTGCCTCCTTATGGAGATGTGGATCACTTGCTGCTCTTAGAGCATTAGAGGTCAAACATATTCATATGTTCATAAAAATATTCATTTGAGAGTAAACAATTTTCTAATTTTTTCATAATGCCAAATTATATAACAGACATAACTTGTTAATTTTTACTTATGGATAATTTTATTTTAGAATTTAGAGGAAATATAAAACTGTACTATACAAGTACCATGTATATAAAACAAGAAGGAGAAAAAGTCCTTTCCAAGTGTATTCTATGTGGGCTTCTTTCATAGTTGGTAGGTTGTATTATTTTTTTCCTTTGAAGTGCAGTGGTGTTTACAGCTAATTGATCACCACCAGTTATAGATCCCTTTGTTCCTTCTCCACTCCCACTGCTTCACTTGACTAGCCTTTAAAAACACACACACACACACACACACACACACACACACACACACACCCTGCAATAAGTAAGTAGGGAAAAAGAAGTTTGTCTTATGTTTCTTTTCATATTTCCTTCTCTTTTTTTCCAGACTCGAGGATCAATACCAATTTTCTGGTCCCAAAGACCAAACCTCAAGTATAAACCACTGCCACAGATCAATAAAGTAGCAAATCATGTATGTATTTTCTGTGCTTTTTTTTTCATTGGCTAAAAATAGCTTAATGGCTTTATAGTTTGTGTATAGAGAATGTGTTTATTCCCCATAAGTTAGAATTCAACATCTTTGAGGCCTTTCTACTTGGTTCTGGCACACGGTGAACCTCTAAACCAAAAGACTATGTAGACAGCATGTTAGAAGTATGGAAAACAGGATGGGTGTGGTGGCTCATGCCTATAATCCCAGCACTTTGGGAGGCCAAGGTGGGAGGATTGCTTGAGGCTAGGAGTTCAAAACCAGCCTAGGTAATGTAGTGAGCCTCCATCTCTACAAAAAACTAAAAAATTAGCCAGGTATGGTGGCACACTCCTGTATTCCCAGCCTCTTAGCAGGCTGAGGCAAGAGGATTGCTTGAGCCTGGGTGTAAAAAGTTACAATGAGCTATGATCATGCCACTGCATTCCAGCCTGGGCAACATAGCAAGAATATTTAGTATATTCTGCTGAGGTGCTACTCAGAATTAAAATGATAGTATTATAGTTCAGAGTAAAATGGCTTATAGTTACTATTTACTATGTGGTATTTAGAATATCTAGAAGACATGGTCCCATCCTGACATCATTCTTTTGAATATAGAAATAGGACATTTAAGGAGATCCTTTTAAAATATTATAAATATTCCTATAATGTGCTTTGATAAAATATATAACTTTTTTTCCCTCTAGATGGATGGTTTCCAAAGGCATTTTGATTCACAAGTAATTATTTATGGGAAGCAAGTCTTAATTAATCTGGTATGTTTCTTAAATGTTTCTTGGGGGCAAAAAACCAAAAAAAAAAAAAACACTTTTTTTTAATAACAAAGTTAGTATTTTAACCATTTATTTTTAAGTGTATAATTCAGTGGCATTTCATAATGTGCAACCATCATCACTGTTCATTTCCACAACTCTTCATCATACCAAACAGAAACTCTGTGCCCATTAAACAATAACTCCCTATTACCTCCCTCTACCAAACCCTTGGTAATTCTATTTTATTTTCTGTCTCTCTGAATTTGCCTATTCTAGATAGCCCATATAAGTGGAATTATATAATATTTATCCTTTTGTGTTTTGCTTATTTTACTTAGTATGTTCTTAAGGTTCATCCATGTTGTAGAATGTATCAGAATTTCATTCCTTTTTAAGACTGAATAATATTCCATTGTATATATGTATATGTGTGTGTATATACACACACACACACACCACATTTAGTTTATCCATTCATCAGTGGACAGACATTTGGGTTGTTTATACATTTGGCTATTGTGAATAATGCTGCTATGAATATTCATGTGCAAGTATCTTTGAATCCCTGCTTTCAATTCTTTTAGGTTTATACCTAGAAGTGCAATTGCTGGAGCATATAGTGATTCTGTGTTTAACTTTTTAAGGAGTTGCTATAGTGTTTTCCATAGTAGCTATACCGTTTTACATTTCCACCAGCAATATACCGGCATTCCAATTTCTCCATATCCTTCCTAACAATTGTTATTTTCGTAATAGTCATCCTAATGGGTATGGAGTGGTGTCTTATTGTGGTTTTGATTTACATTTCTCTAGTGAATTACATTTCTCTAGTAAATTATACTCAATAGTTTTTTCATGTGCTTATTGGCCATTTGTGTATCTTCTTTGGAGAAATGTCTACTCAAGTCCTTTGCCCATTTTTAAATCAGGTTGTTATGTTTTTTGTTGTTGTGAAATTGTAGTGTTCTTTATATATTCTAGATATAATCCCTTATCAGACAGGTGCTTTGAAAATATTTTCTTCTATTTGGATTGTCTTTTCACTCTCCTGATACAAATGTCCTTTGATATACAAGAGTTTTTAATTTTGATGAAGTCCAACTTACCCATTTTTTCTTTTGTTGCTTGTGCTCTTGGTGTCATATCCAAGGAATCATCACTAAATTCAATGTCATGAAGAGTCACCCCTATATTTTCTTCTAAGAGTCTTATAGTTTTAGATCTTACATTTAGGTCTTTGATCCATTTTAAGTTAATTTTTATATATGTGGTAAGATAAGGGTCCAACTTCATCCTTTTGTGTGTAGATATCCAGTTTTCCTAGCACTATTTATTGAAAAGACTGTCCTTTTCCTACTGACTGGTCTTGGCACCCTTGTTAAAACTCAATTGAACGTACATGGAAGGGCTTATTTTTGGGCTGTCTGTTCTATTCCATTGGTTTATTTGCCCTTTTGCCAGTGTGATCCTGTTGTGGCTTTGTGTAATAAATTTTAAAATCAGGAAGTGTGAGACCTTCAACTTCCTTGTATTTTAAGATTATCATGGCTATTTGGAGTCTCTTGAGATTTCGTATGAATTTTAGGATAAGTTTTTCTATTTCTGCAGAAAATGCCATTGTGATTTTAATAGAGATTGCATTGAATCTACAGATCCATCACTTTGAGTAATATTGTCACCTTAACAATATTAAGGTTGTCAATCCATGAACACAGTTGTCTTTCTATTTATTTATATCTTTTAAAATTTCTTTCAGGGCCAGGCGCGGTGGCTCACGCCTGTAATCCTAGCCCTCTGGGAGGCCGAGGGGGTGGATCGCTCAAGGTCAGGAGTTCCAGACCAGCCTGAGCGAGACCCCGTCTCTACTAAAAATAGAAATAAAATTATCTGGACAACTAAAAATATATATAGAAAAAAAAAATTAGCCGGGCATGGTGGCGCATGCCTGTAGTCCCAGCTACTCGGGAGGCTGAGGCAAGAGGATCGCTTAAGCCCAGGAGTTTGAGGTTGCTGTGAGCTAGGCAGACGCCACGGCACTCACTCTAGCCAGGGCAACAAAGTGAGACTCTGTCTCTAAAAAAAAAAAAAAAAAATTTCTTTCAGTAATGTTTTGTTGTTTTCAGTGTACACACTTTCACCTTCTTGGTTAAATTTATTTCTGAGTATTTTTTTCTTTATTCCTGAGTATTCTTTTCATGCTATTACAAATGGAGTTGTTTTCTTAATTTCCTTTTTCAATTTTTCATTGTTAGTGTATAGAAATTCAACTGATTATTGTGTGTATATTGGATTTTGTGTTCTGCAACTTTGCTGAATTATCTCTAACAGCGTTTTTGTGGAATTTTTAGGGTTTTCTACGTATAAGATGATGTCATCTGTGAACAGAAATCATTTTACTGCTTCCTTTCCAATTTTAATGCCTTTTATTTCTTTTTCTTGCCTAATTGCTCCGGTTAAAACTCCCGATACTCTGTTGAATAGAAGTGGTGAAAGCAGGCATACTGTCTTATTCCTGATCTTAGGGAAAAAGCTTTTAATCTTTTACCATTAATTATGGTGTTAGCTGTGAGTTTTTCATATACGGCCTTTATCATGTTGAGAAAGTTTCCTTTTATTTCTAAGTTACTGAGCAGAGTGTTTTAATCAAGAAAGGCTGTTGAATTTTTTCAAATACTTTTTCTATATCAATTGAGGTACTCATGGTTTTTTCCCTTTTTTCTATTAATGTGGTATATACATTGATTTTTGTATGTTGAACCTTCCTTGCATTGTGGGACTAAGTCCCACTTGGTCATGGTGTATAATTTTTTAATAATGCTGCTGAATTTGATTTGCTACTATTTTATTGGTGATTTTTACATCAGTATTCATAAAGAATATTGGGTCTGTAAGTTTTCTTGTAGTATCTTTGCTTTTGGTATCAGGGTAATCCTGTCCTCATAAAATAAGTTTGAAAGTGTTCCCTCTTTTTCAATTTTTTGGAAGAGTTTAAGGAAGATTGGTGTTAATTCTTCTTTAACTTTTGTAAGAATTCACTAGTGAAGCCATCTGGTCCAGGCTTTTCTTTGTTAGGAGGTTTTTCATTACTGATTCAGTCTCCATACTATTTATTGGTCTATTCAGATTTTCTGTTTTTTTCATGATTCAGCTTTGGTAGATTGAGTGTTTCTAGGAATTTGTCCATATCTAGGTTACCCAAGTTGTTGGCTTACGATTGTTCATAATATTTTATTATAATCTTTCTTATTTCTCAAAAATTGATATTAATGTCCACACTGTCATTGCTGATTTTAGTAATTTGAATCTTCTCTCTGTTTTTCCTGGTCATTCTAACTAACGTTTGTCAATTTTGTTGATCTTTTAAAGAACCAACTTTTAATTTTGTACCTTTATATTCCCTATTTTATTTATCTCAGCTCTAGTCTTTGTTTCCTTCCTTCTGCTAGCTTTGGGTTTAGTTTGCTCTTTTTCTTGTTTCTTACGGTGTAAACTTAGTTTATTGATTTGAGGTTTTCTTTTTTCATGTATACTTTCACAGTGATAAATTTCTGTCTTAGCATTGCATTTGCTTTATTTCATAAGTTTTGGTATATTGTATTTTTATTTTCTTTTGTCTTTGGTATTTTCTAATCTCTCTTGTGATTTTTTTTCTTTGACCCAATGGCTATTTAAGAGTATGTTGCTTAACTTTCACATATTTGTGAAATTTCTAGTTTTCCTTCTGTTATTTTAGTTTCATTCCATTATGATTAAAAAATATATATTGTGTGATTTTAGTTTTTTAAAATTTGTTGACTTATTTTATGTCCTTGAGTTTGTCCTGGAGAATATTCCATGTGTGCTTGCAAAATGTATTCTCCTGTTACTGAGTGGAATGTTATGTCTATGTCTGTTATGTCTAATTGGTTTATTATGTTGATCACATTCTCCACTTTGTTACTGATCTCTCTGGTTTTTCTTTCCATTGTTGAATGTGAGGTATTGAAGTTTCCAACTATTATTGTAGAATTTTCTGTTTCTCCCTTCAATTCTGTCAGTGTTGCTTCATTATATTTTCAGGCTTTGATGGTTTGTTGTATGTATGTTTATAGTTGTTGTATCTTCTTGGTGAATTGATCCTTTTATCAATACGTAATGTTCTTTGTCTCTTGTAAGAGTTTTTCACTTAGAGTGTATTTTGTGTAGCTACTCCAGTTCTCTTTTGATTACTCTTTGCACAGCTCTCTTTTGATTACTCTTTTCACTTTAAGCCTATGTGTATCTTTAGATCTAAAATGAATGTCTTAAAGACAGCATATAGTTACACCATGTATTTTATCCATCTTGCCAATCTATTTTTTTTGGATTGGAGAGTTAATCCATTTACATTTAAAGTAATTTCTGATAAGGATTTACTTCTGCAATTTTGCTATTTGTCCTTTGTATGTCTTATAGCTTTTTGTTCCTCATTTCTTCCATTATTATCTTCTTTTGTGTTCAGTTGATTTTTTGGAGTGATACGTTTTGATTACTTTCTCATGTTGTATATATTCTATAGCTATTTTGTCAACTTCAATTGCATATAAAAACTCTCTATGTAAAGCTTCTTCCCTCCCTTTTATGTTATTGATGTTACAAATTGCATCTTTATACATTGTGTTCCTGATAACATAGATATATAATTATTTTTTATGCATTTGAATTTAAAATCCTGTAGAAAATAAAAGTTACAAGCCAAGATTACAATAATCCTAGCTTTTATTTTTCCCCTTGTGTTTACCTTTACTGAAGATTTTTATATCTCCATATGGCTTCAAGTTACCATGTAGCATCCTTTCATTTCAACATGGAAGACTCCCTTTAGTGTTTCTTGAAGGTCAGATCTAGTGCTAATGCACTCCCTCAGGTTTTGTTGATCCAGGAATGTCTTAATTTCTTCTTCATTTGTAAAGGACACTCTTGCTGTCTATAGAATTCTTGGTTGACAGGGTTTTTTTTTTCCTCCAGCATTTTAAATGTCATCACACTGCCTTTTGGCCTTCAAGATTTCTAATGAGAAATAGGCAGATAATGCAACTGAGAATCCTTTGTATGTGATGAGTCTCTTCTTTCTTGTTGCTTTCAAAATTCTGTTTTTGTCTTTCAACCATGTAATTATAATGTTTTTGGTATGGGTGTCTTTGGGCTTATCCTCTCTGGAGTTCAGTGCACTTTTTGGATTTGCAGAGTCACATCTTCCATCAAGTTTGGAGGATACACATCTTCCATCAAAATTGGGAAGTTTTTGGTCATTTTTTTCTTCAGGTAATTTCTCTGCTCCCTTCTCTCTCTCTTTTCCATCTGGATCTCTAATAATGCATACATTATTTGTTTGATGGTGCCCCAGAAGTCCCCTAGGCTCTGTTATTTTTCTTTATTCTTTTTTCTTCCTGCTCCTCAGACTTAATTATTTCAATTTTTCTGTCTTCAAGTTTGCTGATTTTTTTCTTTGTTTTGCCTGCTCAAATCTGCTCTTGAGCTCCTGCTGTATTTTTTATTTGTTTTTATTCTTTTCAGCTCCACACTTGTTCTTTGGTTCCTTTTAATAATTTCTCTATCTTTGTTGATGCTCTCATTTTGTTCATATATTATTTTCCTGATTTTCTTTAGTGCTTTGTATTTTCCCTTAGCTCATTGAGTGTATTGAAGACAATTGTTTTAAAGTCTTTGTCTAGTAACTCTTAATGTCTTGGCTTCCATGGGGATGACTTCTATCATCTTATTTGTTTTCCATTGAATGAGCCCTGTGTTACTGTTTCTTTGTATGCCTGTTACTTTTTTTTAATTGCACATTTGATTATAATGTGGTAACTGTGGAAGTCAAAGTCTTCCCCTTCTCTAGGGTTTGCTGGGTTGTTTTTTTGGTTAGTTGGTTGGTTGGTTGGTTTTTGGATTGTTAAAGACTGTAGTAATCCATTTGTTTTGAGATTTTTCCAAACTATTTTTACAAGGACTGTTCCTTGTCAAGTATGCTTACTGAAGTCTCTGTTCGTTTTGCTATGTTCAGCTAATGTTTTGACAATTACTTTGAATTCCAGGAACTGAAATGGACAAACTAACAAAAAGCAAAAATAAGAGAACAACCCTTATCCCATTCTTTGCAGACTGGCTCTGTCTGGGGTAGTCCTTTACTGATTAGCCAGGCCTGCACCAAGCCTAGGGATCAGTCTGAGGTGAAGGTTTAAGGTCTTCTCAGGACTTTTCTGAGCATGCATCTTGCCTGGGTATGTGGGTGGCCTTCTAAACTCCTTCATATATGTGGCTGCTTTTGAATGTCCTAATTTCCCAAAGAATATCACCCAGCTTCTTCTCCAGTGTTTAGATGGTCTATTGTATATCTCCACCCAGAATTTCTTGCCCCAGGCATCTGTTGGTTTATAGTCCTCTTGTAGCTTTTACAAGCAGTGTCTAACAGTTTTACTGCCTGTGCCCAGAGTTATGAAACACAGAGATGAGGGAGTCCTTTGCATTTTAGAACAGATGTACACAATTATTTGTAAATAAGGTCTGCTTCCTCTCATTTGATAAGGTGAACTGAGAATCAAGGGACTTATAGTCGTCACCATTCTGGGGAGGGGGCGGGACAAGGACAAATAAAAATGCCACAAAACTTTCCCACAGTTTTGAAAGTAGCTTTTTCTTGATTGGCCATTTGGTTGGTTGCTATACACCTTTGACTGTTTTCCAGAGCCCCCACAAAGTTGACTGAAGCAGCCTCAGGTTGTTTTACTGATGTTTCTGTGGGGGAATGAGAGCTTAGAGCTTCATAGTTTGCCCTTTTCCTGTTGTCACTCTCTCCTTTTGAATAAACTGAAAGCTATGGTTTTTAATTTTTTACAGGTTAACCAGAAGGGATCAGAGAAGCCACTTGAACAGAAATTTGCAACAATGGTGTCTTCCTTGGGAAGTGGAATGATCAGGTACCTCACTAAAAATCTGTTACAAGTCTTTTCAGATCAGATGTATACTTACATATATGCATGAGTACATAGAGCTTGCTAGACATAATTCACTTTACATTTTTTTTGTATACTAGATCAGAGCTGTTCTCCAGCCTAATTTATGTTGCAGAATAACTTCTTTACAGTCAAGTTTTAATTTGAGTTTAGTACCTGATTAAAATCCCCTCATCGAGGCTTTGTGTCCCTATGAGGCTTTGTGAGACTATGGCCATTAGGTCATGAATTCTAGTCCTCTTGATTGTTTGGTGTGCTGTCTGTGGTCCTGACCATCACATGAGCTGGCCCAGTTTAGCTAAGCATGGTGGCTTCATCTGGAGCAGCAGCTTTGCCACTCCTGTAAGTCACCAGGCAACAGTTGCGAACTCTGTAGCCTTGTGAAAAGATGGGGATCCTAAAACATCAGTTGCCCTGTGGAAAGGCGCATAGTAATGAGTCAGCCCATCTGCAGCAGGAAACTGGGGTGGAAGGTAGGGGTGTACTATGCTAAAAAGTGGTTATGAGCATTTGGGGAAAACTTTCCCAAAAAATGGTACTGGGTTATTTGGGGGGAAAATATTTTAACCTGTGAAAAATTTCAAACATACACAAAGATAGAATAATATAATGAATCTTTGGGGAAGAATTTAAGTCTTTCTTGTCCAATTCAAAAGCTCTAACAAATTCATCACATCCTCACTCCATCCATACTTCTACCTTCTCACTGTGGAACTTGTTCATACACACTCAGGGTGACTCAGAGAAGGATTCCTTCCCAGAGTGTGCCTCAGAACCCTTGGAGAAATTACTTCGGATAAAAAAAAAATCAGGATCTCTGGGGTTGGAATACAGCTTATATGTACTAGAAACAATTTATCTGTTGGCTCGTATGTACACTGCTGGTTAAGACCCTCTGCCCCAGAGAATTTCCATATGTATCCTTTGCCTCTAGAGTTGTCTTAAAGAATTTGAAGTTTTTAGCAGCAGCTAACTTTGGGAACTTGAGGCATAAATTAGAGTCTAAAGTTATGCCCTTTTGTTTGGGGCACCGGAGGGCACGTACTGCTGAAGAGTGAGCAACCGAAAGCTGTTATTTTCCTTCTATGGACTCTAAAAACCATCAGACAGAGGGGCATAATAAAACATAATTTGAAATTTTTTATACTTAATAAATATATATTCTGGCAGGGGAAAAAGTCAGTGTATTATTGATTTTAAGTCTGAAGTCAGGCAGTAGATTTGTTGTTGTCTTTA